>NC_079459.1:26127870-26312797 GCF_903798145.1 Danio aesculapii | reverse complement strand
AGGTTGGACGTGTTGTGTGTTCAGAGATGCTCTTCTGCAGACCTCGGTTGTAACGAGTGCTTATTTGAGTTTCTGTTGCCTTTCTATCAGCTGGAACCAGTCTGGCCATTCTCCTCTGACCTCTGGCATCAACAAGGCATTTGCGCCCACAGAACTGCCGCTCACTGGATATTTCCTCTTTGTCGGACCATTCTCTGTAAACCCTAGAGATGGTTATGTGTGAAAATCCAAGTAGATCAGCAGTTTCTGAAATACTCAGAGCAGCCCGTCTGGCAGCAACAACCATGCCACGTTCAGAGTCTCTTAAATCCCCTTTCTTCCCCATTCTGATGCTCGCTTTGACCTGCAGCAGATCGTCTTGACCATGTCTACATGCCTACATGCAGTGAGCTGCTGCCATGTGATTGGCTGATTAGAAATTTGCATTAATGAGCAGCTGGACAGGTGTACCTAATAAAGTGGCCAGTGAGTGTACATTTACAATATAAGTAATTGTAACTGAAACCTAAAAGATTCAAGTAAATCATCTTACATTAACAATGTTTTGCATTATTATTTATGAAACAGAGAACGCATCTCACTCCTGTTACTATTACTCAGTCCTGTTATGGCTTACAGTATATGAGTAACGGGTCTGAGGGTCTGAGGGTGAGTTTTCAGCATAAAATTATCAAATTCATGCTAAATAGCCACATGGCACACATGCTAATAGCATGAGGATATGGAGCAAGTTTTAGCGGTTTATCAAAGATATGTATTTTTAAAATGAATTAATAAAATGAGAAGACTTTCCCCTTTGTTCTCCCATTGCCTTTAAAAGATCTGGATGATGAAACTTCCTGTTGAAAATATGCCTTATGGAATGTCCCAAGTTAATCAAAGGGGTAAATGTGTTAGGGTAACAGTAATGAGTGAAAACCTGGGGACACGACTAAAATGTGTATTTCATCACAAATGTTCAGATTTATTATTTTTTTTAAATAGGAAATCATTGATTGGATATAAAACTGCATGTAAATGCAAAAAAAAAAACTAATTTGGAAGGATTTTAAACAATATATTCTAGCAAATGTTAGAAGCAGGGAGTGGAGACATGCAGCAGCTGCTCTTTTTAGTGTTCTACATAGTTTTTAATAATGATTTTAATTATTTATTCTAAATTTTGCAGTTTGTTAAATTTGAAGACTCTTTGATTGTTACTAAAATGCATTTTTGAGTTAATTTAATGCATTTTTATATATTTAATATTCTGGGGACATAAATGTTACCCATTCAGTGGAATGTCCTGTATATTCAGTGGCCTTTCTATCAAAACCACATTAACTTCTTCAGCAGTCATGTGTGGGTCAGACGGCGTGGGCCAGCGTTTACTCCCATGAGCATCAGTGAGCCGTGATAAGTTGCGCTTCACAACTGTTCCCTCCTTGAACAGATTTCACTAGATGAGTGAACTGACCACTGCAGAAACACCTCACAAGAGCTGTAGTTTTGGAGATCCGCTGACCCAGTCATCTTGCCATTACACTATGGCCCTTATTAAACTCACTTAAACTCTTATTAAACTCACTCAAATCCTTACACTAGTCCATTTTCCTTTCTAACGTATCAACTTTAAAGACAAAATGTTCTCTTGCTGCCTAATATATGCCACCTGCTAAAAGATGCCTTGAGGAAGAGATGATCAGTGTTATTCACTTCACCTGTCTGTGGTCATAATGTTGTGCTGGATCAGTGTGTACACGGTATATCACAGCCAGTCTGCTTCAACAGAACTAGCAGCCTAAACTAAGGCTCATCACCAGAGGTGGTTAGGCCTTTGCTGTAGCTGACCATCACTTGTAAAGCAGCTCGTCATTCATTTTAGAATTGCCTGAACTCTCAAGGACTCTAAATCGTCTCTTTTTCTGTCAAGTTGAGGACAGGGTTGCCAACTTTGTTGCTATGAAATATGTGACATAATTTGACTAGTGCAGCCATGCAAATTAGCATATGCACTCCATCATTGCATCATATTTACATTTACTGTTTAAAGGATGCATTCTGTACTGTACATTATATAAAACATTTAAAACTAAAAGCTAAATCAGTAAAGCCTTCTCAACACCACTGCTGCTTCAATCTGTGGAGCAACCAATAAACAAGACATGGGAAATCACATACAGGACAAACCAGGCAAGCTCAACATATGGGATGTCCCGGCTAATACAGGGCGGCTGGCAACCTTAGCTGAGGACACGACAACTCTACCAGTGTTTTATAATATATATATATATATAATTGTGATTTATTATGTATTATATTACGGTTTTAGTGTTGTACTTTGTGAAATACTTTGATCAACCTTGGTTGTTTTTAAATAAGGTTGACACAGAGCTGACATCACGCCTGACTGGAAGAGTGTTTGAATGCTTTAGTTTACCTTGCATTACTCTTTTTACTCTTTTCATTTCTCTCACTGGGCACACTTCACTCTCACCCTGCAGTTTTGTACATCTTTCCTCCACACCACATCTCTAGTGAACGGCTGTTCAGCACTAACGGTGTGCATGTGCTCTATAAATCTATCTACTTTTGGTTATGTTAACCTGTAACAGTATAGACAGTCTTTTTTTGAGTAAAGACTAGGAATGCCCAGCGCTTCAGAGCAGCTCACACAGAAGCAGCTCCTTCCCCCAAGCCTCCCTCTGAAACAAATGCTCCTTAAAAGCAGTATTCTACTTTCACTACTCCTATAGTGCCTCGTGTACTTTATTATTTGTTTATTATATGTACTTTAATGTATTTTATTTCAACATTTATAACACCTCTACAGCATTAGGCATTTGCACAAGTGTAAATATCATCTGTTAATATGTAAATTCAACTGTAAAATATGGTGATGTACTAAGGCTGCTGGTGACTGATGGGCTAGGGTGAAAAACATTTAATAAGTTGTAGATATTATGTATTTTCAGACGTTCAGTGAGGCTCAGGTAGAATGAGTGCAATGACATTCATAGATTCATGTTGAGATTAATGTTAATTAAGATCGTATTTAATTAATGATTAATATAAATAAATATAGATAAAAACATGAAATTATACATTAGAAAATCGAAACTTAACGGCGAGTGAAGTAAATCGAGTCAATTTCATCACAGAATCAATAGTTGAGTTGAATTGATTTGTTTGAACAACCGATGCTTTCTAGAATGAACGGACGTCTTTACGAACGCTTAATTGATTCACTGATTCACTCGCTAGAATCATTGACGTTGATTCGCTAGAGTCATTTTAAACGAACCTTTGTTCATAAACAGGACACGGCTTTGCAAAGAGAATTTACAGAGTTTATCTTTGACTTTACTGGAAACTAAAGCGACGAAACAGCACAGTCAGCTTCTAGAGTTATAACATCAGACAAGGTAAGACACTAAACATTTCATTATTGTTCATTGAGTGTCGAGAGGTGCAGTTTTGTCACGCGATGTCATGGCGATCATATAGGAGTGCTTTCACTAATGCGGCTGATGCTCGTATGAAACTAAAGGCTTTTCAAAGGCTCCAGATAGGAATTACATTCACTTTAACATTATAAGGGTGTTATTATGGAGTCTTGATGAACCATTTTAATGATGTATAATTTCATATGTAATTACATTAAATCCAGCAGTAAATTAACCAAGGTTTTAATGTAGTAAACGTGTAGTAACGTGTTTATTGGCTAATTGACTTCAGTTGGTTTATTTTCGTGAGGTATATATTACAAACATGACATTTCAGTTTGCCAACCGGTCTCGTGTAGTTTAGTTTAATCATGTTATCAGCCATTCCTCTCCCCTTCCTCCTCCATAGTGTAGCAATGGGACTGAAATGGCCAATCACAAAAATTCCCCAGCGAGGGAGCTGTCGTCCAATAGGAAAAATCCGCTCTCACTCATGCTCCTCCTCCCGAGATTTAAGATTGCAGTACACGTGTGTGACCGATGGGGGAGCTCGCGGACACAAGGCTAAACACCAAATTTCAGTTTTACTATTGCTGTGAGGACTTTTGCTGAAATTTGCACAGCATCAAGTATAGGCTCTTTGGAGGCCATTAAAGCATTTTATTTGTGAGGACCACCTAAAATGTCCTCACAAAGAAAAATGTCCTCACAACATTGGTTGTTTCTCAATAGTTGGTCCTCACAAGTATAGCAAAACCAACACACACACACACACACACACACACACACACACACACACACACACACACACACACGCGCACACACACACACACACACACACGTTTGTTTTTGTGAAACAAATGGCTATGTAATGGGTACATTACATAGGTTTCCAATTATTTTATGCAGCACAAACCGTATATTGTATTGCCCTCACCCCACCCTACCCCTAAACCCAACCATCACAGGAGACTGTGTGCAGCTTTTCTCTCTGATTAAACTCATCCTGTGGGATTTATAAGCATTTTGAGAAATGAGGACGTCACCAATATCCTCATATTTTACCTCCTTTTTGTAATACCTGTGTCATACCTATGTCATTATACAGATTTGTGTCCTGATATGTCACAAAAACACACACACACACACGCACGCACGCACGCTGCAATATTCTTTGTTAGATTCTTTAAGCACATAAAGCTCACTGCATATTGAAGACAATATTGACAATCTGCTCTCAAGTTCCTCCACCCATCCATGTTGCTTTGGGTCAGGACATCACATCATTTGGGTGTATTTTTGTTTTCTACATTTTCTTCAGATGCTGAAAATACAAAAATATTGTTTAGTAAATGTTAATTTCAATTCACAGCCAATTATAGGAATCTGACTATACACTAAACTGGAAATCTCCTTAATCTAGAAATCATCAGCAAAATTTGAGAGAAAAACCTGACACCGCTTTCACTGACACATGTCTTCATGAAAGTTCTTGATTACAATGTACAGCATGTCTAATTGGTCTCAATGGTTTTAATGTTATTTAACATCAAATGGTTGTGACATTCCTTCATCCTCTGAAACCATGAATATAAACAAGACACAGGCTACACTAAGACATTTGTGATTCTGACTGTCATCCTTTCTTGCATTGTCTTGAGCCTTCACATAGCCAATTATGTACTATATTGTTAGCAGCCTGGATAGGTCACAGTCATTCTGCTACATCATATCGCTTTCTACTGGATGTAAAATGCTCTGCAGTACATTTAGTAATTTTAGAATGTTAAGTTCTAATTCTGCAGTTATTTTGGTGAAAGTAACTAAAAAGTAATATAAGAGTAATGTAACATATTACAGTTCTGAGACAGTGTAAATGGCCACAAGAGGTCACTATAGATGGTTCATTTTCACTCACCTAATTCAGGTTAATGGCTTTAAGGCAAACCCCGGAACCTGTATAATCATACTACACCACACTCATCAAAACACTCTCATCTCAGAAGCTTGGTGATTAAACTCCTGTGACAAATGTAAGTTAATGCAATTTCTCTAAGCACGATGATGTGCATTATAATGTAGTTTGTTTTTGTTGCATTGTCTCATGTTTACCATTCCCGTGTACTGATTAGCCAGATGACCATCACTAAATTAAGAAGCTACGTGTTTAAGCCAAGCGGCAACCTCCCGCTCTCCCTCGGGAAGCCAATACGGAAGTAACTGAAACTGCAATTCATCAAAATTCCGCTAGTCCTGGCTCCATAATAGAGCAAAGTGCAATTGAGCCCACTGTTAGAATGGCCAACTTTACAACAGAAAAAAAGGTGTTTACAGCCTGGTACAAAGAACGATTTTGGTTCATATAGCTATTATTACCCTCCATGACAACTGTGAGGGGGGTGAATTTTTTTATAACTCATCCATTTCCTTTATATTAGGTTATTTTAAGTTTGCATAATTAAGGGCGTGGCCACTTGAGTGACAGCTAGGTCTCGCTGGTCGCCGTCACTTCACCTCAGCTGAATCCGGCAGATTAGCCACTGATCTCGGCATATTCATCGTATTTTTCTTTTGTTTTATGTGGCTTTACACAGTCAGCTGCCTTTTGGACTTATTTCTTACAATTATCAGATGATATGGGATGCTGTGTGCATTTAATTGTGCTCACAAACCGTTCACGTGGCCTCCTTTTCCCATGTGAGTAAAGTTATATACTTATACACCATCTCTATAAATGTATTTGTTTTATTTAAGATCATTGATCATTAATATTTTCTTTAGACCCGTAAAGCACTCCAGAATGTGACAGATTGATTAGCTGTAGGCTCTAGATCAGTCATCTGAAGCGTTATCATACAGTGTTGTGCTGGATTTTATCAATAGTCTTGCATTCACTAACACACACACACATCTGAAGTGTTTGGAAGTAATTCGCGTTTACCTCCTGTAGAAAAACGTCATAAGAGCAATGTTTAGAGGCTCAATGTATTACTACAGTGTTTTTAAAAGTCTAATCACTTTACTGATATAGTGTACAGCCAAGCACATGTGGTCAGAACACAAACGAGTCGCAGGTAATAAAGTATTAAGCGTTTCTCCCAAAGTAAAGTCTGTCTGCCAGGTCTAAGCAAAATGCCAGCAGGTGTCTGTAGCTCCGCCCACTCTCCGCCTCTTTGCCCTTGTTTGGTATCCCGCCGTGGGTGCGATGACGCGCGAACAAAATGGCGACGGTTGGCCGCGCCTACTTGTGGCTTCTTTTGCGCTCTTCAGAAACCTATGGGTGACGTCACGGATGCTACGTCCATATATTTCACAGTCTATGGTTTAAGCTAGCACCCCTTGGTGAGTAAGGTGTGTAATTTATGTTTGTGTTTCAAATTATGATGTAAATGTCTAAATTGTTTATTTGTGGAAACTGTTGTGTTTTGAAATTGTCAACTGAGTGAATTATTGTTTATAGGTTGCTTTACATAGCTCTTTTGCTGTGCACTGCGTGCAGATGCATGATAATGCACTGTAAATGTGTAGTAATTCATTGTAAATTTGCTTCGTGCAATTTGTGTTTACTTCTAGTTTTCACGGTGTTTATGCTGGTTCCAGAATAAAACTCATTACACCCGTCAGAGACTCTCTGCTTCGTTTAAAGGAAATCAAGGTATGCTACAGACAGTAATATTGTAAGGTAAGGGATTACTTTTAAATAAGAGTAACAAGTAATCTGTAATGTATTACAGTTTGGAAGTAACTTGCACAACACTGTTGATTACCAGTTATAGGTTACACAAATGTAAATACATAAATTAATTTTAAAACTCATTGTACCTGTATGTCGTCTTTTCCATACAGCGGCTGCAGCTCCAAACACCAACATCAGAGCCAAAACCGCCAGAACTGAAGGAATCACTGATTTGTATGGTTCACTGTGATCAAAATCTGAAACATGAATCACAGACTTAAATTACTTTTGTTTTGATTGTTAGATTGAGTTTTCTGTAAAATCTCATTACCCAATGTGACGATGAGTTTGTTGTCCAGACTGAGGTGTTTTGCAGAGCAGGAGTATTTGTGTTTTTGTCTCTCCTCTGCTCTGATCTCCTGACTCTTCCTCATCTGGTACGTCCCGTCTCCATTGGGCAGCAGATCTCCTCCAGTGAGCTCATGATCAGATACAGGCTGTCCATCTCTCAACAGGGTCAGGTTGATGTGACGAGGGTAAAATCCTGTCGCCAAACAACTCACTCGAACGCCTCCAGAATCTGAGGCTTTCTGTATGAGTCTGACTCGCGGTTTCACTGGAAAGCATATAAATAAATATTAGAAATTAAACTCTTTATTAATATATTGAAAGCACAGAGAAGCACACATTGTAATCTTACCTCTCCTCTTCCTTTGAGTTGCTCTCTTTTTCAGATACTTCTCGAGAATCAGTTTGCCGCGTTTGTATGCCATGGCATGGAACCATCTGAACATCTCTAGATGTAGCTTCGTCACTTTTTCCATGCCTTGAAATGTCAATGTGTCATCAATAAAATGCATTTCATCAGTTGTGGAGCCTTCAAAAGCAATCTTAGTGATCATTTGTCCAACATCGTCTTTGTCTGGCAATTCACAAACAGTCAGCAACTGGTGAACTACAGGACCTGTAAAGATTGAGAACAAACTTAATAACAACTACTGTAACTGTGGAATCAGGGCTGAATGGAAATCTACTCCCAAGATTAGAGGTTTGAGACTCAGGGCTAGTAATCTAAACCAACATAGGTTCCTTCTGAAAACGTACTTTTCTGGAGATTGCGAATTATGTAGAGCTACGTATGGCTGCATTTAATCTTTAAAATGAATGCTACGGGGCGGTATGACACCGTTACTTTTACTATCATAGTCTTTTAGAAGACTATGATAATTTATTAAAGATTATGAGGACTATTATGAAGTTCATTGTTACCAAATGATAAGGTGCATAGATAATATTGTTTAGAACTAAATAACGAAGCATAAATTAAATTAAATTGATTCATACTGTATATGGTAATAAATTAAGTAAAAAAAACTGGAGGTGTAAGTAGTTGAATTTGATGAATGTTAAATTTTTCAGTAAGCTAATAATAATTATATTACACATTTCTATTTCCCTTTTCTGTGTGTGGTGGAAAACAGAACAATGAATCACACCCATCAGGGCGAACACGTGATACTGATATTTTAAGCAACTTTTGTCCACATGTTGAATATTCCTATTGAGCTCACCTTTTGTTTTGTTCTTAAAAAGTCCAATAAATCTTTCCACAATTGGAGGGTAATATTCATTTAGGTAATAACTTATGAGATCAACCTCCTCGTCTTCATTTGTGGTGTTTCCTCTGGGAACGCAGATTTTTGCCTCTGAATTGTAGTATCCGACTGTGATGTCATCTAACATGTATACAACACTAAATGCAGGAAATGGAGTCTCTCCTTCGATGTAAGTTACAAGGAACCACAGGGAGTGGGAATCTGTCAGAAAGATAACGACAACAACTTTAATTTGCAATTAACTGTGTGGTAAAATGTGTATAGGACATTTCTTAAAAGTAACGTGTAAAATAAGCATACATACAAATTAAAATACATAAGCTTCTTCAGCTGATTTAAAAGCAAATCCTACCTGTAACAACAGCTGTTGGCAATGACAGCAAACACAGAAAATACAAAAATCTCATGTTGTTTTCAGGCTGGTGAAAACATGTGCTCCTCTTGTATGGCCACGTTCTCTGAAAGCGTCTGTAACAAAGTTCAAACTCACAGTTCAAGGAAAGAAAGAGGCAGGAAAGGTTTTCACAACTTAATGTAAATAAATAAGCAGAAAACAACCGGACAGCGACAGCCCCTACAGGACTAACTGAAAGTAAAACCAAACATAAGCTCCAGGTCTGGTGCTCTATCATCTCCCTCTTTCACTTCTCCCAGAGCAGTTTCCTGAACACTTGACCCCCAGCCTCCCAATATACTACATTAAGACCTTAACATTAAATATGAATACATAATATCTACAATATATTCACTTTACTACATTGTCTAAAACATACTATGAAGTACTACAGTATTTCTTAATGTATTCCTGGCGGTATCTAAGGGTTTTCCCCTATTTTAATGAAAGAAAGAAGAATGAAAGAGCAGTAGAACCATCAGAGCTGTTCTAACGGTTTCTGTGAGGGTTATTTATCCCAGCTTGCTTAATGGTCTCTGTCTCCCCCTGGTGTTACGTATAGTAAAAACCACTAGTGAGGTTTTTCATTTTGACATTTGATTTTAAAGGGCACCTATGATAAAAATAATATTTTGTAAGCTGTTTGGACAGATCTGTGTGTAGGTATAGTGTGTCCACAGTCATATTGGAGTGATAGAAACACAATAAGTCTCTTACCCAAGTCTCTTACCCAAGTCCCTCCCATTTTGAGGCCGACCGCAACGTGACAAAGGAGTGCGGTTTCCCCACCCACCGAATTGATTGACAGCTGCGTATTAACATGTCTTCGTAGTAATGTGTATAATCATATCAACAAGACAGGATGTGCGTAAAGCAACTGGGATTAAAAGATCTGTTCAGCTCGCTAGGATCATCAATCATCATCCAATGTGATCAAGATTGAGTTTTACAAGTTTAAAATGTTTTTAAAACAGCATGTTTGTAATGAATCACTGCGATTTTACTGTCTTTACTTTATCACCATAGCTGTATGTCAGTACAATTATAAAAGATGCTTTAATCCCGGTTTGTGGATGTTAAATCAGGTTAATTTTGCACATTAACATAACAAATATCCATACAGCAGTGGATATTAACACGTATCCTGTCACATTTGCCATGCAAAAACAGCGCAAAGTTAAATGTGAGTGTCTGTGTGTGTATGTGAACTTTGTAACAACATTGTGTGTGACTCATTGCTGCTGAAAGGCTTAAATTAACTCCACAACAAATACATCAAATAATCATTGGGAAAGTTATTACTGTAGTATTTCTCACAAACTTTATGTGAGATTTGCTTGCTTCATGTCTGTCACTGTGCTGTTTATCTGCTGAAGACGGAGACACACTGACAGACATGTGGGAATGGTGGGCGGGGAGAACTAGCATTAAAGGCACAGGCAACAAAAACAGCTACATTGGGTTCAAAGCAGAAAATGTAAATGTTCTGAAAGGTCTAATAAATAATCTGATGGATGTTTTGAGCTGAAGCTTTACAGACACACTCTGGAGACAAATTACTTATCCTAAATCTTGAAAAAGGGGTAAAATACTAAAGGTGTTCTTTAAAACAGAAAAATCTCCACTGGGTAGCACCAAGTCTCTATCTTCATCATCTTCGTCAGATTAATTCTAAATGGCTTATTCAGTCGTTGCAAGAAAAGTGCCTTTTCAACATGTAGGGTACCTATCTGTAGGGTAGATCTGCTGATGTTCAGACTCTAGATTCAGACAATAAGACTATAACATTTTTTTTTTTTAAAAAAAACAGCTTTGTAACAGCGGCACACACCAATTATAATAAAAAAATTTTTTGGTTACAGTTCTTATGTTATTATGTTAGATCTTGCCCCGGTAGTAACATAACATGTTACATCTCAGCCCAGGGTGTGTTACAACCATAGGCGTTGCAAGGCCTATTTAAGGGTTGTTGTAACTGGTTACAACTAACCCATACTATTAAACTGTAACATTTTACTCCTCCCGGGGGTGCAGTGGGTATAGCACAATGACCTTACAGCAAGAAGGTCGCTGGTTCGAGCCTCAGCTGGGTCAGTAGGCGTTTCTGTGTGGAGTTTGCATGTTCTCCCTGTGTTCGCATGGGTTTCCTTACCGGGGTGCTCCCGTTTCCCCTACAAGTCCAAAGACATGTGGTATAGATAAATTGGGTAAGCTAAATTGTCCGTAGTGTATGTGTGTGAATGAGTGTGTATGGATGTTTCCCAGTGATGGGTTGCAGCTGGAAGGGCATAAAACATATGCAGGATAAGTTAGCGGTTCATTCCGCTGTGGCGGCCCCTGAGTAATAAAAGGACAAAATCAAAAAGAAAATGAATGAATGAATGAATGAATATGTCATTTAATAGCAGACACCTTGACTAGTTTGAATCACATTTTGAACACACTAGTTTAAAAGATCTAAAAGGTAGAAAAAAGTTACACTGTGTTTTTCTCACTACAAAAATGTGTGAAAGAAAAATCAAGAAAAAAAATAAAATGTACTGTCATTGACAAAAGAAACAACCCAGATAGCAAACGAATGTGGGCCACTTTAGGCAGTTATGCGGCACTGGTGGTATTCCTTCGGCCCAGCCAAAATGAATGTGAGCCTGAAGTGGCCCACCTGTACAATAGCAAAGGGTGGCCAAAGATTCAAATTCATTTATGGGCCATTTAGGGCAAAGATTCGGCACTTATGACAAAATGTAATCTGAAGGTAAACCTAATGTGGCCCATGTGAAAAATGATCAATTTGGCCCAAATGAGGACAAATGTGGGCCACAGTCTGCAAAAATGTGGCATTTACATTTAAGGGTAATCTGGGTCTAAACCTAAAGTGGCTCACACGTGTAAGTGCAAATGTGGCCTAGTTCTCTTAAAACGTATGTGGGCCACTTTTGGCATATATTCAGCACAGTTAGCTCTGGCTAATGTGGCTGTGAGCCTAAAGTGGCCCAGAGAATATATGGCTAATGTGGCCCAGTTATCTTAAAACATATGTGGGCCACATAGACTAAAGTCACCATCATGGAGAAAAGTGTTTGCTTTAGTTGGGCTCTTAGCCCTGAACCTCTTGATATAAATTTTATTTTGGGCTGGCATAACTTTTAAGAACTTTGCTTGAAACGTTTATTCATTACAGCAAACAAGCCAAGTAAAAAAAACAATAAAATGAAGTGAGGCACAACCTGTGATGAAATAAAATAATTCACTGATGTTAACCAATGTTCAATCCATTATTAGGATTAATGTAATAACATGTTTGCACATGCCACAGAATTATGAAGGTTTATAAGCTAATAAAATTCTATGGTTTAACTTCTGCTACACATGCTGCATTTTATATAGACTTGGAATGGTGGGTTTGAATAGACTTTAAATATGTCTTGTTTGTTCATGCACAGTAAAATAATTAGATCAGAATACAACTATTCATAATTCTAAAAGTTGAATTATTATTTTCGAGACATATGTTTGTTATTTGTCATTGACAACATTATTAGACCATTTTTTTCACTGATAAAATCAGACATTTGTCGTCAGATTTCCTCTTGCATAATATTCAACATTATATAGGTTAGAATAGTTATACTTACCCCGTAAACATTTATTTTCATGCACAACACTTTGTGTTTGCTATGAAAGAAAAAAAGAAACACATGAAATGCTTGTCATAATCATAACTTAAAATGCAATATTATCATTTATATCATGTTCGTGTCGGTTTCACTTTCACTGCCCAATGCGGTTCATAGCCGCTGTTACTGTGAGAAAAAAACACTCAGATGCAAATCATACCTCCCACGCGGCTCTCAAACAGAACACTATTTACAGCTTTATTGTATGTTTTTCATAGCCTTTGCAGGTTCTGTTCACTAAAGTAGCCATCATTGGTGGACACTCGTATGTTCTTTCGGTAGTAAACAAACAGCTCACGGTCAGCTCAATTGTGATTTTGCGGGCGTGAATATATCATTAAATGAAGACAGAAATGACATTTTTTGTGTGAATTTTGTGTGAAAAGCTGAATAATGATCATGTGTAGGGTCAAATCGAGATCACGATCATTTATCGATTAATCGTGCAGCCCTAGTTGTGATATAAGAATTAAAGTGGAGCTTATTTAAGTAGAGCGAAACTACCATTTTTATACCTTGCTACCGGTAAGATTTAACCAGCCTTTCCTCAAAGCCTGTATTGTCAGGGTTCTGCCACTCTGGTCTTGTTAATTCTTGTTTTAGTGGCAGAGTCCAGACACTAGTCCTGTCATGTCTTGTGTGTTGTGCTCGAGTCGAGCACTGCTTTTGTCATTGTATGAGTGCCTACTTTTGTGTCTCTGTATAAGTGCCATCATGAGTGCACTTGGACCGTGCGCGTTCCCGCTTGATGCGGGCGCGTGAGGTCTGGGCGTGTTTGAGATGCGCGCTCTTGTCCTGGTGTTAATGTTCGTCTGTCTGCAGGGTGGTGTTTCATTCCCAGTGTCTCAGTCTAGTTGGTTTCTGTTTCGGATGAGACTTGCACGCTGCGCGTGTGAGTGCACGGTGAGTGTTTTCATTCATCGTGTACTCCTGTCTCATGTTGGTGTTGTGTTTAGCACGTGGTGCATGTTTATGGCTGTGTTGTGTCATGTGCTCTCCCGTTTATTGTCTAATCCCACCCTCCTTAACCCATTATTGGTCGATTATGTTCACCTGTTTGTGTGTTAATTATTTCTGCTTATATTCTCCTCATGTTTGCTGTCCTGTGCCAGTTCATTGTCTTTCGCTTAGTGTGTTGGAGTCATCCTGTCTTGTGTCCAGTCCTGCCTTGCCAGCCCAGCTTTGATGTTTTTTCTCTATGCGGTAATTTCTGTTTGTTTATTTTGTTTATTTAAATAAATATCATTCCTTGCATTCTGGAGCCCTCGCCTCTTTCTTTTACCTAAACGTGACATATATTCATATACTGATATAGGCTACTGATATCTCTGTGCTACTGAGAACAGTTTAACTAAATCACTCCATCACCCTTACCAATTTTTTTGCTGTTGGAAACTGCAGGTGTGGGAAGATTTGATGATCTCTGTTGTTAATATGTGTTATGTTGTTGTTCACATATGTTCTGTTCGTACAGCTACAGCACTTGTTGGTTTGGCAGTATACATTTGGAAAAGAAGCCAGCACAACAGCACAGCAGTACAGACAGAAAGTGGTAGGCCTAATTTAACTTTTATGTTTTCCTTTCAGATAATATAGGATCTTTTAGAATCTTTACTTAATCATGTTATTTGGACCAAGAGAAATAATAATATTGCTGTTCAATCTTACTGAGAATCTGCAGAAATCAGCTTATATATAAAGTGCTGTGACAGTGTCGTGTTTAGTATCAATTTATTCATTTGTAACTTTTTTTGTATTTTGTGTACAAATAAAAATGAAATATTTTGCTATGTATGTTAATTGTAATTACATTG
Source organism: Danio aesculapii (assembly GCF_903798145.1). Lineage (NCBI taxonomy): Eukaryota > Metazoa > Chordata > Actinopteri > Cypriniformes > Danionidae > Danio > Danio aesculapii. The sequence goes on along the minus strand of NC_079459.1, from coordinate 26,298,195 downwards.
TAATTATCGTTTGAGATATTAACCTGTTTATCAAACTCAAAACAAAACTTTTTATCCATCTGAACTAAAAGTAGGCATTGTGGCATATAGTGGTCTAAAGGAGTAAAAAGTTACAACATTACAACATGTACCTTATGTATTTAATAGTCTTTAGCTAATGCAATGTTGTTAATAATCATAATAAAACCTTATGATTGAGCCATGAAGCATGTCATTTTAATATTACCACTAAGAGTGATAAAAAATTACATTTAGCACTTAAAGATTTTATTGCACTAATGTTTGGCTCCAAATTTTTGACCTTACCTTACCAGAACACGCCTTTCAAAAATGTCTGTTTATCTGAGTTTCTGGACAACAAGCCAGCATAAATTACCAATACACGAACCTGTTAACCAATCCAGGACTGAAACTCTTATAGAGGAGTTGACTGAGAAAGTCAGAGAAGAGCAGAAGCAGGAGACAAATTAAGGATGTTAAGAACAGTTTACTGAACAATCTTAGTTGCATATAATGTAAATGTAAATTACAGCTTTACAACATTCTCTTATGTCTTACATGTTAAAACACGTTTCCCCTGATTCCTCACAATCAAAAGTGGGAAAATAATAAAGCAAATTATCAGAAAATAGAAAAAGTTAATAGAAAACATAGATGACAAATAATCAAACCAGTAATAACCAGAGTTTATTTAAGTTAATAATCAGATCATTATTTAATAATCGATAAAACTGTAAATTAAAAATTAATTAAGAATATATATGTAAATGACAAATCCCAACCAATAGGAATTTGACTAGACACTAATCTGGAAGTCTCCTTAATCTAGGAGTCATCAGTAGTGTCACATGTCTTCGTTAAAGTTATTGAATTCAATGTACAGCATGTCTAATTGGTCTCACCGGTTTTAATGTTTGTCACATCAAATGGTTGTGTGACGGTCCATCGTCCTCTGAACAAAAGCAGGTTAAAAACCCAGGTTTTATATAATTATTTGAATAAATCACAATCAACAAAACAAATCTTTAAATTGAAAGATATTATTTGATATTGTTCTAGTCCAAAAAAAAAGAAATTTTTTTTTTATTACTTTTTTATATTATATGCAAAATTCTTTCTTCACAAACAAAAATTTTCTCAAAAACAAAAAATGTCTTAAATCCTCTCCCTCATTTGCCCATTTTTTAATTGAAATTGATTCCTTGCTTAAAGCTATACGTTTATCTAACAAAAATATTCTGCAAGTTAATAGAAATTTACATAAAATATCATGCTTCCAGTAAGTTAGTTGCTAGATGCTTTCTGTGTTAATTTAATTTTGTACTTCCCCTTTCTTTATTTTGTTCTCTTTTTTCTCTGTTTTTCTTATTTGTTACTTGTTGTTCTTATCACTTTGTAATTGTATGTATTTGTATTCCAGTCTCTTACAGATTACCTCCTGATTTATATTGTACATTTCTTCTTTTCTAAATAAAAGTTTATTTAGTTAAAAAAAGTAAAGCTACAGTAAGACACGTGTAACAAAGACAGACACTGATTGCGTTGATTAACAGTTATAGGTTACACAAAGCCTATATATTATAATAATATATTTCATATGACGCCTGACATATAGAAGTTGAATCGTACACAAAATATACGCTAGAAACTAGTAGACACTATTAGGCAGGCTTTTATTTTGATATTTTTTTAGTTCCTCTCAGAGGGTGACTAAATTTTAAAGTCCTCTCCATATTATATCAATTTCGAAATCACGTGAACTGTGAAGGGTGCTGCATATGTGAAATAGGATGAAGCCATGTCGCTTGTTGAGAGCGGGGAGGGGATCAGTTTTGTTTAGTCCATTACTTCTCTAAAAAAAGTCCAAAACGCGGTAAATTTCCTTTCAGTTTCAGATACCACGGCATTTCACGTTAAACACGTAATGATATGTAGGATCTGACGCTCATCTGCTGATTCTCAAATCAAAACCGAACATCTTCTAAAACTTACGGACATTTCGCGCCGACAACAAAATGAACACTTACACATTCAGTTTCATCGCGTGGTTGTTTTTACTTCCTACGTCTGATTTAACAGGTAAGATTCTACACACACACGCACATACTGTATAACGGTACATTAAGGAGCTAACGTGGGAGATGCATGGTTTGGATTGTCTGATTTAGCCGCTTTAACAAGCACCCACTATGAAAAGTAGCCTAATGTTACATGTTTGTAGATATTATGACAGAATGTTTTTGGTGGATCCCCTGTTGTACCTTGTATCAGGTTATTTACAGGAAGATTTTACAGTGTCATGTATGTGAACTTGATGAAAGGAAATTTTCTTGTCGGGGTTAGATAATAAATTAATCCTATTTTGCATAGAGGTAAAGTTTTTGAATATTCAGACATTCTCCTTAATAATATAATTTCATAAAAGTATTCTTTGCAAATCCTAAATTGGGAAATCATATTAGCAGCCAATGATTATCAATGTGCAGCATTGTTGTTTAGAGTCTATTAGATGATGCTAATGTTGTTTTAAAGTCATACTTGCATGCTAATTCTGACCAAATATTCAAATTAGTGTGGTAAACAATATAGAGACAGATAAATGAGCGAATGTGCAAATATAAAGCCAACTTTAAAAAAATAAATAGTAAAATATTATTTGACATTGACATTTTTGTCCTCAGCCAACCTGTGTGTAAAGTTTTTTAACGACAGAAAAGTTTTGATTTGGATACGTTCCTTAAATCTAGGATTTTTAGACCTGTAAGCATTTGTAGGGCATGACTCTTATTATGCACAATTTGTTAAAATGCAATAATTATATATTGTTTACCTTATCCAATAGTAATATATTCGTAATTACCATGGGTGCAGATTTATTACACAGGACATGTGCTTTATTCTGATGGGAATCATATCTAAAACAACTTCACTCCATCTAAAACTATTTTAAAGAGCGTTTTCTAATTATTTTCTAACTTCTGTGTATTAACTTGATTTTTTTTCTGTCACAGGTTCTCACTCTTTAACGTTGCTTTTTACATACATTAAAGGAGATACACAATTCCCTGTTTTTAGTGCCACGGTTATGTTGGACGACATGATAGTTGGATATTATAATTCAGAGACGAAGATGTATGTTGCGAGAGGAAATACTACCGATGAAGATGATGCTGTGGATCCAAATAACCTCAATTCTATAATTGACCATGTGCGTGTTTATTTTACAAGGAAATTATACTATCTAAAACCAACCAACCACACAGAAAGTAAGTTCATTTACAGTAGCTGAATGATTATAAACGATAAAATAAGTTATTTATAATGTCATTTTTATTAAATATCTTGATTAGGGTCATGACAAGGATTTTTCTTTGAGGTTCACATATAATGTTGATTTATAAATACTTTTTTGCTGTGAGATCATGCCAATTTGTATCCAAACAAGGCCCTATTTTAAAAAGAGCTTTATTAAATGTTGTGTTGAAGGAAGATATACAATAGTACAAAGATATTTAATATGTCGAAAGAGCTTTTTTATCATGTCATGATTCCTTTCAAGGGTGCAAAAAGGCTTGAAGAATCACTTTCTTTCTCAACAGGTCACGTAGTCTTTCAGGTAATGAGTCTTTGTGAACTGAGTGATGACAAACCTGGACGAATGATCACCCAAAACAGTTTTAAATTGCAAACAGTTGATGAACTGGTTTATTTTGATGGCAATTTCACTTATAATACAACTCGAACGAACTCCGAACTAGAAAGAAAACCATTTCTGGAACTGTCCATGAGGCGTCATGAAACATTATATTACCCAGCCTGTATACAAACCCTTAAGAGTTACCTTAAAAAGAGAGGAGCGCAAGTTAAAAAACGAGGTACACTATTATTTACAATCGATAACTGTACATTTTAAAATATATAGAGAATATTCCTGTCATTGTCTTTTTTTTCTCAGTGAAACCACGAGTCAGACTCATTCAGAAAGCTTCCGATTTTGGAGGGTTTGTAGTGAGTTGTTTGGCGACAGGATTTTACCCTCGTCATATCAACCTGACCCTATTGAGAGATGGACAGCCTGTATCTGATCATGAGCTCACTGGAGGAGATTTGCTGCCCAATGGAGACGGGACGTACCAGATGAGGAAGAGTCTGGAGATCAGAGCAGAGGAGAGAGAAAAACACAAATACTCCTGCACTGCCAAACTACTCAATCTCGACAACAAGCTAGACATTGATTTAGGTAATAAACGCTTACATAAATCATAACCTAACCAGTTTTAATTTTAAAAAATCAGTTTTTCAACCTGTGCTTATGTTTCAGAGTTTGATCACAATGAACCATTTAAATCAGTGATCCCTTTAATTGTGATGGTTTTGGTTCTGATGTTGGTTGTTGGAGTTGCAGCTCTGATATGGAAAAGACGAAGAGCAGGTATTACCAGATTTAATATAAATATGGGTTTAGAGCAATTTTGTGGAACTTGCAGTCTTAAGAAACCTTTAAGAAACCAAATTTACTATATTGGCCTTATTTTGAGATGTGGATGTGCAGTTGTTTTTGGGATTGTTTTAGAACTTCCGATTCAGTTGCCTCTTGGAGTAATGACTAGGAATAACAAATAGCAAAAAATGGTCAAACTACTTTTTCTACAAACAAGTGTGTCCATGACTATATATAAAAAGAGAATAATATAATAAGAAATTGTAAGAAAGTTCAATTTCACAGCAGAAGCTTATGCAATAAATATGGCTTTAGATCGAATGGAAAGGACACAGCATCGTAACTTTTTAATTTGCACAGATTCCAAATCCTGTCTTCAAGCACTTGATGCTTCTAAGTATGATCACCCCATAATGTCCATGATTTTAAAGAAAATTACAACACTAGAAAATCAGAAGTTCAACATTATCTTGTGTTGGATTCCAGGTCATATGGGACTACGTGGAAATGAACTGGCAGATGAAACTGCAAAAAAGGCTATCTCCTTGAATGTGACCGATTGTTTAATTTTTCCTGATGACTTGAAACCCACCATAAATTTGTACATAAACGAAACATGGCAAAGAGAATGGGACAACTGCATCTACATCAAATTATATGAAATTAACCCGAAAATAAATGAAAGACATTTAGCAAATTATAATTTTGAGACCAGACATGATCAGACGGTCTATACCAGATGTCGAACTGGACATTCTAGGTTGACACATTCATATTTATTAAATAACAAAGAATCACCTAAATGTAATAACTGCCAGACTGCTCTTACCATCAAACATATTTTGTTGGAATGTAGAACTTTAAATTCCATTAGACAAAATTTTATAAGGAGAGTACTTTGATGGACATTTTTAAAAAGGTACCACCAGGAAGAGTTTAACTTTTTTTTTAATCAAAAATAGAACTGAAAAACCATATTTAACTTTGAATAAATTTTTTTGTTAATTTTATCTATTTATATTTTATATATTTGTCTAAGTAATTTTTTTTTATATAATACGAATTTGTTTTTATCATGTAATATTTTAATGTATTCAATTCAATTCAATTCACCTTTATTTGTATAGCGCTTATACAATGTAGATTGTGTCAAAGCAGCTTCACATAAAAGGTCATAGTAAATAGGAACAGTGTAGTTCAGTTTGTAGTGTTTAAGTTCAGTTCAGTTTAGCTCAGTTCAGTGTGGTTTAATAATCACTACTGAGAGTCCAAATATTAAAGAGCAAATCCAACGATGCGCAGCTCTACAGATCCCGAACCATGCAAGCCAGAGGCGACAGTATATCCATTTGGCCACGAAATAGCCATAAGTTGCTGATGTGGCAATAAATATGTAATAAATAAATAAGAAATTGTAAGTTTGTAATATTAAGCAACAGAACAAGCTGTTTGTAATGTCTAAAAAACAATAGAAGTGAATGATACTGGGTGTGTAGAGCAAAAAAGATTCTAATGGCTGCACCCACTCGAACGTCAAGAATAAGGTCAATATATAAGATATATCTATGTATCTGTATGAAATATACCTTTGCAAATAACTAAAATAATTCATTTGTTTTTAGATTCATGTAGAAATTGTGAATATTCTGCTACTTCTTGTAAGTAAACCTTTATTTCTGCATGTTTCAGTACAAAAGACAAATGCACAAACAATATAAAGAATTATTTGTAAAATTGTCATTGTTCTCAAAAAGTACATGGCAGTAAAATAATTGCATCTTCTTTGCACATACAGTTGTCTGGGTCTTTTATATTCTTCAGAAATTTTAAAGATGGATGAATGCTAAACATCATATTGCCGTCTTTTTTGATGTTTCAAATACTAAAACATCTTTGAGTTTGATTGGTGGTGCAGTAACACGAGCTTTCCTGAACCCTTGTGACATGAAAGCAGTTCACACAATATTATGGAAACATTTGGACATCTGATATCAGAGGAGTCGTGTTTTTGTTTGTAAGAAAAGACACCCTCTCTGATGTCTGATTATCGGTGAAAAAACACTCAGAAATAAATCACAGCTTTCCGGTGTGAACATGTTTTACTGTATGTACTTCCTCATCCTCATATGAAAGCACATGTTTACTGATCCTTGGTTCAGTAAAAACTTAAGCACTGCATTTTCATTTTCATTTGGTGTGTCATTAATTATTACACTTCCAGACAGACTGAAATATGGCTTGATTAGCCAAGACATTATATTTTAAGCTGCATGAAATAGTTTTGTTGCTTGTAAATGTTATGCTATTACAGTTCTTCAAATGAAAATGAAGCTGTTGTATTATTGAGGGTTCCAGTTTTAATGTGTACTGTAAGATTCATTTAATGACGCATGATTTCTCAATCAATTTTTTCTAATTTTCAGCATCTGAAGAAAATTCTGAAGAACAGCAACGGTAATGTAACAGCCTGACCCACATCAACATGGATGCAAGAAATATCAAACCAAATATACACTGTACAAACAAATCAAATGTACTGTCATAAGAGTTTCTTGTCTCTAAACAGGAACAGGTCAGTACCGTTCAACTACATTTCCACTGTAATTCCCTTGTTGAGAGTTAAAAGTTGTGTCTGTATTGCTGTATCCCCATCTGCAGGTCAGAGCTGGTAATTGCCCATTATTTGTCTTGGTAGTTTCAGATTAATGTGAAAGCAAAGGTCAAGGATTCAAGCGAGGGTTCACTCGTGCTTCTTCACGATATTAGTAATAGTATTAGTAATATCTAAAGCAAACTTACTAAATAATAGTAATTACTAAAGCACATCAATAACAGCAAACAGAAAAAGATCATGTCCAGTATGCTAATTAATATGGTTAAAAGCTCAAAAAAGCACATTTTTATTAACTGTTATTTCTTTCACACTTTATTTATTAACTCTATTGTTGTCTGCTTGTATAGATTTGTTTCAACATATTTGCCAGCCAACAAATGTGACAAATAAAGATACACAGGTTAGTTAATCTGCATGTATGAATCATTTCTTGGTTGTATATTACCTCTTAGTTACACCAATTTTTGTTAAATGTATGGCATAATGTTTGGTTAGAAGAACTGAAACAATTATTGTGTAACCATTATAATGTAAATCCTCTTTGAAGAAGAAAAAGTGTTATGTCTAGCATATTGTTGTAAAGAAACCAGATGGACCACCACAACACTGAGTGAAGAGAAGACACTAATGTTTTATTGAAGACATTTATTCCACAATTTAAATAAGAAGCAACAAGACAGACAAACCCGACCCAAACACCATGCACCGACACCTTTCAAGAGGCAATTTCCATGTCTGTCTATTTTTGTTTCTACTTCCACTACCACCCATCTTTGAAAGACTATCTATATTGATCTGTCTACTGTATCTGTCTGTCTGTGTGAGCTGTCTTGTCTTTAGTTTAATTGTCATTTGTTTGGTTATTGTAATCATCATTTGAGGTTTTAATCTCTTCATCAAATTCAAAACAAAACTTTTTACCATCTGAAATAAACATGTATATGCATAGTTGTATGGTTACACAACATTACAAGGTAATTACAACGTGTTCCTTATAAGTAACAGACCTTAGCCAATGCAATGTAATTTATAATCACATTAAAACTTTAGGATTGAGTGGAGGGATTACACGTAGCACTTCAAGATTTTATAGTACTAATGTTTAGCTCCAGATTTTGGAGGCTCCTGTTTTACACTGTCAACTCACAGCAAGAAGGTTCATACCTTACCATCACATAACTGTCAGAAAATGTCTGTTTCTCTGAGTTTTCAGACAACAAGCCAGCAGAGCTGCCCATACCCAAACCTGTTAACCAATGCAGGACTGAAATAGCAGTCACTGGAGTTGACTGAGAAAGTCAGAGAAGAGCAGAAACAGGAGATGAATTATTAATGATAAAGAAAGAGCAGACTTAATAAATAATCTTAGTGGTTGAAAATGACGACTTCACAACATTATCCAATGACATTACAGACCTTGAAATGGAGACATTCTCTTATGTCTTACACATAAAAACAAGTTTCCCTTGATTCCACACTATCAAAAGATTGTAATAATGTGTATCACATATAAACAGTATTGTGTAATTTACTTATATTTGTATAGTTATAATTACCACTATAGGCGGAGGGTGAACACACTCCAGGGTAAGGCTAAATGCGATGCCCTTTAATGCATTTAAAAAGATTTGCGCCCGACCAAGAACAGGTTTCAAAAGCACCGCCTATCAACAAACGTCTACTATATTCAACAAATGACCTCTGGTAATACAGTAATTGATTTAACAAGTGACATTTTTGAGTATCCAACCCTTTTGCAAAAATAAATAAATAAATTGCAAAAGTGTGTCAAGAATCCGAAATCAATTCACTTTGTCACGAGGCCAATCAAAAACTGAACTTGTAATTCAGCAATAAATATATAAATATAAGCATTTTTAATTTTAGATTCGGATACTGATTTTTTTTAATTGAACTAGAAACAACAACAACAACAACAAAAAAAAAGACCATGAAAATATGACAACATAAACTAGGTGTTTATTTGCATTATCACGGGCTGTGGTAAGTTATTGGCAATTAAATTGGAGGCAACCATTGCGGAGTAAAGGTGATCCAGTAGCCATTGGCTAGCATGAGTAATTGTTTGTTTAAATTAGATTTATATTATTTCAAAATACAAATTAAAAAATAATAAAAAAATTTGACTATGTGACATTATGCTGCATTAATCACCCCTGTAGAAAACACTTCGCAAAATTAAAATGCAAAATCATCATCCGCCAGGTGGGGCATACAGATCAGTAATGATGACGAGTGAAGAATGTAGTTTCAAAAGTAAGTTTCAAATGCAACCAAATAATCTATAAGCCTACATTTGATGAAATAACGTACAAGTACAAGTATACTGAATCATGCCCATTTGTGAAAAATTAAGTTTATGTTTGAGAACTGCAAATAAGCAGTGTAATAAGCCTAAAATTACCCCCAAAGACGCATATAAATAAATAACACATACTGTCACATTACTTTCCTTAAAAAGTAATTAACACATTTAGCTACTTTTTAAGTGACTTTAGATAGTAATGTAGGCCTATTACTTTTCCCCCAACACTGCAAATAAGATCAACATATTGTGTAAGATCAACATAATGTCCTGATATATTTTTCAGACCTTTGAAATGTAAAACGAGCACTCCAAACGATCGCCTAAACAAGATTACTACACTAGGCTAGACTACTACGTTACAACTGCCAAAATAATGCATTTCATTTAATGCTGAAAACAAATTAAACCAGAATAATATATTATTATACCCCTCTCGTAATACTCACTTGTCATTTTATTACTTTTGTCATTGACCAGCAAATCAGAAAAGTCCGCTGGCCAGCACTTTTGGTTTCGTTTTGGAGTTTCAACTCCAGTCAGCGCTCATCAGTGCAGTGCTGAGTTGGTAAGTTTCATTTTTGTGTGGAGGGGGACTTTAAATTTGATTGACAAACTTACAAAAATTAAAGTGTTCTGTTAATCATCAGCATCATATTACGCCTTACACCCGTTACATGTTTTCAATGCAGTTTTTTCTTTGCTGCTATCTCCGTGGTCTCTGGCCAGGGGGAGGCTAAGCCTTCCCCAGCCTTACACACGCTCCGCCTATGATTACCATAACGGATTAATTCAACTACTCTGTTTTAGTGGTTTAAAACACTACAATATTTACTATGTATAACTATAGTATTTTTCATGTGGGGTAATTACAGGCAGGTCGTGACCACAATAATAAACTTCCCATCCAGTATAAATCTAGTGAGCTCTGTTCTGTTTGATTCTGTTTTGGTGGGTTATAATGTCAGCCTACCCCTGATGGAGGCACCAGTAACAACGGGTGACGTAAAACAGTTTAGGGCCGTGGTCTGCAGCCTTGGAATTCCGGAGGACGCACAAAGATGAATTGAGAAGCACTCATATCTACCCATAAAAAAACAGTGAGTGGGATGGGGATGACATATGCAGCCTCGCCCGAAGAAGTCTCGTTTCAAACTTTTCTGACAGAGTTTAAGACTGAAAGGATGCAAAGCAAATAAATCATTATGCAGTCAGTATTCCTCATTTTTTCACTTGCACTTCCACTTGCGTCATATGGTAAGATGTTTACTTTGTTTATTTTCTTTAATGTACGTAATTTTAAATGAAAGTTAAAGTTATCCACAATGTGGGTGTCAGCAGTTTCCAAAGGAGCTTTTTAACTAGGCCGTTCAATGTTGAATGCTCAAATTCAAACAGGCCTGAATGTCTGTTTTTGCCTCGTTTTCAATTGCTATGCCATCATAAAGTGTGATCATAAAACAACTGTTTGCAGAAAGCTATAAGAACAATTAAGCTATAACATTATAAGGTCAATGTTTTATGGAAATTCCACTTGTAAAAAAATGTGACATTGAATTTTAATATTCAAATATCAGTAGAATTAGAAAAGAATGACATTTAAGTCCAACTAAAAGTATTTACATGTCAGCTATAATGCGAATATTTTCGATTGTGGATGGGCATTAAAATCATCAATAAAATTAAGTGAACGTTCTGTTTAAACTCTTTTGAACTTTTAATTGTGGATTATTTGGTGCACAAGCCTATTAGTGTATTTTTGTAATATGATAGTTAAGGTGTTAGAGATTGTATTCTGAAGTGGTTCTAATGTATCTAGCCTTCCTCTCTGGGTGTCGATCAGAACACAGGTGTGGATCAGGCAGACAAGTTCAATCATTGGCACACACACACTTTTAAAATGTTCGCTACACCCCTGCATACAGTATATTGCTGGTCTTTTGGTAATCTTTTATCAAAATCTGACCATTTGCTTCTGCTCTGGAAAAGTTCATCTCTGTTGAGTTCAGTTTGATGGATAGGGGGTGAAATAGGCTTAGCTACGCCCCTCCAACTGTTAGTTTGCTTCAAATGAAAGCTTAGAGAAGTGCAAATACAAAACTCATGATGTAGTAAATACATGCACATTTTGTAATTTATAAGCCAGTAAAAATTGCTGTTTATTATACTTCTTTTAATTTTTGATCTTAAGATTATTCTCCTGTTTCTGGTATTTTGTTTTTACGTTGTAAAAAAAAAAGTTAATGCCTGCATAGTAAAGTTCTGTAAAAACCTTAAAGAAAACCTTATAAAATAAGAATCTACCATCCTGACACAGCTTTTTTAGTCTAAGAACCATAATGTTTTAAATGTATTAGTGAAATATGTGTTCAATTGGTAAAATTCATTAGTAATTATAAATTTCGTCATACTCTTTTCTCATGTAGTGTTTAGCTTTTAGATTGTAGTCATCTATTCTTTATTTTAGATTACTTAAACTAGGGAAAAACGTACCTTGATTTATAGTTGCTTGGCCACTTTTGTATTTTTCCTATTTTTCATTTTGAGTCATCTTTAAGATCATTTTGAGGTTTACTGAAGACGCAAGCCACTGCTATAGTTAACTGTCTATATTAAAATACTTAATAATATGTGAAACATTCACTGATGAACTGATGAATATTCACTGATGCAAAAGCGCAATAAAAATCCTCTCAGGTCCAAGCCAGAAGCTGTATAATCAGTAGTCTTTTAGTTATATTCACTTCCTTTTAAGTGTTTTGAAGTCCATTGCAAGCGTTATGCACAAAACAATATGTGAGGCATGAACCCCATCATTTTTACTTTATTAATGTCCTTTCATGGTACTAATAAGAAGACTTATCATTAAATATAATACAAACGTGTACCTACAGTATCAGGACCCATTGACATCCATTGTAGGAAAATACTATAAAAAAATACTATAGAAGTCAATGGGTGCAGCTACCAGCATTAGTATAAATAACTGTTGTGTTAAACGCAAACAACATTTTCGTTTTTTGGGTGAACTATCCCTGACAATTTAGCAGGTCTACTGGCCACTGTTAATTATGGTATTAAAAAGTAGAGAAAAGTGTCTGATTAATAAGGACAAGTCAAGACCTGTTTGTTTTCTGTAGGACACTTGGATGCTAGAAATGAAAAGTAAGAAAGCTCAAAAACCACTGATTCCCCACAAGAGTGAAAGGAGTATTCCTAGTGTGTTTTAAAGTTGATAATTTCAAGTGATCTCTGACTGGAAACATGGAGTACAACAATTTGTCTTTAACATGGTTAAAATTCTTCAGCTTTTAATTGTTTTGCTTCTAGTTGTTCCTACAAAAGGTAGGTTTCAAAACAATTTATTGAATTTTTAATAAAATTACCTTGCAAATGGAATCTGTTTTAGAGTTATTTGCTTAACCTTGACTGCTGTTTCTTCACTGAATATTAATTAATAAATAAACAAACAGACAAAAAAAAACTGTTTGGTCAGTAGATGAACAGAATATGATGCTAGTAAATGCACCATATGAAAATCATATTTAAAGATTATTTAAAGAACTGTCTATATACCATAATGCCTGCTTGATGTATGTGTTTGTACACTTTTGTCAAAAAAAGTTAAATGCTTATTTAATCATGACATTTCCTGGTTACAAACCGCTGATCTGAAAAAAAAACAAAAAAAAAAAAAAAAAAAAAAAAAAAAAAAAAAAGAGTCAAACTTTGTGAGAAGTCAAAATTCACACGGGAAAAATAAAGTTATTACAGAAATACAAGTTTTGTTGTATTTACTCACCTTTGTTGCAATGCATCACATTTACTCTTTCATATTTTTTATTTTTTTCATATTTTGATGTCTGGACCGCTTGGAGTCACACACTACCATCAGTACATACAGTCAAGCCCGAAATTATTCATATCTCTATATGCGATGGGCACAGGAAATTTACTGTAAATAAATTTTGTAAAATACTGTCATTATGACATGTTTTGTAGCATGATTTAAAAAAAAAAACAAAAGCATCTGACTTCATAAAACAGGATCACTGTTTCTTCCAAAGTGTAAAACATTTTAGATTACTTGTGACTGTTTTAATGCATAACATTATGGATTCCTGATTCATTATAGATTCCATGATTTTTTTACTTTTACCATAATAACTACAGAAATAGAATTTATAGTCAATATGTAATATGTTTTTTACATTACAGTAGCTGAAAAGCACTTGAACACTGGTATATATTCTGCTGACTTACACTTTCCCATATGTTTCAAAGAATGTTTAAATCCAGAGAAATAACAAATTTGAACTGTCAATAACATCACACACTCTTTATTTATGGTTTTGTGTTTTATTTGACAAGATTATTCATATATTTCTCACATAATTTCTTAATTTCATAACTAGTTTTTGTTTTAAATTCCCTATTATTTTTTACAGGCTCTCACTCTTTATGGATATTTGCAACACAAATTAAAGGACAAACGCCATTTCCTGAATTGAGTTTTGTAGTGATGCTAAATGACATCAGTGTTCTCTACTATAATGGCGATACAGATAGTTTTATAGCAAGAGGAAACACAACAGCTGAAGATGATGTTTTTGATCCAGACCTTCTCGAAAATGTTAAACTGGATATAAAATCAGATTTTATATGTGCATATGCACAACAAAAGTTGACTAAAACTGATGGTAAGTATTGTTTAAGACTAGTCAACAAAACAAGCATTTGACTTACATATAAACACTTGTTAAAACTTTAACATTATTAGGATTTTTAGTGGAAAAAATTGATTTGTAGATGCAGTAATTTTTAAAATGAACACTAATTTATACATGTTCTTTATCTGTTTAAGGTGTTTTTGCCATTCAACTTCTGATTATGTGTGAGCGAAGGAATGATGGTGAACCAGGACAAATGATTGCACAAAATGCTTTCGAAGGTTTCACTGTAAATACGCTGCTATATGTTGACAAAAATTTTACTTTCCAGACCAAATTAAACATCTCAACGGAAGAAAAAAAAACAAACTTTGAAAACCTCAAACACCGTCATAAAACTCTATACCAACCATTCTGCTATGAGACGCTCAATGGTTACCTTGAAAAAAGGAAGAATCAAGTCAATAGAAAAGGTAAACTGAATGATCACAGACAGTGAACCCATTGACATTTAGCCAAATATAATGAAATCTTTCTGGTGTTATTTTTTCTCAACAGTGAAACCAGAAGTCAGACTCTTTCACAAGGCAAACTCAGACTCTGGAGGTTTTCATGTGAGTTGTTTGGCGACAAGATTTTACCCTCGTCACATCAACCTGACCCTGTTGAGAGATGGACAGCCTGTATCTGATCATGAGGTCACTGGAGGAGTTCTGCTGCCCAATGAAGACGGGACGTACCAGATGAGGAAGAGTCTGGAGATCAGAGACGAGGAGATAGAAAAACACAAATACACCTGCTCTGTTGAACACCTGGGCATAGAATGGCACATTGATTTGGGTAAATAGCTTTTACATTAACAAAAGTATAAGATAAAGTCTTGATCTGATCTTTTTCTGAATTCTTCTTTTAGCTGAACCTCACAGAAACCACATATGGATTGCTGTTGCTGTTTCTGTCCTGTTGGTATGTGCTATAATTGTTGCTTTGGCAATGCTTATTTGGAAGAGATACCAAACAGCACGAGAGAGAGAAAGAGGTAGGACGAATTTCACTTTTTTTTTTTTACATGTTTTCCTTTCAGATGATACATGATCTATTTGAAATTTTACATGATCACATTGTGTATAATATTCAGAATACTGAGAATCTGGAGAAAACACCTAATGTAAGCGTGTATTAACATTTTTGTTTGGATCTCTTGCTTCCCCTTCATGGAAATTCCAACGTGTGTCTACGTTGGAATTCTATGGGAGATCACGCCAATGAGTTGGCAGAGCTCGGCTCCGCAGGTGCCAGCAATTAATCATTAACAGAGTATGTCAGCTGGCGCCTGTGAAGTGAGCACTTAGATTTTCGCTTCAGAGTCTCACATCAAGAGAACCTCTGCTAAGCTTATTTCATCAAGAATGCAGTATTCCTACCAGTGCGTGCGACGGCATGGGCAGTGGCAGTCGAACTGGGCAACTTTCCAATCACCTGGATAGATTCACTGATAGCTGAAAGGGCAGTTTTCACTAAAAGAGCAGATCCTAAGAGAGCAACATGGTGGAGCAATGCATCTTTTTCTGCGTTTCTGGATGTGGTGGTTCCTATCTCCGGATGATGGACACGGATACTGCATCACAGGTCTGGAAGGTCAGCATGTCGATGCGGTGCTTGCGGACAGCTCATGCTCTCACTCTGAGGGCATGGCTGTTGCGCAGCTGAGGTCGCGGCTTCCAAGCCACCCTCGTTGCTTTCTTATTTTCAACTCTTCCTCGGGACGCTCCGCTTCCATGGGTGAGCACTCCCCATGCCAATGCTGCCCCTCCGCAATCATAGTAGCTTATGTGGACAGTCAGACTCGACTATGCATTTCAATTTGCTGTCGGCCTCCCGAGATCACGGGTGTGTATTTAAGCAGTCATCGCCATGCCACCCCTGTCTCGCGCGACAAGATTGTTATCCTCCTGGCGAAGGATACAATTGAGCTGGTCCTTCCAGTCAAGATGGAGAGCGGGTTTACGCCCTCCACTTCTTCTTACCCAGAGAGAGGTGGGTTATAACCCATCCTATCTGCACGTTTTGATTTGTCATCTGTTAAGGATGTCGATCAAGATGCTCATGCAGAAACGCATTCCCCAGTGCATCCATCTGTGGGATTGGTTGCAGCTATAGACCTGGACGCCCACTCCATGTCTTGCTCTCTCCCTCCTTATAATGCGTTTTCTGGTGTGCGACAGGGGCCAAGCATGGTAGTACCGGGTCCTCCCTTTCGGGCTCTTCCTGTTTCCATGCCTGGAGGATGCCCTGTGCCTCTTCGGTGCACAAGCATCTGCATTTATTGATTATTCACTGACTGGCTTATTTTTTTCAGTCTTTGAACTAGTCGACCATGCACAGGGACACTCCAGGTGTCCATCACCATGCTGTGTCACAGCACCTTCAGTCCCTGGATGGACCTTGCCTTCTACAGGCCTGGGTGCCTTTAGAACAAGTGTCCAGTCATGCTGTCATTCTGACAGATGCTTCCAGTACGTGTTGGTGGGCTGTGTGTGTCACTAAAATCACTGTTCATCTACTTTGCATATAATCTAGTTGTCTGTTTTTTTCATTTTGTCCTGAATTTTTAAAGATAGTGGAATGCTAAACATCATGCTGGGATCTTATCTGATGTGATGTGAATACTAAAATATAAGTTTGATTGGTGATGCAGTAACGCAAGAACTTTTTTAATGAACCCTTGTGACATGAAAGAAGTCCACAGAATATTATGGAAACATTTGGACATATGAAGAGTTCAGATGCAAAAGCCGCTGAACGCCACTTCCGCCAAAAAATGTGATAATGACATTGAGTGAATGCTTTAGGCATGTATTACACCATCATCAAATAGATTTGCTTCTAATCATCCAAATCGCAGCGTCAGCGCATTCAGAAATAACAGTTTGTGGGCAAAAGTCGCTAAACGCTACTTGCCTTTGACAGCAAAAGCCGCTATATCCCGAGAACCAATCAGAAGCGCGAATCAAATCATATGTTTTCAATGTAGCAGTGTACTGAAACGCCGGCTTTTATGAAGAGACATATTCCGCTTTCGCTTTTAAAAGTTGGGAGTTTGATGAACTGGATGAGCCTGTCCGACTGTCAGTGAATAGCATATTAAAATGTCCCTTACCTCAAAACTCTGTGCTTATAAGAAAGAAAAAAAAAACACAATGTGCTGTCGGAAGGGTAACATGCATTCCTAATGTTTGTTTGCGCAGTGATGCTACTTTGAATGAGTCTGATTTACTATACATTAAACTGCAACTCCATTTCACGAAAGACAGAGTAAAGATGTTGCTGTTCTTTTATCCCACATGGATGCTATGAGGAAAAACAGGAGACCAAAACGTTAAGTATGGTGAGAATGAATGACAGCTTCTAAATTGTCTGAGAGGCATCTCCTTTTTTCCCAGTGGGCCCACCTTGTGTTTTATTTGCTAATTTAAGCTATTTTTTAAAAGATAAATATAATGTATAAAACTATACATTATTAATATTACTTCATAATACCTATAGATCTGATAAGCTTTTTACATTAATGGACAAAGCACAGATATTGATGTTTCACAATGTTTTACAATACATTATTTGAATCAACCAAGCTTAGCTTACAATGTTTACATTGCTCCACATACATTAAATCTAAATCCCAAATATCAGAAACCACAACAGATTGTTAAGATTTAATTCATGTCACTTTTAATGTTATTGTTTAATGCTTACTTGACAGATTTCATTCATTCATTCATTCATTTTCCTTCTGCTTTGTCCCTGGTTTATCACAGCCGAATGAACCGCTACTTACTTGACAGATTTAAAATTGCAGGTGGTTTGTCTAATGTGTTTTATGTTTGGTAAAATAATTTCTAATGGCATCTTCATTCACTAATCATGAATCTAATAACATGTGTTCCAATAGATGTATATGGGTTTTGCATAAAAAGCAGAACTGTATTTAGCTGGTTTTGACGCAAAAGAAAATTTACCTTGTTAAAAAACAAAGAATTGTCTAAAGTGACATTTGAAAAAAAGAAAAGTATTTTATTGACCAGCTAATCAACTTTTCATTACATATAAAATGAAACTTCTGAACCTTATCAGAGGAGCCTGATAGAAAATGCTAATTTACAAGAAAAGATGTCTGATGGATTTAGAGGTTTTGAACTGAACTTTTTTCTGAACTCTTCATATATCAGAGTCAAGTTTATGTTTGGAAGAAGAGACACTGATGTCTGATTATAGGTGAAAAAACATTCAGAAATAGATCACAGCTTTCCTGTTATCATTTCTTGTCTTTACAAGACACATGTCGGAGTTTCCATGAAGGGGAATGTCCTGTTTACTTACGTAACCAACGTTCGCCAAATAGGGAACGGAGATGTGTGTCTCCATTGCCACAGCAGCTGAGTCTCCAGCTGTTAGCAGAATGATCGGCTCTTCAGCAGGCAAACATCCAAATGCTCTGCTTCTCAGCCTCCAGCTGATATACTCTGTTAATAATTAATCAGTGACACCTGTTGAGCTGAGCTCTGCCATTTCATTTGGCATTTCATTGGCCCATTTTCTTACTCTTCAGAGTAATTGGTCATCTGGTGAACTCCCCTATGCCTTTACAAGACACACATCTCCATTCCCTTTACGGGGAACGTGGGTTATGTATGTAACCAGGACATTTTGTTGCTTTATAAATGTTATGAAGTTCTTCAAATGTTGCTGATGTAATATTGAGGCTTCCAGTTTTAATGTGTATGGTAATATTAATTTAATGACACATGATTTCTCAATGTTCAGTGTTTTTTTTTTTTTCATTTTCAGCATCTGAAGAAAAACAGCAACATTAATGTAACAGCCTGACCCACATCAACATGGATACAAGAAAAATCAAACCAAATATACATTGTACAAATGTACTGTCATAAGAGTTTCTTGTCTCTAAACAGGAACAGTTCAGTACCGTTCAAGTACATTTCCACTGTAATTCCCTTGTTGAGAGTTAAAAGTTGTGTCTGTATTGCTGTATCCCCATCTGCAGGTCAGAGCTGGTAATTGCCCAGTATTCGTCTTGGTAGTTTCAGATTAATGAAATCGAGAATTCAAGTGAGGGTTCACTCGTGCTTCTTCATGATATTAGTAATAGCATTAGACTAAAGCACATCAATAACAGCAAACAGAAAAGATCACGTCCAGTATACTGACCAGTTTGGTTTAAGCTCAAAAAGCACATTTTAATTAAATTTTATTTATTTCACAACTCTTGTTTGTATAGGTTTGTTTCAACAAATTTGTCAGCAAACAACTTTAACAAACATTTCTTGGTAGTACACCAACTGTTGATTAAAAAAAAAAAGATTACATGCATGGTTTTGTTAACCATATTGGTAATATTTTGGTTAGAAGAACTGAAACAATTAATTTGTAACAATTATATTGTGGAAAAAACCTATCTATCTGTCTGTCTGTCTGTCTGTCTGTCTTTCTATGCCCCCTTACCCCTTCCTCTTGGAAGGACATTCTACTTTATCTGTGTTGTGTTTTCATTACCTGGAAAATGCAAAGGAAATACTACTTTACCATCACATACCTGTTATTGTATTGTGTGTTTTCCGTTTCTCCGTGTATTTCATGTACTGGAATTGAAGCGCACACTTCCGCTTCCTCTTTTTGTTTTTCTATTTTTCAGTATGCATCAAATATATTTTCACTGATGCTCTTGAGGGACTCCTCTCCCTGTTGTGTTTCCATCACCTGCAAAGAAAAAAACACACACATTATCTGTCATTGCTGAGATGTGTTTCTGTTGTTTATCCGTGCCCATATATAAACATGCACTTATAAGCAGCATTCGTTTCATATTCTCCCAAGTGACATTTTTCTCATCTCATACTTTTCTTTTCTCAGCCTTCTCCTGCTTAAATCGAGCCTCCTTCCAAATGCTTTTAATGAGCACACCTAAACCCTACCCTTCCAGTGACATCACTTGCTCCATTACAGAGCCCATATTATGGGTTTTTGGTGTGGTGTGTAACACAGCTCTAAGTGAAGTGAAATATCCAGCTAAGGCTTAAATCTGTAAGTGTACAGTGTTTAAAACTATTGATTCATATCTATAAAAGAGTCGACTCATAGTGCTTCAAACGACTCGTCTTGATAACTAGTCATTAAGTGTTTCGCGATGACGCAGCTACGAAAATCAAGTAGTTGTGCAAGCAAACTCGGCAGGTTTGAAACCTGCGCCAAAATCCACGCCTTAAGCTACGGTCACACCGGGCTTTGTGTGTGCGAAATTCTGTCGTGCGGCGCTGCGAAAAGGGGCGGGATTAAACAAGCTTATTAGACATTTAAAAAAGCGGACGATTGCTTCATGTTTTATATTTTTGTCCCAGAGAGGTCGTGTTTTGATCCTCGATTGGTCTCATGCAGCCAAGTGATGCGATTTCGCAGGTCAGAGTTCACCAAGCTTGAACTTTGCACCGCAGCAACCTGCGAAACTTAACGCATGACCCCGCGTTTCCGGTCTGACGCATTCGCGTGCGTATGAATGGAAGTCTATGGGAAGAAAAGTCAAGTGTGACCGCAGCTATAGACTTCCATTCATACGCACGCGAATGCGTCAGACCGGAAACGCAGGGTCATGCGTCGAGTTTCGCAGGTTGCTGCGGTGCAAAGTTCAAGCTTGGTGAACTCTAACCTGCGAAATCGCATCACTTGACTGCGTGAGATCAATCGAGCATCAAAACAGGACTTCTCTAGACAGAAATTAAAAACATGGAGCAATCGCTTGCTTTTTTAAATGTCTAATCATCTTGTTTAATCCCGCCCCTTTTCGCAGTGCCACACGACAGAATTTCACACACACAAATCCCGGTGTGACCGTAGCTTTACACTATGAAGCTACGGTCACACCGGGCTTTGTGTGTGCGAAATTCTGTCGTACGACGCTGCGAAAAGGGGCGGGATTAAACAAGATGATTAGACATAAAAAAAAAACGAGCGATTGCTCCATGTTTTAAATTTCTGTCCGGAGAGGTGATGTTTTGATACTCGATTGGTCTCACGCAGTCAAGTGATGCGATTTCGCAGGTCAGAGTTCACCAAGCTTGAACTTTGCACCGCAGCAACATGCGAAACTTGACGCATGACCTTGCATGTCCAGTCTGACGCATTCGCGTGCGTATGAATGGAAGTCTATGGGAAGAAAAGTCAAGTGTGACCGCAGCTTGAAGCGTATATGCACTGTGACTACTTTTATAATAATGATTAGCAGCTGGGCATTTCACTTGTCTCGCGCTGAAGCCAGTCAGTGTCGACTGGTGTCAGTGTCGATGGCAGCAGGCTGTCATCGGTCCAATCAGCGCAAATTAGCTTCGCGCAGAGGAGGGGTTTGGGAACAAATGAATCGCTGAATGATTCATATGGGAGTCGCTGGGATAATTAGGTAAAAATAAACGCAGATTATAAGACCATGAAAGTGTTTTTTGACCTTGCATGCATGTTAGACTGTTGAAGACCCTTACAACCAAAATATGACCCTATTTCATGTATAATAGGGGCTCTTTAAGCTCATTGGACTGCGTGTCCCAGCCTTTTCCCCACAGAAAGAATAAGTAATGTTATAATTCATGGGAAATCTCTTTTTATTGATGGGTGGTTTGAAAGAGGAATTGTTTTTGTTTTGGATTTATTTAAAAATGATGGCAATATTCTGGAATATAAAGCATTTATATTGTATACTTTTCCTCTGCCAGCCAAATCTTTCAAGTTACGTGGATTTATTTACCAAGTTATGTACATTTATTTTAAACATTTCTTTACTTTAATGAGAGGAAAACAATTATGCCTAAACATTTTTTTTTAGATGGAATGTCTTATTTTTGATAAATGATTTGACAGCAGATCTGTCAGATGATTGTTACATGTATATACCTCCCCAAGATGTACATTTTTCTGGATAAATTTTTCTGACAGTAATGGAAGAGAGCATGATTATTACCTGAATGGTTCTGCATATCAAACAAAATAAGAGAGATGCGTTATAAGATTTTGCATAATGTATATTGTACAAATTCCCAAATTGCTATCTATTTTGATATATCTAATTTGTACACTTTCTGCAATTACAGGAATAAACTTCATTTCACTTACTGTATTTTATAATTGCAGTCATGTTAAATCTATTTGCGATAACATTGTTTTTTAATTTATTGTTCATTTTTAAATATGATTTAAATTTGTGTATAAAAGTCCTATGCCTGTACTTTTCTGGTAATGATCATGCTCTCGAGCTTATTGTTAACTTTATTGTGTTATGCTGTTAAATTTTTATACACAAAAATAAGTTCCTAAAGACAATACCTATATTTAATACTTTCCTTGCTGAAATGTCGTTCAATGTTGAATCTCTTTAATCTTTTTTTCTTTATGACCTTTTAGGTTTTGTAAAGATTTTTCTTTTCCCTTTCTCTCTTTCCTAACCTTTGTTATTGTATTTTCTCTTCAATGCAGTGATGTTATTTTTCTTGTATTTAATAAAAAAAAAAAAAAAAACTGCGTGTCTCAGCTTGCATATGCAAGTCAACATCCAGATACTATTGTCCAATAGCAGCAAAAACAGTTGAACAATTCTGTGAAGGTGGGCTCGGTCGCCCTCTAGTGTTTAAAAGCTTATTATAAAAATAAATACTAGTCAATTTGTTATTTGACATCAATGTTGAAATTTAAACGAAAATACCAAAATATATCACGTCACAAATATTGAGCTGGTGTACGTTTTATTGCTAAAAATATTTACAAAAGAAGCCTAGCCCAGCAACAAAATTTAAAATATACAATTGTCATTATATTTTACTTATACCTCCATAGGAATACAAGATTTAGGCCAATCTGCCATGCTGATTTTATAATACATGTTTACCCGGAAAAGCTTTGAGTTCCAGCCATAGACTGTAAAATATATGGACGGAGTATCCGTGACGTCACCCATAGGTTTCTGAAGAGCGCAAAAGAAGCCACAAGTAGGCGCGGCCAACCGTCGCCATTTTGTTCGCGCGTCATCGCACCCACGGCGGGATACCAAACAAGGGCAAAGAGGCGGAGAGTGGGCGGAGCTACAGACACCTGCTGGCACTTTGCTTCGACCTGGCAGACAGACTTTACTTTGGGAGAAACGCTTGATACTTTATTACCTGCGACTCGTTTGTGTTCTGACCACATGTGCTTGGCTGTACACTATATCAATAAAGTGTTTAGACTTTTAAAAACACTGTAGTAATACATTGAGCCACTAAACATTGTTCTTATGACGTTTTTCTACAGGAGGAAAACGCGAATTACTTCCAAACACTTCAGATGTGTGTGTGTGTGTTAGTAAATGCAAGACTATTGATAAAATCCAGCACAACACTGTATGACAACGCTTCAGATGACTGTTCTAGAGCCTACAGCTAATCAATCTGTCACATTCTGGAGTGCTTTACGGGTCTAAAGAAAAATATTAATGATAAATAATCTTAAATAAAACAAATTGATTTATAGAGATGGTGTATAAGTATATAACTTTACTCACATGGGAAACGAGGCCACGTGAACGGTTTGTGAGCACAATTAAATGCACACAGCATCCCATATCATCTGATAATTGTAAGAAATAAGTCCAAAAGGCAGCTGACTGTGTAAAGCCACATAAAACAACACAAAAATACGATGAATATGCCGAGATCAGTGGCTAATCTGCCGGATTCAGCTGAGGTGAAGTGACGGCGACCAGCGAGTCCTAGCTGTCACTCAAGTGGCCACGCCCTTAATTATGCAAACTTAATATAACCTAATATAAAGGAAACGGATGAGTTATAAAAAAATTCACCCCCCTCACAGTTGTCATGGAGGGTAATAATAGCTATATGAACCAAAATCGTTCTTTGTACCAGGCTGTAAACACCTTTTTTTCTGCTGTAAAGTTGGCCATTCTAACAGTGGGCTCAATTGCAACTTGCTCTATTATGGAGCCAGGACTAGCGGAATTTTGATGAATTGCAGTTTCAGTTACTTCCGTATTGGCCTCCCGAGGGAGAGCGGGAGGTTGCCGCTTGGTTCCAGCCTAACTGGAATGACTTGTTTTTTTTAAACCCGCCCAACACGGACAGGTACAGTGATCAACATCACATGCTTCTGGAATGCGGAACATCTGAAGGCTACGCTCGAATAATTTTAAAGAGACTGAACATTAATTTATTTTGTAATCGTGTTCCACATACGATATAAACAACGTGGTTTATTAGCTATTGAGCGGTTTATTT
The DNA here is from genome assembly GCF_903798145.1 of Danio aesculapii. NCBI lineage: Eukaryota > Metazoa > Chordata > Actinopteri > Cypriniformes > Danionidae > Danio > Danio aesculapii. The sequence continues at coordinate 26,273,822 of NC_079459.1, read as the reverse complement.
CTTAAAACTTGAAAGATCAAAAGGATGTCGTGCAATGGATACAATTCTTATGTTACTTGTATTTTTATCTCCAACATTTGCGTCAGAACCAAACGGTAAGTCTTAAAAAATTTTTATTGGATTGACTTTTTGCTGTTCAATAAATTTTCAATTCGATCTTATCGAAGTCAGACAAGTTATCTTTTAACAGATCTTCATAGGAAGCTTCATTGGTTTAAATGAAAGTGAAAGTCTCAACCTATGTGTCCAAAATTATACGCACAATACTTGTAAAATCAAAGCATCATTGATAATCGTTTTATATTTCAGGTTCAAGTCTCTCTTTGTGGTTGTTTTCAACTTATATTAAAGGAAAAACACAATTCCCAGAATTTAGTTATACGACAACTTTGGATGACATCACAGTTGGATACTATAATTCAGAGACTTATATTCCAAGAGGAAATACAACAAATGAGGATGACGTGATTCATTCAGATTACATCATTAGTATAAGTAACTACATGCATGAATCCTTTTTGAGAAGATCGCGACTGCTGGGGCAAGACAGCAAAAATGACAGTAAGCATACGTGGCTTGAATTAAAATGTTTCCCGTGTGTGATAGAGGCTGATCTTTCACAGTCTGTTCCTTAATTTCCATCACAGGTCTTGATGTTTATCAGACACTAGTAGTCTGTGTGCTGCTGGACTTTCACACTTCTGGAAAAATGATTACTAAAGATGCTGCAAGAGGCTGCACCACAGATGAGTTGTGCTACTTTAACAACACGTTTTCTTATACTGTGACTGCAACTATTGGACAAGATCAGCTGAAACCCCACCTTGAAGAATTCAAGAAGAAATTTGAACAGTTCTTTTACCCAGTGTGTATAGATACTCTAAAGAATTACCTAAAAAAGAGAGAAAAAGAAGTAAATAGAAAAGGTAAAAACTAAATGTGTGTCTATAGAATATTTTTAAATTGCACCAATTTTTATATATTATATATCAAAATATTTATTTTTATAATTCTGTTTTTAGTGAAACCACAAGTCAGACTCATCCAGAAAGCTTCAGATTCTGGAGGTGTTCGAGTGAGTTGTTTGGCGACAGGATTTTACCCTCGTCACATCAACCTGACCCTGTTGAGAGATGGACAGCCTGTATCTGATCATGAGGTCACTGGAGGAGATCTGCTGCCCAATGGAGATGGGACGTACCAGATGAGGAAGAGTCTGGAGATTAGTGCAGAGGAGAGAGAAGAACACAAATACACCTGCTCAGCAAAACACATGGGCGAAGAATATCACAATGATTTGGGTAATATCTTTTACACACATAAACATATGAGATTAAATTTTGATCTGATTTTCTTCTAAATTCTTCTTTTAGCTGAACCTCACCAACACCACATGTGGATTGCTATTGCTGTTGCTGTGCTGTTGGTATGTGCTGTAATTGTTGGTTTGGCAATAAGCAATTGGAAAAGAGGCCAGAAGTACAGAACAGCAGTACAGACAGAAAGTGGTAGGCCTAATTTACCTTTGTTTTCCTTTAAGTTAATATATGATCTTTTAGAATCCTTACTCAATTATGTTATATGGAGCATGAAAAACAATATTACTGTACAGTCTTCAGAATACTGAGAATCTGCATATTTCAGATCATATACTATGCATTTCACTTGTGTGTTTGGTTCCCTTTGTTCCTTTGGTCCAGACCAAAAACCTGGTGCACACCAAAAAGATGAGTCTCTGTCTATATCCAAAAATAACTGGAACGGTTTGACTTAATTATGAACAATTGTTATTCTGTTATGTGTTTAAGTGGGATGCTGTAACATTTAGGTGAGACTGGTGTAATGTGTGCGACAGATTAAGGATGAAGCAGGAATCAATTCTCTATTTAAGCTTTTTTTTTTGACTCAGTGGTTTAAACAATATGTAACAATAATAAATGGAAAATATAAATTACAATTATTATCTTTAAACGTAAACAATGAGTGTAAGCCAAATCAAAGAAATTAACAAAACAAAACAATCCTTCAATCTAAAGTCTGAACTAGGCGACAAAAAGAAATAATAATAAAAAAAAAAAACTGAGTTCTTCAGTGTACACGACACCAGAACTAAACTAATTAAACTACAAAACTCGAAGTTAGACAGGTGGCAAGACACTCAAGCTAATCTAACAACAACCCATCTAAATTAAAACAAACCAAACAACAAGGTCACAGGCTCAGTATTGCACAACAACCATCAAATCATTTTACTTTAAACCAACGAAGTTTAACAAGTAAACTCGAATTACCACAGTAAACTGAGATAATGAATCAGCCTAAGCAGGCCAGAACACACAAATCGCGTGGAGCGCAAAAGGTACGCCGAGATAAAGTGCACACCACACACTGGTCTGTCTGGGTTTTAAATGCTTGCGGCTTGTCCGGGCATTGGTGGAACCACGACACAGTCATAATGATGACAGAGGCTGAACCAAAGTGAAACTTAAGGGTTGAGTAAGAAGTGTAGAGGGTGAGAAAAATAAATACACAAAGAAAAAATAAGTAACATCAAACATAACAACTACACATATAAACTAACCAAAAACAAGACATGATATCACAAGATGTTACTATAATTAAGATATAGGACTCTATTTTGACGATCCATGCGCAAAGTCCAAAGCACAGGGTGCAAAAACATTAAGAGACCTATCATACACCTGGCGCAATGTGGCGCAAGGCGCGGCGCAATTGTTGTTTGGTAGTTTCAGCTTGGTGCAAGAGTCGTTTTGAGCCACGCTTTTTAAATAGCAAATGCATTTGCGCTCATATGTGCACCCATAAACAGTCTGATATAAAAAAGGAGGCGTGTTGAGGTGCATTGCTGACGCGTTGCTATTTTGAGCCACTTTAATAGACTGTTCTGTAGACCAGAACAAAGCCGGTCTAAAGTCCAGCGCAGAGCGCGTTAGTCATACGCCTCGCTTACACATTGCTTAATACAAACAGGATGTACAGCAATACGCAAATATCTTTACATATGAAACAGAATTAAAATATTAAGGATATATATAGGATATAAATATAAAGGATTAAAATATTACAAAACATATTATTTTCTAGCCTACATAAATATAAAAACTATACTTTCATGCCTTCTTCATCTTGGGGGGCTTTTTCAGTTTATTCATAAAAATTTGCTTTTGTATAATATTATTATTAGCAGTATTATTTATTATATGCATATTTCTATTTTTTTTTTTTTATTAAAAACAGGCTTATATTTGCCACCTGTGTTTTAGACCATATGGGGCATAGCATGTGTATTTGGATATAACTCAGTTTTTTGAACACACTTCGTTATTATTGTTCATTTATTCGTTTGCTGGAAATTAGAAATTAATTTAGAAATAGTTTTGAAACAAATCTTAGCGCTTAACAAACTAAATTAATTATTTATAGGCTAATGGATGTCTGTGCTTACTAGAAGTTTCCCTATCCACTAGAGTGAAAGCGAAAGTAAACAATGAGGAGGCTCATCTCTCATTCTCCCTGTAGATGCTCTGTTTTCTCTCTAGTGAAGGGTTCAGTTTTTCCACTTACAAAGTCCGTCATGTAAATAGGAAATGCGCTATGGCACGACGCAACTGACTCTTAAAGGGAATGGGAGATGAGACTCTGATTGGTTTATTCTCAAAACACACCTATAACTCATTAAGAAAATAAGCTCAACCCTGTTAGACCATGACCCACTGCGCAAAGCGGATTTTTACGTTCTTATATTAGCAAAAGTGGATTCTGACCCGCCCTTAATGCATTTGCGCCCTGCGCTTTGCACATGGTGCATGGATCATCAAAATAGAGCCCTAAGGGCATGTCAGAATCCACTTTTGCTATTTGCATACAGTGGGAGAATGAGATAAGCGTCCTCATTATTTACTTTCACTTCCACTCTCTTCCCTAAGGAACAGTGTTGTACGCACAGACATCCATTAGCCTATACATAATTAATTTTGTTTGTTAAGCACAAAGATTTGTTTCAAAACTATTTCTAAATTCAGTTCTAATTTCCAGCAAACGAATAAATGAACAATAACAACGAAGTGTGGTCAAAAAACTGAGTTATGAGCGCACATATGAGCGCAAATGCATTTGCTATATAAACAGTGTGCTGCAAAACTCCAAAACGACTCTTGCGTCGAGCTGAAACTAGCAAACAACAATTGCGTTCCGCCTCATTGTGCCGGGTGTATGATAGGGCCCCATAATGTTCAAGCTTACTGATTTTTCTTGTCTAAAATGCAGTGTTTGCAATTCAGTTTAATACAGGCATCTTCGTCTTGTAGGCCTTTGGCTGTTTGTGTGATGGAAAAATATACTTTTATACTTTTATAAATATACTCCTCATTAATAAAAATGAACATCAAATGTACTCACACAAACAAACAAATCAGAGTGTTTAGCTGTGTGTGTTTGGCGTGACTGTTGTTAGCATGGTTCCATTGAATAAATCACATTTATTTCCATTTTCAGGTGAACATGATCTGTAATCTTCTGAAGATACAACTGCTTTATTCAGTAAAGACAATGCACATGGTGGAACGATAATCTCAGACACACATCTGACATCTGACTGTTTCTACATTATTGCATATTTGTATATAATGAATTTTAATTGCTCGTTTATTATCATTTATTTTAGAGTTTCTTGGAATTTTGTTGGATGTCATTTGGGACGTGCTGTGAAACAGTGTCATGTTTATTAATTTATTCATTTGTAACTTTTTTTGTATTTTGTGTACAAATTAAAATGTAATATTTTGCTATGTACTTTAATTGTCCTTTGTTTGATCATTGTAATTATAATTTGAGATATTAATCTGTTTATCAAACTCAAAACAAAACATTTTATCCATCGGAACTGAAAGTATATATAGTCGCATACAGTGGTCTGACGGAGTAAAAAGTTAGACAACATTACAAGTTAATTACAACATTAACTAACAACAGTTTCAATGAGTTTATGAGCTGTGGGTAGTCTGTTGTTTTTAGACCTTTAAACAATTTTAATCTAATGTTTTTGGGAAAATGTTTAGTTCAGTTGATTATTTTTAAGAGTATCTTGCTGTTTTGGGAGTTTAAACATGCCGTTGGATTTATTGCTGGGAGATATGCAGCCTTCCTTTTTATCTGGGTGATCAACAGGAGGAAATTATCTTGTTTCCTTCTCATTACAAAAGGCACAAGTCGGATATGCATCTCGTTTGGCTTCTAAAATTAAAAACATACTGAAGTTAAATGGGATTCTTCAACTTAGATCTCACCCAAGGTGTGAGAAAGCTGGAAGAAATATACTTCTGTCTTTCAGATGAGATGTTAAACCGAGGTCCTGACTGTCTGTGGTTGTTAAAAATCCTAGGATGTCCATCTAGGTGGATGCTGCACACTAATGGTGGATGAGGAGATCAGGGGTTCTCAACCTTTTACACTTCGAGGCCCACTTCTTTCTCCGATCAATTTTTGAATGCCTGCCTGTCTGACATTTTCTCTAAAATGTTTGTATGAAAAAAGAAAGAAAGAACCATCTGATGTATTCTAACGGCTTCTGTGATGGTTATTTATCTGAGCTTGGTTAGTGGTCTCTGTCTCCCCTTGGTGTCAAATGGTAAAAACCACTAGTAAGGTTTTTCATTTTGACATTTGATTTTAAAATCAATAATCGAAATGTATCAGGTGACAAATATTCAGCTGTTGTACGCTTTATTGATATTAATCAGCATCCAATAATGTTTTATAGGAGCATTTAAAACACTGCATGTTCAAGACGATATTGGAAATCTGACATGCATATTATATGATAACAATTACCTCACCCAGAACAGCCTCGAGTGAACATTCTTCCAAAGTTTCCCACTACGTTTCTGTTTATACCTTTTAGCAAAAGATACTGGGTTTGACCTGACTAAACATTCACATTTAAAACAATCGATATATTTTCTGCTATATCATCCATTGTTGTTTTTAGTGATAAATGTAAATGTTAATGACAAAATCACAGCCCATTATATGAATTTCACATATATATTTATGAATATTAAATCCGAATATAAACACTTTCAGGGATTAGATTTTAAAAGAACTATTTGTTTTTGTGTGAAGAACATTTAAATAACCTAAATTATCTTTTTCCACTATGAAGACCTTTTGAAGAGTGTAATGATTGTATAGCCGGGACATCATGGAACCAGTTTCTGATAAAAATATGAAGTGTTGTGTTAGGGGAATGTACAGTTAACACAAAGACCCAGTATGATGAACAAAGAAGACCAGGAGTCCAAGATACAAGTCATTAAAAAATAATTTCTTTAACGAAAAATTGTTGTCAGTTTCATCAGTAGATCCCAGTATAAACACTCGCATACTACACTGTACACACTTACAATACAGTCTCTGATCAACAGCAATTACACTCTTAACAGAAGTTCACTGACTATGTCATTCTAGCATAGTAAACTGTAATGCAGTCTCAAATAAACAACAATATACTCTAACACAGTGTTTCTCAACCACGTTCCTGGAGGACCACCAGCTCAGCACATTTGCCATGTCTTCTTAACCAAACACACCTGATTCAGATCATCAGCTCATTAGCAGAGACTGAAAGACCTGTAATGAGTGTGACAGACAAAGGAGACATACAAAACATGCAGTGCTGGTGGTCCTCCAGGAACATGGTTGAAAAACAGAAGGTCACTGACTATATCATTCTAGCATAGTAAACTGTACACACTCGTACTGTCTCATATAAACAACAATTATACTCTACTCTAACAGAAGGTCACTGACTGTGTCATACATATAGGTAGCGAGAATCTGATTCACAGATAAACTCCAATAAACAATAAACTATCTCCAAAAAAGGAGGCAACAATCTATAAGCATATCTTCTCCATAATTAATTAGGCGACACATAGTCGATCAATCCAAAGAAGAGAAAAACACACAAACACAGAAAATGTGTAGGTAGTTCAACGTTAACTGGCTCTCTAGTATGCCATCTTATCAGTATAGTACAATAAACACTCTACACACAGCAGAATAATACAGAGACACTTTTCCTTACATCACTTTCACTTAACAGAATTACTTTAACAAACATTAAAATCAACGTAACAGCTGTCTTGGTCACTCATCCACAATCCAGTCTACCTGGGAGGACCCAATGATCTCTTGACCTGGCCTAAAGATCCCATGAAAACAAAGAATTTTGCATACAGAAAGAACAATGACAAGCATAGGATTTCAGTTTAACGCTGAAGAGGGATGACACTAAGGTAAGTGTATAATCAAGGCACTCACACAGAGTGGCCATTAATCAAGATACCACTTCTTCACATAAGTCTAAAGGAGATAGATTAACACTTCTAAAGTGAGTTAAAGTGATAGCTGTGCAGCATTATATTAAGACAGTTTACTAATGTATGTAGTGGAACATTTTCTTTGAGGTTAAATGAAAACTCTTTTGACGGTCTATCAGCATAGGAGATGTTCCTTCATCCTTCTATGTTTCTTTGGGTCAGGACATCACGTCAACTGTTTAATTTGTTTCCAGATTTTCTTCAGATGCTGAGAAAAAAAAAATTGTTTAGTACATGTTAATGACAAAATCACAGCCCATTATTAATTTGACTATACACTAAACTGGAAGTCATCTTAATCTAGGAGTCATCAGCAAAATTGGAAAAACAAAACTGGCATAATACATTTATGCAACAATTAAATAAATATAAAAGTGTTATGCAGATAAATAGGCATACATCTGTTATAGATGCAGATTTTTATAACATATTTAACTAAAAATACAATGCTGAAATAAAAGAACCCAAGGATTTGGATCACTAAGGTGCTTTTATTGGAGGACAGGGAAGTGAATGCAACATGTCCACACAGGAAGGCTGTGAATGATGTAGCTCTGAATATTTTTTTATATAATCAGATCAATCAACTCAACATAATCAGATCAATTAACTCTTCCAAAGAGTTGCAATCAAAATCATTCAGTCCCAAATTAGACTGAAACAATCAACTAATGTAAACTATTCCGAAGATCTAGAGTTTTTTTTTTTTTATGTCTGTAACAGTTTAGTGGTACTTTACATTACAAGTTATAACATAAAACATTTATGAAGTTTAATGTCATAATAATTCAACCACTGTATATATAATTTGGATGAGCTCAATGGTTGATTTAACCTTGCTAGAAAATATCTCAAAATCAAAAATGAAGAGAACCAAATCTTGTTATAGGGAAGCTTTGAAGCAGGAAGGGAAAACATAATGGTATGAGGAATATATAGAATAGATACATACTGCAGATTTATGTAAAATAAATGATTTAACAAAATATATATTTTTGGGGTTGAATCATTCTGCAAAATAATGTTTAAAGACAATACAATTGCTTTGCTTTTCATCACTGTTGTAACCTAAACATCATAGAAAAATATATTTAATAGCTTTTTAGAATAGTCATAATCATGGGGCTGAATGTTTTTTTGTTGTGTGTACTATATATATTACTCTTGTGTTCTCTGTATTGTTTGAGCTGAAGTAATTTCTATTGTCCGTTTGTTTGCACACTGCTTTCTTCTCACATGGGTTCATAAAAGTTCCTGTTTACAGAACGTCTAATCTTTAAAATCTTAATCGTCTAAAAATAACGTCTAATATTTTTAGTCACATCAAATAAGTTGCCAGCATGGACTGGTTGTGTGACATTCCATCATCCTCTGAAACCATGAACAACAACAGGTAAAAGTCCCAATCTACAGTATGACATGTAACACAGACACTGATTATGTTGACTGTAGACCAAAAGACAATCTGACAAATTAACAAGTTGTCTATTTTCCTCAAATAAGCATGACTTGTATTTAATAACATACAATTAAAAGTACTTACGTGAAGGAGCAAAATAATCACTTTTAGATGATCCTAAAAACCAAAATATATTTAGAAAACAGCACAGTATTGTAGTATGTTTTATGTAGTATGTAGTATTTTAAATCTTAAATCTTACCTGCACGCCATCTTTTCCACACAGCAGCTGCAACTCCAAACATCAACATCAGAGCCAAAACTGTCAGAACTGAAGGAATCACTGATTTAAACGGTTCACTGTGATCAAAATCTGAAACATGAATCACAGGCTTATTTAAATTATTTTTGTTTGGATTGTTAGATTGAGTTTTCTGTAAGAGCTCATTACCCAATGTGACGATGAGTTTGTTGTCCAGACTGAGATGAGTGGTAGAGCAAGTGTATTTATGTTTTTCTCTCTCCTCTGCTCTGATCTCCAGACTCTTCCTCATCTGGTACGTCCCGTCTCCATTGGGCAGCAGATCTCCTCCAGTGAGCTCATGATCAGATACAGGCTGTCCATCTCTCAACAGGGTCAGGTTGATGTGCCGAGGGTAAAATCCTGTCGCCAAACAACTCACTCGAAAACCTCCAGAGTCTGAGGCTTTCTGGATAAGCCTGACTCTCGGTTTCACTGAAGAGCAAAGAAAAAAAATTGAGATTGCACTCTTTATTCATATATTGAAAGCACAGAGAAACATACAATGTATTCTTACCTCTTCTCTTTCCTTGAGTTGCTCTCTTTTTCAGATAGCTGTTGAGAATCTGTTTGCCGCGATTGTATTCCATTACATGAAACCATTTGTACAACTCTAGATGTACTGTTGACTCTTTCTCCATGCCATGAAATGTCATTGCGTCACCAGAAAAATGCATTTCATAAGTTGTGGAGCCTTCAAAAGCAATCTTAGTTATCACTTGGCCAACATTGTCTTTGTCTGACAATACACAAAGACTCAGCAACTGATGAACAACAGGACCTGTAATGATTGAGAAGAAACTTAATAACAACTACTGAAGCTGTGGAATCAGGGCTGAATGGAAACCAACTCCCAAGATTGAAGATTTGAAACCCAGAGCTAGAAATCACTAAGTTTTAGAGCAACATATGACAGCTCCCAGATTTTAAAAGGCTGGAGACATTATGACCGAGTGGTCCATGTTCTCTGACTCCATTGTTGACGCGACCATGAGAAGCTGTGGCTGTAAGGTCTGTGGTGCCTGTCGAGGCAGCAATCCACGAACCTGGTGGTGGACACCGGAAGTATGGAATGTCATCAAGCTAAAGAAGGAGTCCTACAGGGCTTGGTTGGCTTGTTGGACTCCCGAGGCAGCTGATCAGTACTGACAGGCAAAGCGTGCTGCAGCCCTGTCAGTTGCGGAAGCAAAAACTTGGGCTTGGGAAGAGTTCAGGGAGATTATGGAGGAAGACTATTTCACACTGATACTGTTTACAATGGAACCGGAGAGCTGTTGACCTTGACTGGGGATGTTGTCGGATTATGTAAGGAAAGATTTGAGGATCTCCTCAACCCCACTAACATGTCTTTCATTAAGGAAGCAGAAACTGGAGATGCAGTGGTGGACTCACCCATCACCCAAGCTGAAGTCACTGACGAAGTTAGCTAGCTTCGCAGTGGCAAAGCAGCGGGGTGGATGAGATACACCCTGTGTATCTCAGGTCTCTGGATGTTGTGGGGCTGTCTTGGCTGACACGTCCCTACAATATTGCATGGAGGTTGGGGACAGTATCTCTGGACTGGGCAACTGGGTGGTGGTTCCCATTTTTAAGAAGAGAGACCAGAGGGTATATTTCAACTATAGGTGGATCGGACTCCTCAGCCTCCCTGGGAAAGTCTATGCCAGGGTACTGCAGAGGAGGATCCAGCCGATGGTTGAACCTAGTATCCAGGAAGAACAATGCGGTTTTCATCCAGACAGACAGTCTGGGGTTCTCTCCTGGGGCTGCTGCACCCACGACCCGGCCCCGGAAATGTGGAAGAAAATGAATAAATGAATGCATATGACAACATGAATGAGTCCAAGGAACTGAGAACACTGAAAATAATTAAAGAAATAAAACATCTACTGTATATTTGTTTTTCAAGACACATTTCAAACACTGTAATAAATAAAATAAGTCAAAATAATATAAGTTGATCCAATGTTTTTAACTTTTTAATAACGGTCGTAGTAAACATTTTTCTTTTCCTTGTGCAGTGGGAAACAACAATGGTTTACACACACTAGGGCAAAAGTGACAGATGCATTAATATGGATCTTACCTTCTGTTGTGTTTTTAGACATTTCCCTAAATCTTTCCAAAATATTAGAATATTCCTTTTGGTAATAGTTCATAAAATTAACTTCCTCGTCTTCATTTGTGGTGTTTCCTCTTGGAATGAACATTTTTGTCTCGGAATTATAGTATCCAACTGTGATGTCATCTAACATAAGTACGACACTAAATGCAGGAAACGGGGTTTCTCCATCAATGTGAGTGGCAAGAAACAGCAAGGAGTGGGAATCTGTCAGAAAGTTAAACACAAGCTTTAATTTCAATCAAACTACTATATGGTGGTATCTAAACGAGTAATGTCTTAAAAATGTGTAAAATAAATTTGAAAACAAATGAAAATACACAATACCTGTTCTGCAACTGAATTAAAGACAAACCTACCTGTAAAAACAGCTGTTGGCAATGACAGCACACACAGAAAATACAAAAATTTCATGTTGTTTTTAGGCTGGGGAAAGCATGTCCTTCTCTATAGCCACATTCTGTGAATGCATCCAGACCCAATGTTTGCAACGAGTCAAACGAGTTATAAATGTTATTTCCTGGAACTCTTAGGTATCATGAAAGTTATGTGAGCCAGTTTAAAGTTACACCCTTCTAGATTCATTATTGGTGTTACTCTGGCATCTGGTAGTAAACAGAGAAACATATAGTAAACAACTTTGGTTAAGGGCGAAAATGACAAGGAATTATGCAGTATGCTTAAAGCCTAGTTAAACTATGGATGATCAAAGAGTTAAGATGAATAACCAAAATGAGTATGCATTCGTCAAAAGGATCAAATCATATGAATCTGCTATATTCCACCAATATAATAAAGGTCAGGATGCAATCCGCTTGTTAAATGTGACATCATGCGTAGCGGCTTCCAGGTCCAAGCACTATATACAACTGTATGGGGAGGCTCAGCAAATGGTAGTAATAAACGCTCACAAAGTGATGTAATACTTTCGATAATCTTGATCACAATATATATATATATATATATATATATATATATATATATATATATATATATATATATATATATATATATATATATATATGCCAATCAAATGTCCAGAAAGTGATTATTTTTTTAAATAAATTGTTAAAATATTGGTGTCACCAATGCAGCAAGTCCAGAGACTGTCGTGTACACCATGATTTCATATAAAATTCACTTTAATGTGTGATATGACTAAAACGTGGTTCTAAACGAATATTTACTCAATTCAAATGAGTAGTGGCTTGGACCCGGAAATAGTATTCCATACATCATGACTTAGTAAGCGGATGGCTGCATGTGTCCAAGAAAAAGCCAAGAGCTGGGGTTTTTGGCCATATGGATCTGATAAGAAACAATATAAATGATGTTGTACAAACAGACCACATAAGAGATGATGGTTGGGACACTGGGTGACAGTTGTCTCTCATTTTGCTGAATTTACTCATTATCCTTTGACTTAGTGCATGATTTATCATGGCTTATCACAGCAGAATGAACCACCAATTACTTTGGCATATGCCCTTCTAGCTGCAACCCAGCACTGGGAAACACAAACACTCTCTCCGTTATAAAAGATTACACAAACCCATCCAGTAAAGGTTGCTATTGGACTGCTAATTATATATGCCTTCCAAAGACTAGCATGTGAGAGAACAAACACTGACACAAAAGGAGTTAGAAATTGTTTATGCTGTCTACAGTTACTATGTTGCTGTTCTGTAATCTCTGTGATTCTGCGAGGACACAGCAATAATCTACCACTAGTTGAACCCACATGTCATTATTGTAGTTAATAAGATAGCCTTCTAGCTTGTGTGTGTGTCTGTGTGTGTGTATATATATATCAACCTGTTCATATTACATTGTCAGTGTGGATGATTATTTATGTTTTGTCTATATTTCATGCAACATGTGACCCAATGGGGTGATAGGGGGTTAGTTCAGATTACAGGAGTTTTCTGGGAGAAAAAACAAAATGGCAGGACAATGTTCCCATCAACATATAGCCGAATATATAATGAAATCTTTCTGCTCTCTTTTTTCTCAACAGTAAAACCAGAACTCTGGAGGTTTCGTGTGAGTTGTTTGCCGACAAGACTTTATCCTTGTCACACCAACCTGACCCTGTTGAGAGACAGAACAGCCTGTATCTGATTTTGAGGACCCTAGAGGAGACGGATGGAGACGATGAGGAAGTACAAGACGAGGAAGAGTCTGGAGATCAGAGCTGAGGAGAGAGAAAAACACAAATACACCTGCTTTGTTAAACACCTATCTATCTATCTATCTATCTATCTATCTATCTATCTATCTATCTATCTATCTATCTATCTATCTATCTATCTATCTATCTATCTATCTATCTATCTATCTATCTATCTATCTATCTATCTATCTATCTATCCAGATTTCTAATAATTCAATTTTGGCTTAGTTCCAGCCGCAACCCAGCATGGGAAACAACCATACAAATACACTCTGCCAATTTAGTTCATCCAATTCACCTACCTTCCATGCTTTTTGTAACATCTTGTTGTAATACCTTTTTGTCATACCTAGTTTCCACTAGGTGGTACGGCTCAGTATAGTATTTTACGGCTCACTTTTATCAGGCTTGTGTTTCCACTGCCAAATACTACCCAGAATGGTACGACAGAAAGTGGCAGTGTACGCCATTCTCACTTGAAATGTAAAAGTAAAGCTGTAGAGGTTGATTACATATTAAATGAAAAGCATTTCTCAAAAAACGGATGCTTTATACACATAAATGCTATGTATAAATGTTAATTATTAACCTTTCTATGAACAGGATTCCATCTGCCATTTCACTCACTAACTTTTCAGTCATGCCTCAACTCCGAATATAAACATACATATATATACATACACATATACTTTTTATACAGAAACAAAACACAAGAGTATAGCTGACACTTCCAGTCTAGCAACCTGATCGAGGCTCGAGTGCCAACCAGATGCAGACATTTAAAGAAAGGAGCTTTAATGGCAAATAATAGTTTATTATCATTGCCTTTAAAGTGAAAAAAAAAAAGAACATTAATATACATGAACATTTCTTAAGGTACTTTCTAATTGCAATTTTTTAAAATTCAGAATAAAGACCTTTATTTTATTCGCTGTACATATTAAATGTTATTCACTGTAAATAATTTGAAATTAAATTGTCAAAAAATGTAACATTTTGAAAAAATATTTTATTCAGATGAACAGAAACAATAACATTGAATCAGTTGTTTTCTCAGCAAAGTGCTTCTTCTGTTAATTGTGCATAGAGAGGTATTTGGGCTGATATGTATTAAATAAATAAATAAATCACCCCTCTGTTTCATGGAACTTAACACGCAACCGATTAATTCAAAATCATTGTTCATGGTTTAAGCAACTTCTGTTCCATTTGGGTGCAGGAGGGACAACAGACATTACACATTTCAGAGTAATGGGCTGTCAGGAAAAGCAAGGCAACCAAATGTTTGCATATTCCACTCTCAGCCACACAAGAGCAGGAGCCAATAACTAGCAGATGATGACATGGACTTTCTGATGGATGTCCGCTCCAGGATGGAGTAACACACAGATTCTTCTATCTCTGAATCTCATAATGTTACCTAGAAAACAGAAACAAGAATATTAATGGGTTTTTAAAGAGAGGCATTAAAGGCAGTTCACCAAAAACTGAAAATTCTATTTACTCATCCTTCACTTGTTCCAAACCTGTTTGAGTTTCGTTCTGCTGTTTAACACACAAAAAAGATATTTTGAAGAAAGCTGGAAACCTGCAACCACTGATATTCATAGTAGTTCTTTTTCCTATGGAAGTCGATGGTTACAGGTTTTCAGCTTTCTTCAAAATATCTTCTGCATCTGCACCAATATCACCAGGTTAAACTACACTGTAAATCAATTTTTTAAATAATTTAAAAGTAACTCCAATTAGTCACACTTTAAAATAAGGTTTCATTAGTTAATGTATTTGCTCACATGAACTAGTAATAAACAATACTTATACAGCACTTAATCATATTTAACCTTATTTACTAATGAATAAAAATCCAAAGTCATGCTTGTTAATAGCTATTACATTGTGAGTTAACAAGCACAATGAATAAGCATTTGTTCATTAACGTAAAAAACTAATAAATATTGCAATAGACAAATTGTTGACGTGAAATTATCTAATTAACACCTTATTGTTTTAAGTCACCCTCCCATTTAATTACACTGTTATAGACTAAATAGAAAGCATGTCATCTCCACTGTTTCAGCAAGAATTCTCAGCAATAACACGGTGCTATTTTTCTGTCGTGGATGGAACAGCATTGTATTATTTTATTCCTAATATATTTTTTCTCAATATTCATGCTTACAAGCTAAGATAACATCTGTGTTTCTGTGATTATTTGAACTGAAGAGTGATGGTCACTTTAGAACAGTACAAATATGAACGGGACAGAACTTCACATTTATGCCGTCCTACTCTCAGCTGTTGAGGATTTTTTCATAGATTGATCTTATTCCTGCCCCGTTTTTACCTGACACTTTGAGAGAGAATTACTTTTAGTATTACTAAAAATTACTATTATTTTTTACTAACGAGATAAAGCTGCAGATGGACGGATCGTAAGAGTATTAACATTAGCCTACAGGCTAGCTGAACTTACCTTCATAATTGCACAATGCAATTATGCACGATGCATAAAACTTGATACATTTCTCAAGTTTGCTCTGCGGTGTTGTTGTGAACATCCGGAAAATTATTTGCACATCGTTGATGGTAATTCCCGCAAATAGCGAGTAAATATTGACGACTCTGCCATAAAAGACCTTTTTCACAGCGGAATTGAATACAGGAAGCGCCCTCCGAAGCAATGTTTCGCTTTTTCCGGTTTCGCGAACAGTCGCAGAAACATGACAGCCTCAGGACATCGGATGACGTTTTCCCTGTCAACGTTGCCGTAATTTGGACAAGAACAGGTTGTTCGCTTAGTTAATGAACTGAAGTAGCCTAAATAAATCAGCATGTAAAAGGAATTTGTGCAGAAAATGTGTCTTACACGAAGCATTTGCAAGGTTAAGTTACAGTAAGGTGCGCAGCCAACAGCATAAGATCTGCTAACTCCAGCCATTCGTTAGCAAAAATAACTACTAAACATCCAGCAGGATTAGTTTTATGTTAGTAGTTGTCCGTAAGCTGTGCTAACCCCCTCCTTCCTCTGTATTCAGGGTCAGATACAGGCGAGTTGCTAGCGGTCAATACGAAAGAACGAGGAGCCCCGTAATAACAGGTTGCTTAATGCTCGTAAAGTTTACTCAAGTCTGCAAACATAATTTAGCTCCAACTCGCCGGAAAAATAAAGATATTTGTTGTGTTCAGTGTTTGAATACCATTCTATAAAAGCACGTCAGTTTTCCACTAATTACTAAATTTTAAAGTAAATATCTTCAAAACAGTCCGTCTGTAGCGTATAGGGTGTGTTTCTGAATCTTCAGGTTAAAGTTAGTTCATGTTCCAGTTCATTTTGTTCATCTGCTTTGAATGTTTTTATTATTTATTTAAAGAACAGCAAATAACATTTTACAACACAAAAGATATACATGCCAGGGGGTAATTAAAAATAAAATAAAATATACAAAATGTACATATTAAATAAATCCATTATAGAGTTCACAGTTTTTTAAAGTGGGTAGGCTTCCTTGTTTAAAGAGTCTCTGATGCTGGTAATATACAAACATATTTCAGTGATCAATACCTTAAAATTTGGTTGCATATTAGTAAATTAGACAGTAAAGCCAAAAAGTACATTTTCCCACTATGATGAAAGAGGTTTTGAACACTGAAAATTGTTGGTAATTTTTTGCATCTCTTCCTTTTGACTGAGTATGTACAATGCCAAAAGTGTAAAAGCGTCTCCTCATATTCATTACAAAAATGCAATTTACATCAATTCCACTTTTACATTTTTGTAAATAATTGCTGGATAAAATCTGTGGAGAAGTTTATAGGATATTTCTTTAATTTTGTTTCTAACCTGATATTTCTGTGGTAACAGCCACACTTTTCTTCAGCAAATCAAGTCACCCTTTAATAAAGACATCCAATAAAACTTTGTATAAGGAACAGTAGTGATTTCTTTTTGGAGAAGAGTTTGAAAAGCTCTATTATTACTCTTGGTGTTTACTGTAAAACAAGTTTTGCCAACATAAGATTTAGTAAAATCAAAAGACGATGGTCTTGATTAATACCACTAAATAACATATGGGTCTCTGAAAAAATTGAACCAATAACAGTTGAAAACTTGCAGGGTTATTGAGATACTGTGATGAGAAAGGAATTCATTGTAAGAAAAGTATACCATCTTTATTATAAAACTGACTAACCAAATTAATTTTGTTGTAAAAAAATTGCATTTGTATTAGTTGTCTATTATTCCATTGTGGGGGGAAATTATGCTTCCATATTAATGATCTTGATTGGAGCACTTGTTTGCAGAAGGCAGATAACTTAACTGGAATTTTGTCTATATTATAATTTCACATCATAATAAAACTAAGACCACCAATATTTGATAAAACATAATGATCTCCGCTTTGAAGTGCATACTGCACATGAGCGTACTCTGGCATATAACTTGAAACGAAGGACATTCATTCCGTCTAATAAATTTCACCCATGACTTCCTCTGTCCTTTGTCTTTTCGTGGAAATTGAGGTAAGGATGTCGTTTTTTTTTAAAGCTGGAGCAGCCGGGAAGCGACGAGACGACTCTGCCATTCTATCTTACTCCGTTGCATTGGAACCGGATGTTGTAATACGCCGTTTCGCTTACCGGAACCAGGAAGTGTGAAAAAGGCCTATACTGTTTACCTCCAGTAGACAAACTTATGGCAATAGCCATTTATGCCTATTATGGCAATAAAGTAGGTTAGTCAAGTGAAAATACCCAGGGCAATAATATATTCTACTTCAGTTTTAATCAGTTTGAGTGAGCAGAAGGTTATTCTTTAAGAATTATATATTTACTTCAGCAAAATAATAAGCCGTGTAGATAGAGAAGAGAAGTGGCCCAAGAACAGAGCCCTGAGGTACCCCAGTGTTTAGATGCTGTAGGTTGGACACTTCTCCCCTCCACGACACCCTGAATGACCTGTCCGAGAGGTAGGAACTGAACCATTGAATAACAGTGCCTGCGACGCCCAGTGACTCAAGCGTAGATAGCAGGATCTGGTGGTTTACAGTGTCAAAAGCAGCTGATAAATCCAGCAAGATGAGGACAGATGATTTAGAGTCTGCTATTAGCCAGTCTGAGATCCTCCACGACCGAGAGCAGGGCAGTCTCAGTTGAGTGGCCTTTCTTAAAGCCAGATTGCTTGCTGTCCATGAGGTTGTTTTGAGTAAGAAAGTCTAGGACAGTCTAGGAAAGTCATGCAATTTGAAACAAGAACAACTGCGTGTTAAGATGATCATTAAACTGTTGATGAACTGTAAAATCAGCAGTCGGCTTTCTCTTAAATAGTACCGTGCCTACAGAAGGACCCTTAACAACATGTGAGGAAATTAACAGGCCATTTTTTATCAATTGAATTTATCAAAAACTGTTAAAACATGTATTAATTGTTAACAATATTAAGTAATATGTCAAATAGGAATATTAAAAAAGTACAAAATATATGTTTTTGACGCTTTGTAGTGTATTTAACTGCAAGTAGTGTATTTAAATTACACTGGTTTGAAAATGTTAAATAGTTTTTCACATTCTATATGTGGACATTCATGGACAAATAATAAAAAAAAAGATCAGAGATCAGAACAAATTTACAAACAAAAAGAACAATTTGTTGTTCAAAGCAAAGCAAAAATGCTAGCCAAACAGCTCATTTCAGCCCAACCAGTTTTAAAATTGCCATTAAAAATATGCACATAACTTCAGAGTTTTTTCATTCTAATACAAATAAGAAAATGTTTTTTAGATATTACATTTTATATGTATATATGCATATAAATAATAATAAAATCGTATACAGAAATAAAGTTTCTGATTATTACTTTAATTCGGTGGCTTATTCACAAATCACGCAGGACATTTTTACATGTAAATACATTAGTTTTTTATATGACTTAATGTTTTATTCGAAGGTCATGATGGACTACAAATGCACGTTTGAAGGAAGTCACTTGTGGACATAATCCCAACACGGTATATATTGTGACTGAGGTAAAGTTGGTTTTATATTTGCACATTCGTTCATTTAACTGTCTCTATATTGCTTACCACGCTAATTTGAATATTTGGTCAGAATTAGCATGCACGTATGACTTTAAAACAACATTAGCACCAAGTCTGTAAACAATGGTATACTTTGATAATCATTGGCTGCTAATATGATTTCCCTATTTAGAATTTGCAAAGAATGCTTTTATATTCTGAGGGAGCTGTAGGTGAAGACACTGATGCTGGATGAATCCAAATACTGCAAGTTTATTAAACAAACAGCGCATATACACCAATAATAAACACACCTACTACACTGTAGTCGTCACCAGTCAAAGTTCAATATAGGCCGTCCAATAAAGAATACGAAGTGAAGTCCAAAACGCGATGGTTAAAAGGCAAACAAGGGTCATAATACAAAGGTAAATGTAATGAAGTGTCATTTTCTACAGGTGGTTTGTCAAGCCCACTTACCTGTGTGAGGCACAACCTCAACCATTTTGTTACATCATACTCTTCTATATCTACTAAATGTTGCAATTTAAAGATAAATCAGCTTAATAAATATTCAAATTCTCACTACACTATATATGGATGGCTTCTAAATATGTTTATGCTTACTAACCGTACGTTCACACCGAAAGCGGCGAGATCATCAAAGTAGCCGGAAGTCATTCACTGGAGGAGATCTGCTGTCGAATGGAGACGGGACATACCAGATGAGGAAGAGTCTGGAGATCAGAGCAGAGGAGAGAGAAAAACACAAATACACCTGCTCTGTTGAACACTTGGGTATAGAATGGCACATTGATTTGGGTAAGTAGCTTTTACATTAATAAAAGTATAAGATAAAGTCTTGATTTGATCTTATTCTAAATTCTTTTAGCTAATCTCAAAGAAACTACATACGGATTGCTATAGCTGTTTCTGTGCCCTACAAAGTGGACTCCACATGATTGTCTGCCATAATTGTTTCATACAGTATGTGTTGCATATAGACTCTTTATTAGGTACACCTGTCCAACTGCTCGTTAATGAATATTTCTCATCAGCCAATCACATGGTAGCAACTCAATGCATTAGGCATGGTCAAGATGATCTGCGGCAGCTCAAATCGAGCATCAGAATGGAAAAGAAAGGTGATTTAAGTGACGTTGAACGTGGCATGGTTGTTGGTGCAAGATGGCCTGGTCTGAGTATTTCAGAAACTGCTGATCTACTAAGATTTTCACGCACAACCATCTCTAGGGTTTACATATAATGGTCTGAAAAACAGAAAATATCCAGTGAGCGGCAGTTTTGTGGGCGCAAATGCCTTGTTGATGCCAGAGGTGAGAGGAGAATGGCCAGACTATAATTAGCCACTAGCAAATAACCACTTGTTACAACTGAGGTATGCAGAAGAGCATCTCTGAACGTATAACCTTGAGTTGGATGGGCTACAGCAGCAGAAATCCACACTGAGTGCCACTCCTGTCAGCTAAGAACAGAAAACTGAGGCTACAATTTACACAGGCTCACCAAAATTGGACAATAGAAGAATAGAAAAATGTTGCTTGGTCTGATGAGTCTCGATTTCTGCTGAGACATTCAGATAGTAGGGTAAGAATTTGGCATCAACAACATGAAAGCATGGATCCATCCTGCCTTGTATCAATGGTTCAGGCTGGTGGTGGTGGTGTAATGGTGTGGGGGATATTTTCTTGGCACACTTTGGGCTCATTTGTACCAATGGAGCATTGTGTAATGACATAGCCTACCTAAGTATTGTTGTTGACCATGTCCATCCCTTTATGATCTTCTGATGGCTACTTCCAGTAGGATAACACTCCATATCATAAAGTGCGAATCATCTCAGACTGGTTTCTTAAACATGACAATGAGTTCACTGTACTCAAATGGACATAGTCTCAATCCAATAGAGCAATTTTGGGATGTGGTGGAACGGGAGATTCGCATCATGGATGTGCAGCTGACAAATCTGCAGCAACTGCGTGATGCTATCATGTCAATATGGACCATAATCTCTGAGGAATATTTCCATTGTTGAATCTATGCCACAAGGGATTAAGTCAGTTCTGAAGGCAAAAGGGGGTCCAACCCAGTACTAGTAAGGTGTACCTAATAAAGTGGCCGGTGAATGTATGTTTCATTCAAATGGCATTTTAGAGTGTGATATGTAAATTTATATTGTGTTTATTTCCAGAGGTATATTATGTTTCACTTCACATGTCTTTAGTAAGACGCTGCAGGCACTGCTGTTTTGTAAATGAATGTTTCAAAGTGAAAAAAGGTTTCAAGTGCTCTGTCAGAGCATAATGAAGAAGAAGGGACTATGGAAGACTGCACACTGCATAGGGCATTTTTCAGTCAGAACACGTCATATACAGTCAGAGCTCTTTTATCAAGCTGTTTATCTGAATTAGCTCAGTTAAATAAGAGAGGCAAGCAAAAAATGCAGATTGGTGCGGGATGGAGAAACACTTCCACAACCAAATGAGCCACCAAACCACAAGTGTGAATGCAACCTATGCTGCTCTTTGACAGATTTGTGTGATTGCTGTTATCATGGTTCACTTGAATAAATCCCATTTATATCCATTTACAGAAGAAAATGCTGAAGTTCTGTAATATTTCTGAAGTCATCCATCACTTTCAGTGGAGATCATCTGTTTCTACCCTAGTGTAAATGTGCAATATAAAATGTTGTCTAGAATTTTAATGACTTTTTTTAAATGTTGAATAATAATAATTCCTTACATTTGCTTTACATTTCTTTGCTGGCAGTTTTTTGGAATTTTGTTGCAAGTTTGTTGGGAATTGTCTGGTGCCATACAGTGTCATGTTTGCATTATTATTTTTAAAAATGTTTCATTTTTTTTTTGTACAAATATGAATGAAATATTCTGCTATTTAAATTGTCTATTGTTTATTTATTGTCATTTTATGAGGTTGTAATCAGTTTATCAAATTCAAAAAGCTTTGATCCACTTGATCTTAAAGTATGTAAAGTGGCCTGACTTACTAATAGGTTAGTCAACATTACAAGGTAATTACAGCGTTTACTTTATGTAAGTAATATGCCTAAGCTGATGAATGCAAAATGATTAATAATCAAATTAAAGCCTTTTGAGTGAGTCACGTAAACAGAGAGAAGTTCTGGCTACAATGTTCCTCTGACAGAAGCATGCAGTGTGCCAAAAAGTATTTAAAGTAGCTCAATTTTTATTGCATTAATATTTAGTTTCAAACTTTTTTTGCTCAGTGATTAGCACTGTTTGTCACATCACAGCAAAAATGTTCCTACCTAACCTCCTCATCACATTCACAGGAAATGTCAGTTTCAGGTATCTATCCAGACAATGATCCAGCAGAGCCGCCCAATACCCAAACCTATTAACTAAGACTGAATTAACAGTCTCCTATCAATAGAGTTGACTGAAAAAGTCAGAGAAGAGCAGAAGCAGTAGACATATTAATGATGATGAAGAAAGAGCAGGTATTTTATTAATAATCTTAGTAGCATATGTTTTAATGTTACAGCACAAGTCCAACAAGTAGTAATATACCATAAACAACAGCTATGGAAAATTACTGCTTCACAACATTGTCCAATGACATTACAGACCTTGAAATGGAGACATTATCCTTTCTCGTACTCATAAAATCAAGTTTCACTTGAAGCCACATAATCATAAGATAACAAAGAGGAAAAGGGGGAAATGATAAAGCAATAATTATAGGTAAATAGTAATAGTAAATATAAAAACATAATAATTAAATGGTTTATAATCAGATCATTAACTAATAATTTATATAATTAAATAAATGACCAAAAGAAATATAATACAATTTTAAGCCTATCTTGCTCTCAAACACATACTTTCCCATTACATTCCTTAAAAAGTAATCACTTTCCCAACAATGTAAATGAGTATATGGTTAAATAGAGTATTTAAATTAAGAATAAATAAAATCAAATGAAAATAAAACAAAACACAAACAGAATGGTTGATTTCTTGAAGCAACACACAGGATTACTGCAAGATGAAGTACATGAAATGAAAAAAAAAACATAAATGTATTCATTATACAAACTTCGATATGACCTATATACAAACAATGATGTACATTGATAGTGGATATAAGGAACTGGGGCACAGGAAATGTAATATGCAATAACATTAAGATTAGATAACGAACAAATCAAACACTCAAGCTTATAGAGAATAATTGGTGGGAAGGGGAATAAAAGAGTCACATAAAATAAAGGCACATGGAACACTATGTGAAAAACCACAAGATGGGAGTGGCAGAGTCCTGAATCCTGATACAGGGATCCTTAGATCTTTTGTTAGATTCTTTAAACACATAAAACTCCCTGGAGGTTGAAGATAGTATTGACAAAATGCTTTCATTTTTCTCCACCCATCTGTGTTGCTTTGGGTCAGGCAAACAGGAGAGGCAATTAGCTACAGTTTAGCTTACCATTGCATCTAATTAAGCTATTGCCTGAAATAGTCTGTTGAATTCAAAACACGAGGTTTTGTTAAATGTATTCAGTTTTATAAAAATGTTGCATCAATTTTGTTTTGATTTTTGGACAATACAAAAATAAAATTGAGCAACTTGTTTGACAATGACAGCAACATGCTAAAAGCCAGACTGCATAAAATCATATGATGAAAGCAAAGATATATTGTAATGCTACCTATGATTTTAAGAACTTTATTTTTATAATAAGGTCCTGAATTTTAAAACTTAAACAAGTAACACGACTGTTTTCATCGTACTAGAGTAATTTCTGATGACACCACGTTTTTCTGTTTTACCGCAATGATGTAAGTAGAAGAGACTTATTATAAAAACATTTGAAAAACTTAACATAAGACAGAATTTCCCTAAACCCATGCCTCTAACAAAAAGCAGCAAACTGTAATATAGCATACATTTTATTTATTCAGATTCAAGTTTCAAGGAATCAAGGGTCTCTGCAGGAACTCTGAAGAAGACCAAGTGCTTCAGAAAAAAAATCCTTGTCCTGCATCATAACACTGCATTAACCATCAATGAAAAGAAAGGTGTTACAGAGAGCATCCTTCTCATTTGAACTGTTTATATATTTTTCTCAACGTTTTTTTGTAAAGCCAAAAGAGCATATCTTCTGTAATTTTATTGTTGTTTTGGTTCTGATGGAGCAGGATAAGCCTTACATTTGAAGCAGTAGCACAAAATACTCTGGAAACAATATGGCATACTGTATCTTTGCAGAAAACAAATAATAACACAAAACACCCAGATTCTTAAAAATATATATAAAAAAGTATAATAATAATAATAATAAGGTTGTACTTATTTAAAGATGTCTTAAATTAAAGTAAACAACTAAATCTAAGGAAGTAACTGCAGAAATTGCTATATCTTGTTATCCTATATTTAATTATTGCAAAAAAGTATTAATGACAAAATAATTGTACACCCATCCTTTATAACTTACATTGATTGCTTTTCTTTACCCATGACTTGACATTACTTAGTTCATAACAGCTTAGTATTTGTACAAAGAAAAGCTGAAGAAATGTTGCTTTTGTAAATGCAGAGTTCTTGTCTGTTTTTGAGACTTATGTTTTTGTAATGATTTCCATATGCATTTAAGTTATTTTTTTTTTATCACTTTAACGATTATCTTTGTTTTTTTTTAGAGCAGATAATTCAATGTTCAGTTCGGTGTATGTAAATGTACATGTAATTGCCCCATAGACTAAAGGCAATTATACGTTGGATCTGCCAACTTTTGAGCATCATTCATAAAGCATTTTGTCTTTATGGGGCAAATGATAACACGTACTGTCTGTTTCCACGCCCGAACAATACAATCTTGGTGGCTGTGGATCACGACGTTGTCACGTTGTGTCATTATTGTAGCAACGTACATTAATTATTAGTCAAGCGGTCTGTCAATGAGCTGCAGTTTACTCACTTCCGTGTATTCACGAGGAAGATGGGGAAACAGCTTGGTTGAAACGCTTTTAATTGTTGAGTTTACGGCTGAAAGAATGCAGTTCAGATGGACGCAATTCATGTTACTGGCTTTTTCTTTTGCGCTTCCACCTGCGTCAGATGGTATGTTTACATTCTTTACACCATTCATTCTAAATAAAAGTGAAATTTATCTACCATGTACTGTAGGTATGTGACCCAACAAACACATCGTTGTCTCAACGGAACTCGACTAGCAGCGCTAACCTTATTAAATGTTGAGGGTTTTACGTGGTTGGTGAAGTTTGTTACAACGCTGTTACAGCCATTTCTAGATTTTCATTAAACCATTGTTGTCTGGACCTCTGTACAATTTTCACTTTCAAGCATTTTAAATTTCAACCGACCACGTTGGGCGTCTCGTTCTTCATCGAGGATAAGTGAGGATTTGCTTTTATATTTCCTAGCTAAATAAGATAAATAAATAATATTCAAGCAAACCTAAAGTGTAGGTCTCTAATGTGACAATAATGTTTTATTTAAAAACGAAACAGAATTAATTATTCATGTTTGCGTATTTTGCTATGTTCTAAAATGCGGCTTGTATTTCCTTATCTTTAAATTTTTTCTCATTAGATCTGTCCTGTCATGTTTAGTTATAATCCAGCTTTCCCTTTCTTATTATCTGCCAGCCAAGTATACCTCTGTCTGCTGCGCACCACTGATACTGCGTTGTCTGGCAGCCGTCTTCTGCCTACCTAAAGGATTCTGTGTTTGCAAACATTTGCATGATTTTTTTCTCGTGTTTTCTCTTTACCAACCATCTCACATGGTCTTCAACTGTGCTCATCTGGTCTGCCGTATCCTCCAGTACAGATTCTGACATATTGACCGCTGGTTGCAGATACTTTTGTTTAATAGACTTTCATAAATTTTATTTGAAATTTATAAACAAAATAACTAATACTCGTACCTTTTTATGTACTATTCGTACCTATGTTTTTTATTATATTCTTCTTTTATGGATTTCTCTTCAATGTTTACACAAGCAGATGCTAAGTTAAACAGTAAGACATTAACAGTATTTAACATTAAACAGTATTAAAAACAATTATGCTTGTTTATATGTCGAAAAATCTATAATTATAATCTGGCGTAAAATGTAACAAAGTTGCTGAACATCATGCAACAATAGCTATATTTTCATCCACCTATTTTTATGCGCATTTTGCATATGCGCATAAAAAAACGGTTGATGTAAATGCCAGGATGTGCATACATTTTAAAATGCGCATAAAACAATTATGTGCAAAACTGAGTAGGATAAACTTTTTATTTGATAAGAAAAGATGCGCATAAACTATGATGGAAACACTTTTACTGAACAAATTTCAATACGCCCATTAAAAAAGCCCTGTGATTTTGTTATAAGAGATAAAAATGTGTGTGAATGGAGAAACCAGCAGGCTGAGCACATTGTAAAACATCTGAAATGTTGTTTTAGTCATTGTAAAACACCTTAACCCTTTAAGTTAGCGTTATTATATTATTAATGACCTCCAGAATCAAGAGCGTCTGTGCTCTGCGTCTGACAACTTCAAACGCCACCACGTTCACTGCGTGTCAGCATTGTCTTCTGAGGTGCAAGTCATTTATTAAATAAAGAAAATATTCAGGCAGCTTCTCCTACCGCAGCAAATTCAGTTTTTACTTTTGAAATTTGACGTTAATCAGGAAGTCAAGATTTTGTTTGCTTTGACTCATTGGATGGAAACGCTGCTTTATTCACACATCTTTAATGTGATATTATAGTTTTGCGTATAAAGTTAATTTGCATCTTTGGATGGAAACCTAGCCATCGTTACTACAGCCCTCTCATGTTATACATGTCTATGTAGTAAAGTTTATTTATTAACTAATTTCGAGAGGAGGACGTGCTTATGATTGATAGCAGCTGGTCCTCAATAACTAACGTGATTCACCAATCAGATGATTCCTTAATCACTATAAATAACCAGAGTATCTTACCTTAGCCATCTTCGTCTTGAAGAATCCCCCCTTCCACCCCTACTCTGCCTGTTTCCTTGTCAGGGCAGCAGTGCACGGAGGCCTAATGGTTAGCATCATTGCTTCACAGCAAGAATGTCACTGGCTCAGATCTTACCTGGCCAAGTTGGCATTTCTGTATGGAGTTTGCATGTCTCCCCGTGTTTGCGTGGGTTTTCCCCGGGCTCTCTGATTTCCTCCCACAGACCAAAAACATGTAACACAAGTAAATTGACAAAACTAAATTGACATTATAGACAAGTCTTGAATCCAGTATTCACTCTATAGCATTTATAATTTACATCTACCATTATCAAGCAGGAGAGTTCTTGAGACCTACCTGAACTCGGACTCCCCTCTCACCCTGCATCTCACGAGCTCAGGGCTTTCTCCTAGGACAGCATGCCAAACACGCTTTATAATCAATCATCAAGGGCGAACTCTTGAAATGTAGCAAGCACATAGTGTGAAATGGAACATTGAACAGACATCGCCACAAAGTAAATGTGTTTGTTGAGTAAGAGGTGTTCTAGTTTAGAGCGTCATGTTCAATTGCTGAATTTATAATGTCAGCGTTTTGCATCCCACAATTAAAAATTTGCATTGTGTTTGCTTTTGACTTTGGTCACCCCTGAAGTATATGGTAGAAATATATATGCTATACCAAAGTCCCTTTAAGGCAAGTCATTTCACTCGGTGGTCATCTTTGAAGCCCCTCTCATACAGTATGCTCGGGTATTCTGTTTAAATGGGGAAACATCAAATTCTCCAAAACTGTTTGCCAAAATTTGTGATTACATTTCATATTTGGAATCATAAATAAAGTTAAACATCAATTGTTTCTTAAGTTTCATTTCTAAATATTTCAATCAGACAAAATCTGTAGATTTCAATGTGTTTGCTGACACCAGAAGATTAATAACAACTGCAGATCTGTCGTAAACACACGTCTGGTCCGAACCCCTCTCCTGGAGAAATGTCTACATCGAACGATGATTGGCTCCTGTGCTAGTAGGCGGGGCTTCATTGATCGATACACTTTTTCCCATTCAAAACTATACGAGTGATATGTCTTGTGTATTCTGTTGTGTTTGGTTATATGTGTGTGTATATATATATATATATATATATATGTATATATATATATATATATATGTATGCATGTATGCATACGAGTGATATGTCTTGTGTATTCTGTTGTGTTTGGTTATATGTGTGTGTATATATATATATATATATATATATATATATATGTGTATGTATGTATGCATATATATGTATATATGTATATATATATAAATATATATGTATATATATATATATATATATATATATATATATATATATATATATATATATATATATATATATATATATATATATATATATATATATATTGAACATAACATTTAATAATCAATTCTTGTTTCAGGATTTCAGTCTTTGTCATTGCTTTCAACTTACATTAAAGGAGAAACACAATTTCCGAAATTCAGCTGCACAACATTTTTGAATGACATTGTTGTGGGATACTACAATAAAACATACATTCCAAGAGGAAATACGACGAACGAAGATGATGTGATTGGTGCAGATTATATAAAGAGTATAACTGGCTACATTTATGAATCATTTTTGAGAAGATCGTCACTGTTAAGCCAAAACAACCTAAATTCCAGTAAGTATGACTCAGTGATGCAACCCTTTTTTTTAATGTTAATCTAGTAATTTCATTTGATTTAATTCAACCTTAGAATAAGCTTATTCTAACTGTTTGATTTAAACATTTTAAATAGCTAAAGGCAAGGTGTTTTTCTAATTTTAAACTAAAAAAAATCTGTGGAATGTTTAAAAAAAAAAAAAAACAAAGTACAGTGAAGTTAAACCTTTCCCTTCTCAGTCAATTAATAAAATATTAAAAGACAGCTTATTTAAATTAGCAAACTGCTTTTAGCAGACAACCAATAACCCCCAAAAAACTAGTCTGAAGCAATATCATGGATGCATGTTGAAAATTACAGCATAGAGGATACAAAGAGAAGGTAATCTAGAGGGACAAAGCACATTGAACTCAAATGAGCACTGTTTATGGATTATTTGTAGCACAACCTTATTATTTGTTCTTTTGAATGAAAAGTTCCCCAAATAGGATTCCAGTGTAACCCAGATGTGAAACACAGTCACATGAAAGTTGATTAATTAATAATAATTTAAAGAAATGAATCTCTTCTTGAAATTGTTTTACAATTCAAAGCTTACATGATGAGGAAGATCAGTACTTTTAAGTCTTTCTTCATCTTTTCTCACAGGACTTGATGTGTATCAAACATTAGTTGTCTGTGAGCTGCTGGATTTTGACACGCCTGGAGAGATGATTGTTAGTGATGCAGCCAGAGGATCCACAATAGATGAAATACGTTATACTAATAATACATTCACATATATGGTGACTGGAAATGTTTCACAAGAACAAATTAAACCCCACCTGGAGGGATTTAAGGAGGAATTTGCTACGTTCTTTTACCCAGTCTGTATAAAAACTATCAAGAATTACCTACAAAAGAGAGAGTCTCAAGTGAATAGAAGAGGTAAGTTGTCAAGGACACTGATAATTGTTTAGATTTGAAAGGTTCTCTGAAATCACCACTTGTTTTTTGCAGAAACGCCCAATATAACACTCTTTAAGAAAGCCTCAGGCTCTGGAGGTTCTTATTTGAGTTGTTTGGCAACACGATTTTACCCTCGTCACATCAACCTGACTCTATTGAGAGATGGACAGCCTGTATCTGATCATGAGCTTACTGGAGGAGATCTGCTGCCCAATGAAGACGGGACGTACCAGATGAGGAAGAGTCTGGAGATCAGAGTAGAGGAGAGAGAAAAACACAAATACACCTGCTCTGTTGAACACCTCGGTCGCAACTACACATTGGACATAATTTTAGGTAATAAACTCTATAGCAGAATGAATAATCAAATAAATGATCTTTAAGCCTTTATCTTATTGTAAAGTTTTTCTATTTTAGATGATTCTGACAGATGTCACATAGGAGTTGTCCTGGTGTTTTTATGTGCGATTTTAGTGATTTTGGCAATAGTGTGGCAAACAAGAAGACAAAGACCAACGAGTAAGTATTTTTTTATTTATCAAGATAAAATAAAATTTGATCTATTTATACACAGTCAGTAGAATACATTTATGCGTATTACTCAACTACATGTTGTCTAATGATATTCAAATGTTTTTACACAATAGCTATAGTTTAACATGGTATAGTTGTTAGTAAAAACTGACAAACAGCATCAGTCTTGTTCATTCAGTATCTGATATGTTTTGTGGGACATTCTTGTTCTGGCATGTCATTCACATAGTCTGTCTGCACCACCTGGCTTGCAAAACAAGTTCTTGCTCTACTTCTTTTAGTAGACTGATGTAAAAGAAAGAATCAGGATTTATAATCTGTGTCCAGGACAATTCAACCCAAATTTTTCTTACCCAAATCTGATAAACATAGACTAAATTTTACAAAGGAAAAACAAATTCTACACACACACACAGCAAAGAATAATTAGTGTCCTTTTGACTGATTTGGAAACTACTCAATTAGTGTAATATACATGTATACACACACACTTATTTTTACCATGTATAATTAGTTATTGCAAACTATTTCTGTGTTTGGCTTTCAGTTGAAACTAGTGGACTGTTAAAATAATCTGGTAAAAAAAAAAAAAAAAAAAAAAAGATATTCACTGAATTATTGAACCTGAATCTGTTTAGGTTTATGAAGAACCTGAACACTAGTCTGAACTTCATCTCTGCTGCAGAAGCCATCTGTGTCTTCAGTTGCAGAGCATAAAAGGACTTCGGTTGCAGAGCACTAATATGATTAATAATAACTGAACAAATTTAATCATTTAATGTCAGTGTCATTGTACATATGATGAAGAAGCTTAGTGTATTTTATCTGGTTTTGTGCATTTCATTTTTCAACTATATTTAAGAAATGATCAAAGTCTGCTACATTTCAAGCTATTCTTTTTCACTAGGTCTTTTATTTGTATTTATTGTTTTTGATCTGAGTGTTATATTAAAATATTGATTTAGTGACCAGAAGAGAAACACTGCAACATTTACATAGTAACTGTTAAAAAAGTATTTAGAGTCACCACCACAAAAACAAAACTGACAGATAGGAGATTTATCACTGGCTGTCATACATTGAAACCACACTCAAAGGGGTTACATTTCAAATGTAGAACATTAAGTTAGTATTTTTTTGTTAATGAGGTTAAAGCGGAGGCACCTGGATTCTATTTACTTTCCAGTATTGTTGAGGACATGTGTGAACAAGTTTGTGACCAGCAAATGTCAGCGAGCCTTAGAAACACCATATACAAAGATGTCACCAAAACATTATTTTTTACTGTTAATCAGCAGGTTTATATATTTGTGTTGTTGTAGCAATTAGCATTTCATTTGTGAAAGTCTTAGAGTACTAGTGTCTTCTGATTCCTGTAAAGCATCTCGTGAGCCCATGGACAGAAATGTTAGGTAGTCACCTGAAATGGTCTTGAAGGAGTTCCCAAAGATGCTTAGCACTTGTTGGCCTTTTTGCCTTCATTCTGCTGTCCAGCTCACCCCAAACCATCTCGATTGGGTTCAGATGCTGTGACTGAGGAGGCCAGGTCATCTGGTGCAGCACTCCATCACTCTCCTTGGTCAAATAACCCTTTCACAGCCTGGAGGTGTGTTTGGGGTCATTGTCCTGTTGAAAAATAAATGATGGTTCAACTAAGCGCAAACCAGATGGAATAGCATGCTGCTGCAAGATGCTGTGGTAGCCATGCTGGTTCAGTATGCCTTCAATTTTGAATAAATCCCCAACAGTGTCACCAGCAAAACACCCTCACACAATCACACCTCCTACTCCATGCTTCACGGTGGGAACCAGGCATGTAGAGTCCATGCAGAGTCTTCCTTTCCTGGGGCGGTCTGCATGTGAGCCTGTTTCTTTGTAGCGCTTGATGGGCTTTGTGACTGCACTTGGGGACACTTTCAAAGTTTTCCCAATTTTTCAGACTGACTGACCTTCATTTTTTAAAGTAATGTTGGCCAATCGTTTTTCTTTATTTAGTTGCTTTTTTTCTTGCCATAATACAAATTCTAACAGTCTATTCAGTAGGACTATCAGCTGAGTATCCACCTGACTTCTGCACAACACAACTGATGGTCCCAACCCCATTTATAAGGCAAGAAATCCCACTATTTAAACCTGACAGGGCACATCTGTGAAGTGAAAACTCTTTCAGGTGACTATCTCTTGAAGCTCATCAAGAATGCCAAGAGTGTGCAAAGCATTAATCAAAGCAAAAGGTGGCTACTTTGAAGAACCTAGAATATGACATATTTTCAGTTGTGCTAATTCATAGCTTTGATGTATGAATCTACAATTTTCACAGTCATGAAAATAAAGAAAACTCTTTAAATGAGAAGGTGTGTCCAAACGTTTGGTTTGTACTGTGTGTGTGTGTGTGTGAAAACAACATTTCTGTGTGGCGAGATGAGATGCTCTCCCATTTTTCTAAGTGTCATTAGGGGGCGCTGCTCCGACCTGCCCTTCCTGGAGCATCCAGACAATACTTCCGGGGTTGGGTGGAAGCGGAAGGTCAGGTAGAGAATAGGAGAAGATAAAAGAGGGAGGAAAGGCAGGATGAAAGTTTTTTTCTGTCCCTGTGTTTGGTGAAGAATTAAAAAAAGAAGCGGCGTTGTTTGCCCTTGTCAGTAACGTTAGTTCATTTGCATTCATTCATACACCCACACAATCCACACACACATTGCAACTCCATTACACAGGTTTTCTTTACATTTCTATTTCTCTCTTGCTTCCGTTATAACAGCCACAAATTGTTATTGAACTGTTTGTTCGTTTTCTTTTGTTGTTACCTAAGCAGTGTTAATTTTGTTTGTGGATCTTTAAAACTTTATCTAAGACTGAACAGTGATGAAAATATATATTTTGTTGAGAAACATTTTCGTTGTACAGTGTGTTATATATAACAGTTGACAACATTTAAAAGTGTGTGTTGAGTTAACTTTTTCTCATTTTCGTTTCCATTGTGTGTATGGTGGTTGAGTGCTTGCCGCGGCTATCCATGGTTTTAATGTATTATTTGATATTCAAGTTAATCTTGTCTGGCGCAATTTTTTGTTTGCTTGAGGTCCACTGGGAGTGGGATTAGGGGCCGTGGAAAAGCCAAACGTTGCAGAACCCACGTGGCCCAGCGGTTGATCGTTGGACCGTGGTGAAGGCGGCCCGTGTTCAAATTGTCGAAAACAGTTTTTGAGATTTTAATTTTAATTTTTTTCAAATTATATATAAGACTTATTTAACACAACACAACCACCGTTACATTCGTATGTAATAAAAGTCATGTGCTTGATTGAGCTTCCTTTTAGTTTATTTACTGCGATTGGGGTTCAAGTATAAAGTATTGAAAAAGAATTGCAACAACAGTGAGGATCGATTTTCAGAATAGTCTATTAAATCCAGAACATTGAATTGAGATTGATTACAAACAATTTGGAATCTGACAGTCCTACTGCATAGAAAAAAACTACAGATATTTCCTGTTGGGCTAACAAGGTTTTAAATACATATTATTGTTTTTTTTAAATCATGGTCATGTGATCGGTGGTTACTTTCATTTTGGCTGCTACTGTTTATACAAAATGCCGTATAAACATTTTTATTTCCAGAAAGCTTTTTCTACCATTGCTGTGTAATTTATTTACTCAGCAATCTCAGTCTGGACAACAAACTGGATGTTCATTTAGGTAATAGATTTGAAAATATATCACAGTATCCCTACAATTCTTATTTGTGTTTGACTTTGACCGTTGACATGTTTGTTTCAGAATTTGATCCGGGTGAACCATTTAAATCTGTGATTCCCTTAGTGCTGATGATTATATGTTTGGTCTTGGTGTTTGGAGCTGGATTCATTATATATAAATGCTGCAAAAGACAAGCAGGTAAGACAAGAATATAAAGGAATTATGAATCATCAAGTGACATTTATGTACATAGATTTTTAAGGGTGTACTTTTATGTACAGTACAAAAAAACCCCCAAACAAATAAAAATAGCTATTGTTATTGTGGGATCAGGAGGCCTTTCTGTTTTTGAGTTTGCATTTTCACCCATGTTGGCGTGGGTTTCCTTTAGGTGCTCTGCTTTCCCCCACAGTCTAATGGAATGTGTTATAGGTGAATTGGATGAACTAAATCGGCAGTAGTGTATGTGAATGGGAGACCTTGGAATTATGAGGGTCTATCTGCATTATGAATGATTTTGAGAGAATGAGCTTTAAAGTTTTTGCATTCCATAGCAAACAGTATGTGTGTAACATTTGTTTAAACAGAAGTCCTAAAATGTGAACAACTTATAAAAAAAACATCCCATAATGTAAATAAGTTGTCCTTTAATAAGAATATGTCAATAACTCAATTTTGACAAAGGCAGATAGAACCTAATAATTCTAAGGTCACGATATACCATATAAATTGCAGTTCATTCCACTGTGGTGACCACTGATAAAATGGGGATTAAGCTGAAAAAAGTTGGTGATTATGGGTTTACATTCATACTTCAAATCACATGGATTGTGGAGCTGTGTGTTATGTTGTTTGTGTAATATGTACAGTTTTTCCTAGTTTGGTTTCAACTCTGTTCTGGTTTCAGACATTCATTCCACAAACAATATATTCCACAGAGATGAAACATTTAAAAGCTCATTTTGAGAGTCAGAGTTAGGTCTCTGTTGCTGGAAAAAATTAGCTGCCTTATAAAAGGCTCTTCCCTTGCTGTTGTATCTTATTTGCTGGGTGTTTAGAAATATGCTTCCCATGAATGAGCATAATAACGGTTTTTATTTTAATACAGTCTTTGGTTGAGATTAATAGACTATTTTTTGTCTTTCATGTTGTAGCTTCATCAGACTGTGATTATTCTGCTTCTTCCAGTGAGTACGCTGCTAAAATGCTAAAATTTGAACAATACTGAATAAATAATTTGATAACATTTTAGTTTTACTCTCTTCTAGCATAACCAATTGTTTTCCAGCATCAGAATAAAACATGGACCATGGCATCAGCACAATTGTTTGTCTTAAGTAAATCTTAACAGTTAATACAAGACAAGAACTTCCATGAAACTCCCAAGAAACAAGTGATGTCCGCTCCCCCTTCATCTGATTGGCTAGAGGAGCAACTGTCAATCTCAACTAGTGGACCAATTATGAAACTAAATCCCGCCCATGATTTAAATGAAACTGGAATTGCAAGCGCAGAAAGTTGGAAAAAAAGCGCAAACGGGAAAATACTGCAAGCACACAAAACATTTCAACCTCTGATTACGTACCCCTATATACATTTCTGGAGAGAGCAAAATATGTCCCAGGAGCTTTTTTTTTTTTTTTTTTTGCAGTTTTTGTTTTCGCGAATCTACAAGAAGTGTATGCATTTTCAGATCTCAAATTTCTTTCGCGAGTGCCATTCGCACCTGCTGTTCTTACATAATCTACCAGAGGCCGCCGTAGACTGCTGTCTACTGATTGAATGACTGACCCACCCTCCCCCTTCCCTAAACCCAAACAATAGTGTTTTAAATAGCACAAATTGATGTTCGTTTTGAAGATGAAATGCAGCCATACGTAGCTCTGGCTACATAATTCGTTATCTCCAGAAATGTATATAGAGCTTCTTTTCAGAATTAGCCTATGTTGAAACATTTAAATATGTGTGGGAAAACTGATATTGTTTGCAACTAGGAACACTGTAAACACAGGTTTCAGTTTTGTGCAATGTAATTCTAAACACATTTTTTAATCACACTCATTATCTTTTGGTACTAAACCTCGTTGTTTCTTATTCTGCATGTAGTTTTCTCTTTTGCACATTATAATTTTACATGCTGAGTCAATTTAATGATTTATACTTATTATTTTTTGATCCATGGCCGGGATACATTTGGCGGGATTTTGATCCCATACTGGAGTCCCACCCACCAAGGGGAAATCACTGTTGCTGCGTCTGAAATCGCCTACTACTCAGTAGGTACTACATTTGAATTTGAATTTACTACTTGAATGTTAGAAAAGTACATTCTATACACTATGAATGTGTCATTTTTGTCAATCCGGCATTTTGTCATTGTCGCGTGACCTACCCGCTTCAGTTACGTTGCTTCACTCCCATTCATAAATTCTCTCGCATGGTATCATGGGATATCGTAGCATCCATCGGATACGCACTTCAGAATCTCAACGTACTGTAAGTAGCAGGTCAGTCTGGTACATCTCACATACTGAATTCTATGAATTTGGTCATACTACTTGGCTTGCATACTGTTTTTAGCGTACTGTATGGTAGGGAAGTCAACAACTGTTTCTATTAGCCAAGGTTAACATCGAAGAACAAGTGCAGTACGTGTTGTTCGTTGTTCATGCTAGTAAATACATTGTTGTATTGTAATGCATATTAAAAACATGTAGTGATCTTATCTTCTTTTAATCTGTATTAAGAATATTTGTCTCATTCTACTGTTGGTGTATTACTATTTTTGTGTGTTTTTTTAAATGGATTGTATTTGTGTAATGTAGCCTTGTCTTATTGTTTGAGTGAATGCTGGTGTCATTTTATTTGTTGTGCCCTATACGTTATACAGTGAATTAGCAGAAGTATGCGATTTAGGGGTGCATGCGATTTCGGATGCAGCTTTCTGCAAACTCAAAAAAAAAAAAAAAAAAAAAAAAAAAAGGAGAAGGGGCAGGGCTGTAACTGTATTTTCCTTAATGTTAACAAAGAGAAATAAGTGCTGTACATGTGTTGTTCAATGTTTATGTTAGTAAACATATTGTTGTATTATAAAAAATATGTAGTGATTTTGTCTTTTAGTCTGCATTAAGAATAGTTGTCTTATTCTACCGTTGGTGTTTTTGTATTTATTTAAATATTTGTTTTAAATGGATTGTATGTAACTTAGCCTTGTCTGAGTGTATGCTGGTGTTATTTAATTTGTTGTCCCCTTTAAGTAATTTGATAGCCGTTAAGATTTTTTTAATAAAACATTTAAATGAAATATTTCCTGGTTTTTGATTTTTAACTTTTTCATAATGTGATACTTGATGGGAAACTGTAGGGATATCTCCTGTTGGGCTAACAAGGTTTTAAATGCAATTTAGGTTGTAGTTTTTTTCTTTGTCTAAATCCTGGTCATGTGATCATAACGGTTAAACTACTTCCTCGACAAAGTCAGCCAGGGTTTATTGCCTGTATGCGACTCTTGAGGGGAGGAACTGGATCGATACTTTCGTTTTGACCCTGCATTGAAGTACAAATGCCCTTTCAGAAAGTGAGTGCATACTGTATTTCACGGTTTGAGATTCTTGTTAAACATCTGTTAACCTGGTCATTCTCTTAACAAAACGAAGACATCTTCAACATATGGACTTGTTTTTACCACCTGCAACAAAATGAAGACCTTTTATGTGTTTACGTGTTTGTTTTTGTATCCAACATCTGCTTTAACAGGTATGGTTTCACTATTTTACATGTACTGACGTAAGTGAATATTTTAAGCTATACGGGCTCGGGGTGGAGCTAGCACTATGTTGTCTGGTTTACATGACTTAACGGATGAGTTTTGATATCCAACGGTAGTTAACAGGTTAGCATTAGAGTTTTAGCATATGTTACCAAAACACGGCGTGCAGATCGAACTCTGAGCTAAGCTACAAGTTTACCTCATCAAAAACGATTTAAAACAGCATTTTAATAATATTTTTCTACTTTTGACTATAAAATTATGAATTATGACTTACATTAACTCATGATATCCGAGGATTAAATAGCCTATATTTGTTTCTCCAGGTTCTCACTCTTTGTCATTGCTTCTAACATACATTAAGGGAGAAACAGCATTTCCAGTATTCAGTGCCATCTTTATGTTGGATGACATCACAGTTGGATATTATAATTCAGAAACGAAGATCTACGTTTCAAGAGGAAATACTACTAATGAAGATAACGTGGTGGATCAAAGTCACCTAAATACTATAAGTGACTATGTGCGTGTTCATTTTATGAGGAGATCAAATCATCTGAAACCTGTAAACAATACTGAAAGTAAGTTCATTTGGCTGAATAATCAAGACTGAGTTCAATATTACATAAATCAAGTGTTTTTTTCAAACATTAAACCAAACACATCACTTTCTTTCCCAACAGCTCATGTAATTTATCAGATTGTTAGTATGTGTGAAGTGGGTAATCATAAACCTGGACAAATGATCACCAAAAGTGCATTTAGGGGCTCGACGGTTGATGAACTGCATTTTTTTGATGGGAAGTTTACATATCAGGGTATATTAAATTACACAAAGCTAGAAATCAAACCCTATCTAGAACTAGCCATGTGGCGGCTTGAGAATTTATACTACCCAGCCTGCGTAGAAACCTTGAAGAGTTACCTTAAAAAAAGAGGAACACAAGTAAACAGAAAAGGTATGATTCAATTTAAATAACTATACATTATATGTAATATACTTGTAATATACTCAATTTCCCTTTTTTTTTAAGTGAAACCAAGAGTCCGACTCATTCAGAAAGCCTCTGATTCTGGATGGCTTGTTGCGAGTTGTTTGGCGACAGGATTTTACCCTCGTCACATCAACCTGACCCTGTTGAGAGATGGACAGCCTGTATCTGATCATGAGGTCACTGGAGGAGATCTGCTGCCCAATGGAGACGGGACGTACCAGATGAGGAAGAGTCTGGAGATCAGAGCAGAGGAGAGGGAAAAACACAAATACACCTGCTCTGCCACACATCTTAGTATCGACAATAAACTCATCGTCACTTTGGGTAATGAGGTGTTAAAAAATTCAGAATAATCACTGAAGTTTGTTTATTATCTGTTTGTAACCTTTTTAACTTGATTGTTTCAGAATTTGAACCAGGCGAGCCATATAAACCAGTGATATTCTCAGTGCTGTTCATTTTGGCGCTGGTCTTGGTGTTTGGGATTGGAGTTTTTATATTTAGGTGCAGGAAAAGAAGAGCAGGTATGACAAAAGAAAAAAACTATTTAGAGAATGAAAAATTATCCAGGGAGGCTTTACATGTGATGCTTAAATAATTGTTTAATTTTTATGTTACACAGTGACTGCACTAAGCTGTGTTTATTCTGCTGCTTGAACTGAAAATAGTTAACCATTTTAATTAATTAAGCTATTTTAATTTTATTTAATCTATTTTAATTTTAATAATTCTATTTATTTTTCAGCATCTTGAGGTTTATGAAATGTAGTTTTTAACCTTAAAGTAATTTTAACATTTGTAAAGTAATATGTGTATATAACTTTACCTCAGACACAACAAATGACCTCAATTAAAAAAGTCTTCCATCTTTAATGTAGGTTAATACAAATATCTGATGATTTTTTTGTTTGCTGTATGAGAAAAATATATTACAATCATTATATTTTGTTATATAATAATGCCCTCTTTACTTTTTATATGCTATAAAATGACTTTTTAAAGGCTGTGTCTCAATGCTTGTGATCTCAGTGTGTCTGCAAGCAAAACATTAATATAAATATTCAAATAAACATGGCATCTATTTTTTACAGTGTGTATTTTTTTGTTACTTTAAAGAGATAGTAAGGTTTTACTCTCCTGTATGTTGTTTCAAATCTGTATGAGTCGGTAGTAATCAAAACGGTCCAATTACATTCAATTCTGCCTGTCGAATGCTACATGTTTCCCAGTATATTTTGCCCTGAACATCATAGATACAGTACAAAGCAGCTAACATGCACTCAAATGGTTAATTCCATATAGAAATCTGACAAATATATGTAAATTATATTTATGCCATACAAGTTCAAATTAGAATTTTTACATATATACACTCATTTTTACACATAATATACACATACCTTTATTAGGTACACCTTACTAGTACCGGGTTGTACTCCATTATGCCTTCAGAACTTCCTTAATCCTTCGTGGCATAGATTCAACAAGGTACTGGAGATATTCCTCAGAGATTTTTGGTCCATATTGACATGATAGCATCACACAGTTGCTGCAGATTTGTCTGCAAGAAAGCATTTGCGCCCACAGAACTGCCGCTCGCTGAATATTTTTTCTTTTTCTGACCATTCTCTGTTAATCATAGAGATGGCTGTGTGTAAAAATCCCAGTAGATCAGCAGTTAAAAATGTAATTATAGTGGCGTAAATCAGATTTTTGTGTGTGTTAATTCAAATTTATTTATAAGACAATTTATAATTATTTTCCAAATATTTTTAAAAACTTTTTTTTAACTAAAAAAAAA
This sequence comes from Danio aesculapii, assembly GCF_903798145.1. NCBI lineage: Eukaryota > Metazoa > Chordata > Actinopteri > Cypriniformes > Danionidae > Danio > Danio aesculapii. Next base: position 26,232,978 of record NC_079459.1, on the reverse strand, counting down.
CTTGATTTATACTAACATCTAGTGGTGTGCTCCAATACTACCAGACAGATTGACATCTGGCTTGAGTAGCCAACAAACCACGTCACTTAATGTTTTACGTCTAAAAACATTTATTTTTATTGTGAAATTAATGCTATTGACTACATTTTTGTTAACAGACACTAAACATTTTTAATTAAATTTTTAGCATCTGAAGAAAATGTGGAAACAACAAACAAATCAACAAACCTAGTCTATTTATAAACTATCTGAAGACTTTTCTCTTTTTTTCTCAATATAGACTATATTTCCAAGAAAACTTATAGTACACTACTCCACTTTAACTTACTTGTTGAGACTCAAATGTTTGTAATGCTATATCTGCAGGTCAGCATTGGTAGCCGTCCAGTGTAATTCAAGGAAATCCAGTTTTAGATAAATGAGAAAGAAGGTCAAGAAATCAAAAGTTAAGACAAGTTCCATGATGATCTTTTTATTCTTTGATCCAGAGCACATGACGTTCATTTCTCCCAAAAAATACTTTAAATACTTATTCATCTGACCACAGTACACATCTCCACTGTGTGATGGTCCATCCCAGATGCCCCTGAGAAGTCTATGGTGCTTCTGGACACTGTTTACATAGGGGTTCCTTTTGGCACAATACAGTTTTAACTGGCATTTGTGCATGTAACTACATATTGTGGTACTTGACAAAGGTTCGCCAAAGTAGTCTTGAGCTCATGTGGTGATATTGCTTATAGATTAGGATTCTTGATGCAGTGCCACCTGAGGGATTGAAGATCACAGTAGTTCAGCCCTTGTCCTTTACGCACTGAAATTCCTCCAGATTCCTTGAATCTTTTAATTATGTTATGCACTGTTGAATGTGAAATATCCAAATATCTTCCTATCTTTCTTTGAGGAACATTGTTTTTAAACATTTCAACAATTTTCTTACATATTTGTTGGCAAACTGGCTATCCTCTGCTCATCTTTGCTCCTAAAGGACTAGATCATTGTTGGATGCTGCTTTTGTACCAAATTATAATTACAATCACCTTTGACATCACCTGTTTGAAATCACATCATTATTTAACCAATTTACCTGATTACTACCCCTAAATTGCTCCTGTCCCAATTTTTTTGGAATGTGTTGCAGGTCTGAATGACAGGAAATGATATATATTTACAAATGAAATTAAGTTGACCAGACAAAACATGAAATATTTATAACCATGAAACAACCAAAATTGGAATATGTGTTTATTTTGAAAAAACTAAACATGTTTATAATGTTTGTTGTATTGTCTGCAATAAAATACAAGTCAAAGTCCACAAGTCAAGTCAAAGTAAATTTAGAAATCACTACTTTTTTATTTGCATTTTCCTTACTGTGTCAACTTTTTCTAATTTGGGGTTGTACATTGAATATTATGCCTTGAGTGTTTTGTTTGTTTATATGATTCATATTTTTGAGGTTATTAATTAATATAAATTTATCCAATATAAGTGCTTTTACATCTACTACCACAATCTTTTGTGTTTAAGTGCTTCTGTCATCTACAAAACAACTGTTTCAGTAGGTAGTAATCATGATTTATCTACATTTAATGTTGTTCATTGACGTTAATTTATGTTGCTTCTCTGCAATTGCCAGTGAACGTTTGAATTGCAGTTGAGGAAGTACAAAATATTTGTACCGAAAATACGAAAGAGTTTAAATTTACAAGTAGTGTTTTTTTTAATATAAATAAGTTTGTGCAGAAACTGTATTTTGTATTTTGAAAAGTTAATTTTACTGTAAATTTGAACATTGGACATCTATAAAAAACTGTCTATATTTAATATAAACATTTGCCGTAGCAATTTGGCAGGATATATGTCTCTGATCTTATTTCATCTTATACATTAGTGTTAATTTGGTCTAACTTTCAATTGTATTTGTTTCTATCTCTCATATGTTCTCACTTTGTGGTATTCCACAAATTTAGCATATTCTAGTAAGTAAATTTATGTGAATAAACTATTGCGCTGGTTGATGCCACATACAACATTTGTGTGTTGCTGTTTTTTTTTCACATTTCCGGTATTATTTCACAAGATCTTACTCTTTGCTGTAGCTTGTGGTTGCTTCCAACGCACACTCAAGGACAAACGTCATTTCCTGAATGTGTCAGAATTATATATTATAGTGAAGAGATGAACTATCATTCCGACAGGAAATACAACAACACAAACACAAATACACCTGCTCTGCTTCACATTTTAGTCTGGACAACAGACTTATCTCACTTTTGGTTATGAGGTTTGAAAGCCACTCAAAGAGAAGTGCATCTCTTGAGATCTGTGGGTCAGTTGCACAGTGAATATAATGTCATAACCTTTGAAAGATGAGTTAAGACCATCTATAGTTGATGCAAAACTATTAGCCCTTCTGTCAATTTTTTTTTTTTTAAATGTCAATGTTTCAACTGTAAATTCGTTGGATGAAATTAAATGACAGGATGTTATGTCAGTCCTGCTGTTTGCTGGTATTCAACACGTTTCTGTTTCTGAGAAATGTGAAAGCGGAAACGGAAGAGGCTTGAGGTGCAAACGATTTCATTTTTAACAGACTGCATCAAAGGTGTCAACATATTTTGGTGTGAACATACTAGCTACAACAAGCTGATCCAATTTAAGCGAGTGGTAACAGAAAACAACACAACATGTATGGGAACGTTGGCAAAATTCTTCATCTCTTATTTTTTTTACTTTCAAATGTGGCTTCAAAAGGTAAGATATCTGAGGAATATAAATGAGTTACATTCTCATGTAGGGTTAAATTGGTTTGTAAATAAGAAAACATCATTGTACTGTTTCTATTTCTAAACTACTCTAAACTGTAAATGAAAATACCATAATTTGCAGTCTTCTCTTTGTGATGTGTTAGTGTGTGTTCAAGAAAGACTGACTAAGGGTGCGTTCACATTTGTGGTTCGGTTTATTTGGTCAGGACCAAGGGCAACAAATGATACACTGTAGCATTTTTCTGCCGTTTTTGGGTCCTTTTCACAACACAGATCGTTTTGGTCCAAACCAGTAGAAAAGAACCAAAATGCACTCATGTGACAAAATCCACATCCCTCATTGGCTGGATGTTATTGAACGTATTTCCTAAACTGCTTTTCGATTGGTCAGAATTGACGTGCGGGAAAATGCCGATGGATCTCCCGCAAGTAAACAAACCGGCAGACACAAAATGCCGTTTTATACCACGGAGAGACGACTGCGCTGGCTGATTGTATCCCTGGTCTGTATATGTCACTTTAGACAAACTATACATTTCGAGAATGAACTGTGGCCGTGGCTGGAAAACAATGTTTTAATGCATTGCAAACGTGAAGGCGCATCGCACGCCACTTCAGGAGGAGGCGTGAATTAATTCAGCTAAACTGCGACATGCTCATCTTCTGAAAATATTACAAACGATCCATCAGGCAATGTTTCTCTCTGTTTAAAATTGTTGGTAAAGCGCTGTCAACAAATATTTTTCCTCCACACCCTGTAAGATGGAACAGCACATGATGGCAGCTGGATTAGTCTAAAAAGGCGCTTTACTTTTTGCGGTTGGATATGTTCTAGTTCGGATCATGTTTTCACCACAAACGAACCACTCCAGAGTTTGTTTGAAAGCGTACTGAGACCACCTCCTCAGGGAGGGCTCTGTGTGCATTTTTGGTCTGCTTTTGGTGCACACTCGAGTGCGATTGCTACAGTCACACTTGCCCAAATTAATCGCACCAAGAGGGGAAACGAACTCTAATGCAATTCAACCTAACAAAATAGAGCAGGTGTAAAAACACCCTAATAAACAGTAGTATGCACTACTGTTTATTGCTTTTCTTGCTCGCTGAATCTAAATAGGGCTGAGCCTGGTCAGTACCTAGATGAGAGATTGCATGGGAAAACTAGGTTGCTATTGGAAGAGGTGTTAGTGAAGGCAGCAGGGGGTGCTCAAACTGCGGTCTGTGTGAGTCCTAATGCCTCAGTAAAGTGAAGGGCACACTATACTGTCAGTGAGCACCGTCTTTCTGATGAGACGTTAAACCGAGGTGAGACTCTCTGTGGTCATTAAAAATCACTTTGCGTAAAGAGTAGGGGTGTAATCAAATTCAAATTCCCTCTATCAGCCCTCACTGATCATGGCTCTCCAAACATCCCCATCCACTGGATTGACTCTATCAATGTCTTTCCACTTCACCAATAGCTGGTGTGTGGTGAGCGCACTGGCATTGTTGTCCTGTGGCTGCCGTCGCATCATCCAAGTGGATGTTGCACACTGGTGGTGGTGTGGAGAGACCCGTCCCTCATGATTGTGTCGCTTTGGGTGTATGGTCATACACAATTAATGCGCTTTATAAATACACATTACATTACTGTTGATGTTGGAAATGATCTGCCTAACTATAAGCTTTTGTGGGGAAAAATAAAAAATAAATGCAAATTGAAAATATAAACAAACAAATAAATAAATAAATAATGGTGCAGCAAATGTGAGGAAAAAAATCTAGTAAGTTTCTGTAATTTTATTTCCATTTTTTTTTACACAGGTTCTCATTCTATGACGTTGCTTGCAACATACATTGAAGGACAAACTCCATTTCCTAAATTTAGTTATGTATGGATGTTGGATGACATCAGGGTTATGTATTATGATGGTGATACAAAGACTCGCTTTCCAAGAGGAAACACAACAGCTGAGGATGATGTGTTTAGTTTAGATGTTTTTCGCTACATAAATGATTTAATAAACAAAGCTTTTGTTGAAAGATTGGAAATACCAACAAAAAATGTCAATAAAACTGAAGGTAAGAGCTTCTCAAGACTGTAGTCAAAAAAATTATAATGGTAGAAGTAAACAGGGATTATTTATAAGATACACATTTTCTTAAAACTACATCTTTCTGTTAAAGGTATCCTTGTACTTCAGAGGTTGGTTGTTTGTGAGCTTAGAGATGATGGTGAACCAGGAAAAATGATCACACGAGATGCTTTCAGAGGATCTACCACAGATGAATTGCAATATGTTGACAACAACTTTACATATCAGGGTTCTTTAAATGTCTCGGAAAAATTGCTACAACACCATCTTGCAGACAGCAAGTGGAATCATGAAAGTTTATACCAACCCAATTGCATCAAAACACTCAAGCGTTACCTTGAAAAACGGAGGAATCAAGTCAACAGAAAAGGTCAAATGACCAGCTTTCACCTTTAGCGTTCGTATTTACATTTAACATTTTTAAGTTACTGTGTATTAAAATGTCACTATGTTTCTGTTTTATTCCACAGTGAAACCACGAGTCAGACTAATCCAGAAAGCAAACCCAGATTCTAGGGGCATTTTTGTGACTTGTTTGGCGACAGGATTTTACCCTCGTCACATCAACTTGACCCTGTTGAGAGATCAACAGCCTGTATCTGATCATGAGGTCACTGGAGGAGTTCTGCTGCCCAATGAAGACGGGACGTACCAGATGAGGAAGAGTCTGGAGATCAGAGAAGAGGAGAGAGAAAAACACAAATACACCTGCTCTGCCACACACCTCAGTCTGGACAACAGCATGACAGTGAATCTAGGTGAGAGAAATTCTTCCTGAACAAAAAGCAAACAATCAATTAAATAAATAAACAAAGGATTTTATGATTGAAACAATTCTAATGAATTTGTTGTTCATATTTCAGAGTTTGATCATAGTCAATCAATAAAATTAGTGATTTCATCAGTTGAAATAGTTTTGGGTTTGGTATTTGTGTTTGGAGTTGCTGGATATATATTGAGAACATGGAAGAAGAAGAATAGAAGTGCAAAATCTGATGATTTAAATGACAAACATCCCCTTTCTTCCAGTGAGTATTTTCACATTATATATTTATTTATCTTTGCTCATACATTAATGAGACTTCAGAATCTAAAATATTACATGTGCATATATATATATATATATATATATATATATATATATATATATATATATATATATATATATATATATATATATATATACAGTTAAAGTCAGAATTATTAGCCCCCCCTTTAAATTTTTTTCTCTTTTAAAATTTTTTTTCCAAATGATGTTTAACAAAGCAAAGAAATTTTCACAGTATGTCAGATAATATTTTTTCTTCTGGAGAAAGTTGTTTTATTTCGGCTAGAATAAAAGCAGTTTTTAATTTTTTAAACACCATTTTAAGGACAAAATTATTAGCCCATTTTGCCTATTTTTTTCAGATTAGTCTACAGAACAAACCATCGTTATACAATAACTTTACTAATTACCCTAACCTGCCTAGTTAACCCAATTACCTAGTTAAGCCTTTAAATGTCACTTTAAGCTGTATAGAAGTGTCTTGAAAAATATCTAGTCAAATATTATTTACTGTCATCATGTAAAAGATAAAATAAATCAGTTATTAGAGATGAGTCATAAAACTAATATGTTTAGAAATGTGTTGAAAAAAACACAACTGTATATCTAACAGGACAACAGAGCTTTGAAATGTATTGTGACCTTATTCACTATTTGCAATTTGCCCCTAAAGAGAATGAGAGATGAGACTCTGATTGGTGTAAGATATAACAAATTAAGAGAATTATTTTTTTACTAAGTTAATGCTCAGTTATATATATATATAAGTTGAAGTCAGAATTATTAGCCCCCCTGAATTATTAGACCCCCTGTTAATTTTTTTCCATAATTTCTGTTTAACAAAGAGAAGACTTTTTCAACACATTTTTAAACATAATAGTTTTAATAACTCATTTCTATTAACTGATTTATTTTATCTTTGCCATGATGACAGTAAATAATATTTGACTAGATATTTTTCAAGACACTTCTGTACAGCTTAAAGTGACATTTAAAGGCCCAACTAGGTTAATTAGGTTAACTAGGCAGGTTAGGGTAATTAGGCAAGTTATTGTATAACAATGATTTGTTCTGTAGACTATCGAAAAAAATTTTGCTTAAAGGGGCTAATAATATGGACCTTTTAATGATTTTTAAAAAGTGTAAAACTGCTTTTATTGTAGCCGAAATAAAACAAATAAGACTTTCTCCAGAAGAAAAAATATTATCAGACATAAGGGGGGCTAATAATTCTGACTTCAACTGTATATATATATATATATATATATATATATATATATTAAGAGAGTATATATATATATATATATATACAGTATATATATATATATATATATATATATATATATATATATATATATATATATATATATATATATATGGGAGTCACGGTGCCGGAGTGGGTAGCATGATCGCCTCAGGGTTGCTGATTATTGAATAAACTAAATTGGCCGTAGTGTGTGTGTGAATGAGTGTGTATGGATGTTTCCCAGCACTGAGTTGCAGCTGGAAGGGCATCCGCTGTGTAAAACATATGCTGGATAAGTTGGCAGTTCATTCTGCTGTGGCGACCCCAGATTAATAAAGGGACTGAGCCGAAAAGAAGATGAATGAATGATTTATTTATTTGTTCTTTCCCCTTTCGCGTTTAGAATCAAGTGCATGCTTGATAGGATCTGGTAAGTACTTTTAATACCTTAAGTTATTGATTAATTTAATTCACTGGATGAAGGCAACATTTGCATACATTGAACACTTATTAAACAAAAACTTTTTTCTTTTATTAGCATCTGAAGAAAGCGAGGTGATTACACAATGCTATTGATACAACATTTCAATCCTTGAACAATTCTAAGACTTAAAGTGTCATAAGTATCATGAATGATTGATTTCCACACATGCTTTGTATTTCTTGACCTAAAAGCGGAGGAAATGTACAGTATATAGGCTTAATTAAAACATTTATACCACATTTTGTATTAGGTTGGAAGGGAGGGCTGATGTAATATTTCTGTATATATAATATCCTCGGTTATCGTACTTTTTATGGTCATTTGAAATTCCTCTTGCTCATGTTGTTATTGTGCTGAAGGTGAGATTATAAAAAGGAGACAATGATTTCTTGATGATAAATGATAACAATCTTAATTAGTTTGTTTTATTATAATACCTTTGATATTAAAAAAACTGAAACCTGAAAAGTATTCTGTGGTGAATTAAACCTAACCCTAATCCTATGGTTAAATCTTTTGACATCTCAGACACCACATAACAAACCACATTCCACTCTAAGAAATCTAGTCACCGTATATGTATTAGGGTACTTTAGGCACCTTAAAATCTATATTGAGTTCACATCATGAACATTTATATAACCATCAGTTGTCACACAAACAGTCCATTATATTGATCTCTAATACTCAATTTGATTATCCACGCTTTAAAGACCTTGATTTACTTAAACTAAAATCAATAATCTGGTGTGTTTTTTTTATTTTGAACCAATTGAGGTCAAACTAAGTGTTTTTGGAGTTAGGTTTAGGAGTTTGAAGCAGCTTGATGATGCGAATTTCGCAGATGAGTTCAATGAACCATTCACCTAACACTAGATCAAGGCAATTATGAAAAGTATTATTCTGGGGCTCCACTTTCTCTTACAGCCCACTTCTCTACTAATGATCAGCTGTCTGAAGAGTTTTCTTTTCTGTAAGCACACTACTTTACCAGTATTTTGAGATGGGTATTTTAATACATATTTTAATACATTTGATGAGTGTTGTGTATAATTGTGTGTCTGAGTTGGTTGTTGGCCAGTGTCAGTAATGGTTAAAGATTTCAGACAAACGTAAAAGGGAAAATAAAGGCATTTTTATGGTCCAAAGATTGCTTAGCATCATTATTTTTTTTATAGATATTTTATATGTCTAGCTAAACATTAAACTTGGCCACTCTGGCTTTAGAAAGTGGAGACTTGGAGGACAAAAGGTAAAAAATATATATTTTTTTTACACCAGTAGGTTATATTTCACGTGGTTGACTTTCACAGAACGTGTGACACCAGGACTCGCGCACTTTTGTCGCATATATCTGGCGCCATCTTGTGTGTCATTCATCAATTACAATGTATTTTTCTGCTAAACTCCAAAGAAATGAAAAGAAGGTAGTTGTGCGTTTATTTTTTGAACCTAATAAAGAGGAAAGATTTTTTTTGTTTCCGTATGTCATACATTAATTCAACATATTTCATTTTCATGAGTTCAATGAACCATTCACCTAACACTAGACCAAGGCAATTATGAAAAGTATTATTCTGGGGCTCCACCGTCTCTGGTTCAGTTTCTCTGAGAAGATTTGCTTCATTAACTTAATTCTAATTGAAAGCAAACACATATAATCTGGATAACTGAGTACAGCAACTTAGTTTACAATGTACTATATAGGCATCATAAAAGAGAATTTATTTTTGTAAACACTGCTACAACTGTTTTAAAAATAGTTATCTGCATGATAAATGTACTGAGTGGTTAAATTTAAATGATGTAAAATAAAGACATGTTGTGTGTTGCATTGTGGTGTAGTGGTGTTTTCTGCAAGAGACTAAAGAACTTTTATTCATTCAATTTCCGTCGGCTTAGTCCCTTTATTTATCAAGAGTCGCCACAGTGGAGTGAACCGTCAACTTATCCAGCCCATGTTTTACACAGTGGATGCCCTTCCAGCTGCAACCCAGTACTGGGAAACACCCATACACAGACTACAGCCAATTTAGTTTATTCAAGTCACCTATAGCGCATGTCTTTGGACTGTGGGTGAAACCGGAGCACCCGGTGGAAACCCATGCCAACACGGGAAGAACATGCAAACTCCACACAGAAATGCCAACTGGCCCAGCTGGGACTCAAACCAGCAACCTTCTTGCAGTGAGGTGACAGTGCTAACCATTGAGCCACATACACATAATACACTCATCTAGGTCTACACATGTACTCAGTGGACCTAGTAATGTCACTGTGAGGGGCGGGGTTTGGTATTAGATAGACATTGGACAGCATTGTGGCAGCAGTGGAGTCATTCTGGTTCCTGGGCACCACCATCTCTCTGGACCTGAAGTGGGACACTCACATTGACTCCATTGTCAAAAAAGCTCAACAGAGGCTGTACTTTATTCGTCAGCTGAGGAAGATTAACCTCCCAAAGGAGCTGCTGAAACAGTTCTACACCTCAATTGAATCAGTCATCTGCACATCAGTAACTGTCTGGTTTAGCTCAGCTACTAAATCCGATCTCCAAAGACTACGTCGAATAGTTCGGACTGCTGAGCGAATCACTGGTACAACCCTTCCTACTCCCCAAGAACTGTACTTATCCAGAGCGAGCAGAAGGGCTGCCAAAATCACTCTGGACCCCTCACACCCAGCACACTGCCTCTTTGAACTGTTACCTTCTGGTCGACGCTACAGAGCACTGCGCACCAGAACAGCCCGACACAGAAACAGTTTCTTCCCTCAGGCAATCCATCTCATGAACACTTGATGATAATAATTGTGGAACAAACATCACTACTTGCTATACACTTTTATACACATATGCACTTATTTAACAACACACTTTACATGCCAATTTGCACATAACAGCTGCACATATAACGTTGTATATAGTAATAAACATGTACATACACTTGTCAATCTGTATATTTGCACTCACTACTTCTATTTTTATTATTTTTTTAAAATATATTTATGATCTGTTTTTTGTCCTGTCTCTGTAATCCTGTTGCACTGTTGAAGCTCTGTCGTGAAAACAAATTCCTCATGTGTGAACATACCTGGCAATAAAGCTCTTTCTGATTCTGATTCTGACATTATATAACAGTTTCAGATTATCTTTTAGTGTTGGTAACATTTCCCACACAAAATTAATTATCCCATATTTGGTTTGTTTGGTGGTAATTTTTTACTTAACTGTGAGTGTACATGGTTTAACATTTCTCAAAATATCATTCAGTGGTTAAAATAATCAGTTGTTTATGACGATTTTGACTCAACCTGTAGCATTCACGGAAACAAAATTGACCTACTTTATTATTTACTTAATACTTACTTTTTTACTTTAAATAAATTAATCTAACATGAAGAATTAAGGAGGCAACAACAACAGAAGTATTTATACAGTTAATCTAGAGTAAACTGACTAAGACACCTTATAGGCAGTGAGATTCTCCAGGAATCTGGAGAATCTCTTATTTTTGGATCATTTGGTTTCCAGTGAAACCACGAGTTCAGAGCCTCAGTCTCTGGAGGGTTTGTTGTGAGTTGTTTGGCGACAGGATTTTACCCTCGTCACATCAACCTGACCCTGTTGAGAGATGGACAGCCTGTATCTGATCATGAGGTTACTGGAGGAGATCTGCTGCCCAATGGAGACGGGACGTACCAGATGAGGAAGAGTCTGGAGATCAGAGCAGAGGAGGGACACAAGCACAAATACACTTGCTCTGCCAAACACCTCAGTCTGGACAACAATATAATTTTCACATTAGGTAAAGGGGTGAAAAAAACCTTATAAATATCACAAAACCATGTTTGTATTCTGTTTAGAATCTTTTTTAAATGTCTGGTTGCAGATTTTGGCCCTGGTGAGCCGTTTAAATCAGTGATTCCCTCAGTGCTGATAGTTTTTTCTCTGGTGTTGATAACTTGAGTCGTCATATATAAATGCAGAAAGAGACGAGCAGGTAGGACCTACTTTGTAAGAAAATAAAAATCAAACAAAGTTTTTTCTTAATGCTTTTGATTGTAGATAGAGATTGTGTAGCTGTTATGGGAAGCAGACGGACAAACAAGGTGAGTAGATTATTAACTGTGTTTATTTACAACAGTGGAGCACACAAGGAGAACTGATGAGAAGTGACTGGAGTTTGGTTAATCTGATGATCCTTTGTGGCAGGTTGGATGACAGACACTGAGGGAGACCGAATGCACACACCAGAGGGCTTGCGGGGAAGACAGACTGAAGATAAACACAAGGCAGACAGGATACCGGGAACACTGGACAGACTAGGAGAAACAAAGAGTAGATAAGTACAATTGGCTGAGATCGAAGGTTAGTGATTACCAGGAGGTGTTCACTCAGAGTCCGCTTCGTAGGAACGAGACCGGACAATGAGTGAAGTGAGGTGAGTGCTTATATAGTGAATAGGAGTGATTGGGTGCAGCTGTGCGTGGTTAATACTCAGGTGACGGTGATCGTTGCGTGATGCTGGTGGAAGAGCCTGGCCAATCCGTGACAGTAGCATCATCTAAAGAGGATTATTCTTCCGCTTTTTTTGTGTGTGTGTATATTGTGTTGTCTAATCAAAAACGAATTTAATTTCAGCATCTGAAGAACCCACTGACACAACAGTAACACAAGAACCACACCAGGAAGCTACTAAGATTAGTAAAACATTAAATAAATGAAAAAGTAAGTCTCTTATGAAATTGTAAAATTGTAAGCTTCACATGCCAGTGTTAAGCCAAAACACCCAGTAAAGGCTATGTATGTTGTACTGCAGCTATAATATAATTGTGTGATGGCTAATATATCTTCTTTATATTTTTGTACAGATGCCTCATAGCCATAACTTCTGCTTCAAAAGCAATATAATTTTTTTTATTTATTTTGCAGCTTCACTTGTATATTTTCATTACAATTCTAAGGGGACATTCAATAGTGAACAGAAAGGTAAAAACCTAAATAGTTTAGTTAGTATGTAGTTTTTATATGTAGTTTTTCTGCTTCAAATCTTTGTATAATTGAGTGTGACTTGCTGTTTCTGTGCAGCTGTGAAATTTACCAGGAATTTTCTTGATATTTTGTATTATTCAAATAAACGTTCTATTTTAGCCAATTGTTCCCAAAGTCTTTTGTTAATTTTTTTACATGTATACACATACTAAATATTCTTATTGATATGTTTGTGTTTCAAAATTAAATACTTGACATGAGATAAATGTGCAAAAATAAAATAAATAAATGAATTTTTGTGTGCACATCAAACAAAAATGTATGATTTGATGAAGCTGAAGAGAATAAACTGTTGAATTGACAAGTCAGACTTATCCGGAAAGTAAACCCATTTTCTGGAGGGTACATCTGCTCTGCCAGTCTGGAGAATAATCTTCAGATTGATTTGGGTAAGTATTTAGGATAGTTATTTTTAGTTTAGTTTCGGTCCCAGACGTATTTCACTTGATTCATCTTTGGCTGTGCATTTTATCTTTAAAAAGAAACGCTACAGGGTAGTATGACACTGTTCCTTTTCGCACTTACCAGCTGACCGCTTACCTTCAAGTGGACAGCTTTTTCACTGCTACCAGTTTGTTCAATGACTCGCAGCATACGTCGACAGACTTGAGATTCAGAGAAGAGTTGACCGCAACGACAGGGTTCAAGTCGGTTCCACAAAGCAGGTAAGACAAAAACTAAATCCAAAAAATTAAATAAACAAGTAAATAACAGGGTGGGAACGTGGTAAAAATTAGGCGAGGGGTTTTTTTTTCTGGATTGCTTTTGAAAATACTGTCGGTTGGGTTTAGGAAAGTGGGTGGGCGCTGGTCAATCGGTGCTTTTGAAAACATTTGGTTGGGTTTAGGGAAGGAAGAGTGTAGGCTAGTCAATTAATCAGTCAGTCATTCAGTCAGTCGTTAGCGGCCTCTGGTGGAATTACATGAGAACAGCAGATGTGAATGACAGTGACAGCTCGCTTACTTTTTTTTCTGAGACTGTATGTATATGTGCTGTTAGACCTTACCAGGCTTTTTTACAGTAAAATACTGGCAACACTGTTCCCAGCTACTCATTGTAATGGTTTGGTTACAGTGACTAATTTAATTACTGTAACCGAACCATTACAGTGAGTAGCTGGCAACAGTGTTGTCAGTTAATTACTGTAATAGAGCAGTAACAGTTACTAACTGGAAACTGCTTCCAGTTAATTACTGTACTGTAGTGTTACAATTCACAGAATTATACTGCATAAACATTAACGGCATGTCATTTATAGTTATTGTAGTGTTACTAAAATAATAAGTATTCTTAAGTGTTATTAAATTAGAAAGCATATAAATTCTTTAGACAAATGTATTTTATTGTTTTGGCAGCAAACAAATATACAACAGAAAATGTACAACAAAATTAAACTAATTAGCGAATATCACATTATCTTTTTACAATGAAACAAAAAAGTTCAATTAATAAACAACACATGCAGTGTATGTAACACAGGTGGAAAACATTTAAATATCATCTGACATATTACAGAGGGCCACAGGTCTGCACAGTTTAGCGTTAACTCTAATAAACTTATCTGATCAAACGAATTGAGGCTTATTTGACAACATTTAAGCAACTGCCACCATTTATCACAATCACATATCCAATAAAAAACAATATAAATTAAATAATTAACAAACTCCATCCAAAGCAAAAAATAAAAAATCAATTTTTCAGTAAACTTCATTGAGCCCTCTGCAAAAAAATGTATTAAGAGAGAGATTTTTTTAAATTTCACCTTTAAATGTATGTCGTTCATATACAGTATAATACTTACCTTTGAATAAGCTTTAATGTGGCATTACTTGACTCCTGATATATAAGGTTAAAATAAAATAAGGTTTAAAAACATAAAAAAACCCCAAAAAAACAAAAACATTTAAGTTTCTTTAAATTGCAAAGACTTCTAAAAAATAGCTTATCAAAAGAACATACACACATACTTACTATAGATATGGATAGAAACATGTTTGTCAAAAAACAGGCACACACACCAATTCTCAATAAAAAAAACTTTAAATAATTTTAAAAACAAAAATAAAGTCGGCAAAACAGAATCCAAAAGATCCAATCTTTATTATTATTTACTTTAAAAAGTACAATTTCTATTGTCCTTATGAATTCACAGTTGGAAACACACCTCTGAAAAATACTTAGCAACAAATTCACAACCTGGGACCTGACAGTAGAGGTTTGCGAATCCCTGTGATGATTCCATGTTAGCTACCTAACTGAGGAGATTGGAATATAATGGTTTTTATGTGTATAATAACTGCTTATTTGCCAAAAGGACTGCGCATTATGGAAATAGGCAATATCTACTTAATAAATAAAAGTAATGTAAGAAGTTATATGAGGAGAGGCTAACTAGCTAACAATCCAACCTTCAAGTACACAGTTCAAGACAACAACAATATAACTTAATACACAGACTTACTTTAGCAACCCTCAAAAACATTTGAACACATTTTACTTACTCATTGTAGATTCTTGTTTATGGCTTAAAACACTATGCATTTGAACTGCTAAACAGAGAACGGAGGACACTCTTATGTAAACAAATCAAACACCTGACTCCCTTAAAGGGCCAACATATTCTGAAAACTTTTTTCACAATTTTGTGTTTAGAATAAGACAGATATGCTTTGTATGTGTGTCAATGTCTAAATGACTGTTTTCTGCATTAAGATAAACACACTATTCTACATATAGCACAATAAAAACATCAGAGTAGATGGGACAGTAATGATTGAACAGTAATTTACCATTTATTATTACAGTTACTACCTGTAATGACTACATAAATGACTACACATTCTTTGCACTACACAATTTCAAACAAACCCTGCTCGTTTTACAGTAAAATGTTGTTTCCTTTTATTACAGCAAAACACTGGCTATTTTACAGTTATTTACTGCATATTCTACAGTAAGGGTTAACAGGGTACAATTTCAGAATGAGCCTTGGTTGACATTACAGTATGTTGAATAAAATGGCCCTTAAAGAAATAGTTCATGCAAAAACCTAAATTTACTCAAATTAACTTAAGTGGTTCTAATCCTACAAGTTCTTTTATTGTTGTTGTTGTTTATCACAAGATAATATATTTTTAAGAATGTGAAAATCTGCGGCCACTGAGATCTAAGAAAAATTATTTTGGCATTAGTCAATGGCTACAAGTTTCCAACATATAGAATTTTCAAAAAATAAGAAGGACTGAAACAATGTATAATACTGAGGTTGTATTGTGCCATGTTTATTAAAATAAAACTGATTTTAAAAATACGAATCCCAATTAATTGTTTTTTTAATTGTAAAAGCAACCTTGCCTCGAGTTGTCTTGCTTTAGTGGAACTGTTGTTTATTTCCCTGTTCTTTGTTTGTTTAAAAAATCTTGCTAGACTTGTTCCGTACTCTGCCTTATACACAACACGCAATCAAATTAACTTCAGAGAATAATGTCTTGTAGAGTTGAGAACATGATTAGCAATTTATTATTGGTTCTGTTTCTGCTGTCAGCTCCAACAACTGTTTTAACAGGTAGGATTTTATTTAATTTGCATTTGTGCTAAACCCTTTTTTTGGTGCTAAACCCTGATTTTGAGGATATAACTGCTTCGATCCTCAACACACTTCTTGTTTTTAAGATTATAATGAAAATAGATTATAGATTAATTGATTGTTATGAACACGGATACAGAAAAATAGTGAAAGTTGATCATAAATCTTTAGTTTTATTATGTTTATTCAGAATTCGTAAATGAAAGTCACAAAGCATATTTGGAACATTTTATAAACAATATATTATACAAAGGTTGTGTTCATTTAGTCCTCTTTAAAATAATTTACAGTTGCCAATGTGATTTCGTTAGTATCGAGATGCTATTTTAGTTCATATTAATAGTTAAAATTAAATTTTTATTTTCAATTTTTTTTAATTTTAGGTTTAGATTTGAGTTTAGTTTTAACATTAAATAATGAAAAAAGTTTGACATTAAGCTTTATGGTTTTACTGAACTTTAACAGCCTTGCTATAATTAAATACATCGGTTTTATTTAACTTTAATAACCTTGTTATTATTAAGTAGCCTACATTGATTGATGAACAAACCAATATTTTTAGCAGGTTAAAAAAAGGGATTTTTTTTAAAGTTTGGGCCAGTTACATAATGGAATAAACTTTTACACCAATTGTCATCACATTATTTTAAAATTGTCATTGTTTTCTCTCACAGATTCCCACTCTATGCAGATTCTTGCAACTTACATTAAAGGAGTGACACCATTTCCTGAATTTAGTGTCACATTCATGTTGGATGACATTACAGTAGGACACTTTAATTCAGATACAGAGCAATACTTTACACGAGATAATACGACAAATGAAGATGAGACTGTTTCACATACCTATTCTATAGCAATCTATGCGCGCCCCTTTTTAGCGGGAATACTCACATTTGAAAACAATACACAAAGTAAGTCCAGCTGTTTTGCTGAAATCGCACAAAGATAATAATCTGATGTGTACAGAATCACATGCAGTTTACCTGTATAATGACAGTAGTCTTAACTTTTCATGGCTTAGTTTGTGCTCTGACATATACTGTTATCTGTGGGACCTTATGGCACTTTTCCACTGCATGGGACAGTTTGGTATGGCCCACTTTTGGGGGTTTTCCAATGTGTACAGTACCTGGTACAGTTTTCAGTACTGCTTTGGCTGAGGTTATTCCCTTTTGGAATAAGGTTATAACATAACAAAATGTGAATAGTGTTGGGAATAATTTCCAGATGTACTGTAGGTATTACAACACAAACATGTGTAAAAATAGTTTCAAATGTACATGGTGATTAGAAAGGCAGGTAAAGGGGGTTAAATGATTAATAATGAATAACCTGATGAAAACAATATTGATTTCATGTTACCTTCTTTGTAGTTCTAACTTTAATACACTTTGTCATTGACTTTTCAATGCAATATTATGCACATACATCTTTGTGCATGAAAGACCAGCAATTGACAGAAAACAAGCTACTTCATTTAAAATATGGTAGAAAAGTAATTATAAAAGAAGTGTGGATGATTTGACAGTATGATTGGCCTGACACATTTGTTCATTTAGTGGGCACCTTTATCTCAAGTGTCTTATGAATGAGATAGAAGCCCAAATCACAAGAAAAGCAGATGCAGTGACAAGCCTCGATTAGTTAGGCATTGCGTAAATGTGCATTTTTTAACAAACAAAAAGGACAGATGAAGAACATTCATTCATTTAATTTCCTTCAGCTTAGTCCCTTATTTATCAGTGGTTGCCACAGCGGAATGAATCGCCAACTATTCCAGCATATGTTTTACACAGCAGATCAGAAGAATAGCATAGACATAGAAATAGATAGACAAAGAATAAAAAGGGATGTTGGATGATCAAGTGTCGTCGAAAATTATGTCTTCTAGTTTGAAAAAAATAGCCAAAGATATTCCAAGTCATTCCACCAGCAGGGAACATTAAATAAATAAGAAAAATCGAGGGCACTTAACTAGGCAACAGAACAGAAAAATGAAAAAACAAAAGCATGTACCTCCAAACAACAAAAAACTCTTTGAATTAAATATAAATAAATAAATAAAATATAAAACTATTTGATAAAAGTCACAATTATGACAAAAATGACCAATCCCCAAAAACAAAATAATAATAATTATAGTAAAAGGTTATCCGGCCAGCAAATGCAGAGAAAATTGTATTCTTAAATAAGTAAATGTAATATTTATGCATGGCATAAGAATGATAGAGTTTATTTAGAGTTTATGTTCCTAGTGCAGTACCAAACTTAAATTACTGTTGTATATTGTGCAGTTGTTGAGGATAAACAAACAAAACAAAACAAAACAAAAAAAACCCAGAAGATCTGGATGTCACAGTTGACAGGCAGCCAAAAATTGTTGCAGTCAGTGTTTCCTCATTGCATGCATACATTTGTTGTAGATGATCAGTTGTTTGTGTGAAAGCAGTTTGTGGGCAGCATGGTGACTCAGTGGTTAGCACTCTTGCCTCACAGCAAAAAGGTCGCTGGTTCGAGTCCTGGCTGGGCCAGTTGGCATTTCTGTTTGGAGTTTGCATGTTCTCCCCGTGTTGGCGTGGGTTTCCTCCGGGTGCTTCAGTTTCCACCACAGTCCAAAGACACGCGCTATAGGTGAATTGAATGAACTAAATTGGCCGTAGTGTATGTTGTGTGTGTGTGTGTGTGTGAGAGAATGAGTGTGTATGGGTGTTTCCCAGTACTGGGTTGCGACTGAAAAGGCATCCGCTGCGTAAAACACATGTTGGAATAGTTGGCGGTTCATTCCGCTGTGGCGACCCTTAATGATTAAAGGGACTAAGCCGAAAAGAAAATGAATGAATGAATTCTAAAATAAATGTGGATGATTTGAAAATGTGATTGACTGGACACATACAGTTGAAGCCAAATTTATTGACCCCCCTGAATTATTAGCCCCCTGTTTATTTTTTCCCAAATTTCTGTTTAACGGAGAGAAGATTTTCTTCAACACATTTCTAAACATAATAGTTTTAATAACTCATTTCTAATAACTGATTTATTTTATCTTTGCCATGATGACAGTGAACTATATTTTACTAGATATTCTTCAAGACACTTCTGTACAGCTTAAAGTGACATTTAAAGGCTTAACTAGGTTATTTAGGTTAACTAGGCCGGTTAGGGTAATTAGGCAAGTTATTGTATAATGATGGTTTGTTCTGTAGACTAAAAAAAATAGCTTAAAGGGGCTAATAATTTTGTCCCTAAAATGTTTTTAAAAACAAATTAAAAACGGCTTTTATTCTAGCTGAAAAAAAAGACTTTCTCCAGAAGAAAAAATATTATCAGACATACTGTGAACATTTCTTTGCTATGTTCAACATAATTTGGGAAATATTTTAAAAAGAAAAAAAAATTCAAAGGGGTTAATAATAATTATTAATTATTAGGGGCTAATAGTTCTTCAATTCTGACTTCAACATTTGTTCATTTAGAAGGCACTTTTATCCAAAGTGCTTTATAAATGAGGATAATAGAAACCCAAATCACAAGAAAAGCAGATGCAGTGATTCCTGATTAGTTAGGCGTTGCGCAATTGTGCATTTTTTAACAAACATAAAGGACAGATGAAAAACATAGACTTATAAATAGATAGATAAAGAATCCAGAGGGAGAGGATCAAGTGTTGAGGAAAATGATGTGTCTTAAATCGTTTATAAAAACTGGCCAAAGACTCTTTGTCCTGCAAGTTGGCTGCAAAGTCATTCCACCAATAGGGACTCATAAAGAAGAAAGAAAAATTAGTAAAAATTTATGTGGCAAGGAATTGCAGAGAAAATTGCACACGTTGCAATCTTGACAAAAGTAGTTGTAGATCATCCAGGTACTTGTCACAAATGTGTTATAGATACTATGATTTTGCATACATTTTTCATTGTAGAGGAACATTTTATGATGATGGGCTTTTTACCATTGTGCATGCTTTTCATTTTAAAGAAATTTCAGCTGAACAAGCTACAAGCATAAACTCAAAAAAGAGATATTTGGTTGTAGTAATTATGTTAATTCCTTTATTTTTTTCTGAAAGGTCTTCAGCTTTATCAAATGATAAGTCACTGTGAGCTGCTGGAGAATGATAAGTCTGGACAAATGATAACAAAGTTTGCATTCAGTGGCTCTACTATCAATGAAATTCATTTTCATGACAACAAGTTAACACATCAAAGCACAAACGAAATGGCAACACTATTTCAGGAGTATTTCAAATGGCGTTATGAGAGTGTCTGCTACCCATCCTGCATCACAATTCTCAGAAATTACATTAAAAAAAGATGGCATCAAGTTAAAAGAAAAGGTTGGTCTCCTAATTTTCAGACATTTATTTACCTAGGATAGTTAAAAAGGTAATATTTCAGAATTTATTATTTCATTCACAGTGAAACCACGAGTCAGACTGTTTCAGAAAGCTTTAGATTCTGGAGGTGTTCGAGTGAGTTGTTTGGCGACAGGATTTTACCCTCGTCACATCAACCTGACCCTGTTGAGAGATGGACAGCCTGTATCTGATCATGAGGTCACTGGAGGAGATCTGCTGCCCAATGGAGACGGGACGTACCAGATGAGGAAGAGTCTGGAGATCAGAGCAGAGGAGAGAGAAAAACACAAATACACATGCGCTGTTAAACACCTCAGTATCGACAACAAACTAGAAGTCGCTTTAGGTAATAAGATCCAAAAACTTAAAAAAAATATCACAGAACTGTTTTTGATCTCTTTGTGAAGTTTTTAAATGTCTTGTTGCAGAATTTGACCCTGGTGTGCCATTTAAATCAGTGATTCCCACAATACTGACAGTTTTATCTCTGGTGTTGGTGTTTATAACTGGAGTCGTCATATATAAATGCAGGAATAGAAGAGCAGGTAGGATTTACATTGTAAGACTATAAAATATAATAAGATCAATCAAGCAATCATTTTTTTTCTTAATGCTTTTGACTGTAGATCAAGATTGTGGATCATCATCTAAAGTGAGTTATTCATCTGCTTCAAGTGAGTGCTTTATTTTTAAATATTATTTTGTCATTTTTGTATAAATTATTATTTTTTAAATAATTTCATGTTTTCAGTTTTATTTTTTTGCTTTCTGTTGTCTAATCAAAAGCTATTTTTATTTTAGCATCTGAAGAATGCATTGACGCAATAACACAACCACAACAGCAAGCTACTGAGATCAGTGAAACCTTAAGTAATTAAAAAACTGAAATTGTAAGCTTCATATACCAGTGTTAAGTAAGCCAAAAAGAGTACCAAACACCCAATGATGGCTGTTTATTGTACTGCGGGTATAATATAATTGTGCGATGGCTAATATATCTTTTTTATATTGTTGTACTGATGCCTCATGGCCATATTTTTAAACTGTTTTATTTAGTTTGCATCTCCACTTGTATATTTTCATTAAAAGTCTAAGGGCACATTCATTTATACTGAACAGAAAGCCTGAATGTTATATGTAGTCTTTCTACCTTAAACTTTTGTATGATTGACACTCGAGTGTGTCGTATTTTGTATTATTTAAATAAATTTGACATTTTAACCAATTGTTCCCAAAGTCATTTGTATGGTTTTTTTTGACATGCATACACATAATAAATATGATTATTATATGTTATTGAGATACAGTAAATGAGCAAAAAAACTAAATACAATAAAATAAAAGTGATTTTGTGTGCACAATAAAAATAATGACTATATGGTGCAGCAGAGAAGAAACTGTTGAAACTACAAGTCAAACTTATCCAGAAAGCAAACCCAGATTCTGGAGGGTACTTCTGCTCTGTCAGTCTGGACAATGTGTACTTTTACTTTTTCTTAAATACATTTTAGTGCTGTATTAGTACTTTTACTCCACTATTTTCCTTCAATCTGCAGTCAATATTTTAGTTTTTATTTCTTGTTCATTGTGATTGGCAAAGGTAGAATAATTTTGGATAAGTGTTACATTCCTGTGTTGTGTGATTATTATTATTTTTCCTTTCTCTCTCTCTCTCTCTCTCTCTCTCTCTCTCTCTCTCTCTCTCTCTCTCTCTCTCTCTCTCTCACTCTCTCTCTCTCGCGCGCGCGCGCGAGCTCTCTAGGTGCGTTCGACATAAAGCACAGCTGCAGCCGGTGATTAACGAGAATAGCCGAGCCACTCGCTGCAGAGCCATTTGAGCTCCAGCGAGGGGGAGCTTGAGCTCTTACTCCTCCTCCTGTAAGCTGTTTTAATGCGTACACAAACTCCACCCCTAACCCCAACCCCCAGTGACATCACTCATAGAAGAAGTGCAAGGAAGGAGGAGCTGGAGCTCAAGCTGATGCCTCATGCCTATATATAAATATGTGATGGTTTAGCTTATAAGTTATTTTCCTGACACGGAATTGTGGCGATTGTGTGATATCTGTTTGAGAAAGCTGATTTTCAACATACCTTTTATTGTTTATTCATGCTTTTTATATATTATTAGAATCAAAACAACAGATTTTTTTGGTGATTTGCAGGAGCTTACAGTAGATATACCGTGCATACATCAACACAGTTAATCACTTTTTCTTGATGCCTGATGGCACAGAATCCTCCTTAATCATAAGACTTATAAACTGTAAAAATGTAGTATCTGTGGTGAAAGAGAGACACTCCCATAAACAAACTACAAAGGGGTTATTTGGAGCGTCATCAGGCTTCTGCTGAACTTTTTGTTTTTGTTGTTTTTATCTTCCTCGTTCCTTGGTTGTTCAAAAAAAAATCTTGCAAGACTTGTTCCAAACTTTATTACACTTTTTATTAAAACTTTACACACCACATGCAATCAAAGCAGCTCGAGCAAAATGGCTCGCACATCTGAGAACATGATTGGCAAAGTATTGTTTGTTCTGTTTCTGCTGTCAGCTCCAACCTCTGTTTTAACAGGTAGGATTTTATTTAATATGCATTTGTGTTAAGTAGATGCAGTGTTTTGTATTTTGCTTTAGAAGACGCGTCCTGTGCACTTCGGTCCTCAACACACTTTCTAAGATTCCATTATCTTATGAATTTTGATGCAGAACAATTATGAAAACTAACCATGAATCACATTTACAGTGTCATTTAGCAGGCGCTTTTGTCTAATGTGAAAAATTCTGTTTTCACTTTGTCCAAAGGGAAAAATCCAAACATCTTTTCTGCTCATATAGAATGTCCTTTACAATGCATAATTGCAAAATATATAAAGAATAATCCAATGGTTACTTTAATTTATTACTTTAGATGGAATCGGAGTTTTTGTCCTTTTGAATTTGCAAACGGCAAAATAAAACTTGCAGAGATGTGAAATGGTAAATGGCAAAATGGTAATGAAACTCCCATTAGAAATAAATAAAAATTGAATAGCAGTGCATTTTTTCATGTAGTCACATGACATAAAATTGATGGCTTAAAGTAAGATACTTTCAGAAAAAAAATTATGCTTTTAGTTTTATCTAGGGGGTTTAAGGCAAATTGAATAAAACCATACTTTTTCGCTCCTATATTCAATATAAAAATGTACTTTTAATGAAAGACACGGTAGTTTCACTTTCTTCAGTGTATGCAGAGATTGCTCTTGGCTCGTTTCCCACACTGCCTGCAACAAATGCTGCAAAACTGGCTTAATTTAAAAATAGGTTGTGAAAAATCATGAGGAGGAGCGTGTTTGTAACTGACTTCAATATCTTTTGAGAGAAACACTCTTTTGGAATTTCATGAGCTTATTTAACTATTAAATTATCAACTAATTAACTATTAATTTAACTACTAAAATACCTAAAGGTACTCCTGATTTTAAAAACTTGAAAATGTTTTGACCTGTCTCAGACAAACATAGCAGACTTTCAAACTTTCAACTTAATTGTCACATTTAGGATTTTTTTTTACACACCACAACTCATGTGATTCTGTTATGTTTAGGTTTATTTTGACACTTGTCTTTATGCATTGCTTTGTTAATGTTTAAAGGGATAGTTCACCCGAAATTGAAAGTTTAAGCAGTGCTCACTCACTTTCCAGTGGGTTCAAACCTGTTCTTTGAGTTCTTTGTTCTGTTGAACAGTAAATAAGATATTTTTAAGAAAGCTGAAAGCGGTCACCATTGACATCCCTTGTAGAAAAAACAATTACAGGTTACATGTTTCCAGCTTTCTTCACAACATCTTCTATTGTGTTCAACAGATGAAAGAAACTCAGGTTTAAAAAATAGTGGAAGAGTGAGTACCTTTTCAGTTTTGAGCAAACTATCCCTTTAAAGTGGAAGTAAAGCAGTCAGTCAAGTTTACATTATTTTGTAAATTGATTTCCACTTTGATAATAAATATATATGACAAGCTTGATAATTGTAACCATTTTGAAGAAAAGTGCATGTTGGACTGTAGCTTTTAGCTCAAGGGCACAGCCATCTTGGAATATCGCTGTGTCTGACGTCACAGGGTTGGTTCCGTTCCCTCAGCTGAACAGACACAGTTGGAGTAATGGACTGAACATGGAGCCTAATTTAACCCAATGTGTGAAGTTATGGATGTGAATTGCAATTGCAAATGTAAAATACTAGCATAAAATGTATGTCTAATACAGCGTTATGTATGGTACTATACAAAAAATATTTATACATTTTCAATTTTTCTTTTTAAAAAACATTTCATTTGATGCGCTTTGGTTCACTCTCACGCTGGTGCAGCACTGCCTGACAAAGGGATTTACATTCAGACTAAGGATGCAATGATTAAAATTATACATGACTCCACGTTTTGTGGTCTTGCGTCCTCGTGTTCTCGTGTAACGTCATCATCAACTGCCAAAATTTCAGTTCCAGAACTCAAGACCGCAAGAACGGAGGATGTGTTAAAGTTCCCAGATGTGTTCTTCATATCCAGAATGCATCGACGCTTTATTTGCTGAAATTAGTATTCAAATTTGTTTTATTTATATTGTGCAACCTATATTTGTAAAGTCTTTATGCATAGTATATATTAAAAAGGGGAAAAAAAAACAATAAATTATTGTATGAATGCTGTAATATTTAAATAATTTTCAGTTATAAATGCGTGAAGGTCATGTGACCATCAGGAAGAACGTATCTCATTTCTCACAGGACACATTAGGTGTGTTCGACTTCATGCAGCGCTGCGCAGATCGATCGAAATCTGTCTTAAAGCAGTGCATGCTGGTTAGAAATGTTGTCCAGATTGATGCTGCGCCGACGCCATGTGACTGTCACATGTGGCATCAAAGTACCGCGACAGCGCTCCGAGATCAGACGACTGATTCAGCCCGTGCAGCATCTGAAGAGAGACTGCTTGAGCTGCGATGAAGACACGGATATTACACGACTGGCCGAGTTCACTGCATGACAACAACCACGTGGGTTTCGGGTTTATTATTGGACAAATTCCATCTCACAAATTTCAAAACCAAACAATTAACTTTTTATGCCCTCTCTATCTTACATAAATCATGCTTATTAAAAGACTACAAATATTTTACTGGAGTACCATCTTTTGTTAAATAATTTGTTCATAATGGCTAGATTATTTGCATAGGTTTATTTGGCCTTTTTATACAGACAGCATTCAGCTTCATGAATGATTTAAATGATACATTTTAATGAATAACCTAAATATTCAAATAAGTCTTACAGACTTGAAATAAAATAATTATCATCATTGATCCTGACACCCCTATAAAGATTTCTTAACAAATTAAGTTAAAAAATATTTTATTAAATATATAAAAAATAGGATTATTAAATATTCTATTTCCTGTCAAGCCATTTATGCAAATTTTTTTTAAGTGACACTGATGTACTCCTTGCTCTTTCCGGAAAATTTCTACTAAAAGTGTAGCTCATTTATTTTGCTCCTTTTGTTCAATCTTTTTGGATTGAAGTGCTTTTTAAAAAATGCTTTCATTATCCAAAAATAATCCTATTATCCTATTAATTAATGGATAATTATTTCCTTTTTATGTGCCCTCTCGTTTTCCCCTTATTTCTCATGCGTTTGTTATATATAGACTACTTAAATTTAATTCATAATTCCCTTATTGTTTAAAAATGAACTACAGTTTGTAGAGATTGTATTCTGATTTATTTGTACTGTATATCTTTTGTTGTTATTTCAATAAATAAATAAATGATCACACAATGTGATCGGTCATCATGACTGCCGCAACTTTGAGCCTCCGAAGTGTCTGGCTTGGTGGCTCCGTTTTCAACTCCGCCCCCGCCTCGGCTAATCTCGTTGATCACCGGCTGGAGCCGTGCTTCATGTCGAGCGCACCTATTCTCTGTTCTCGCGGTCTCCCGCGTTTGTTCTTCCGAGGTGACCTGGCAAGACCCAAGTCGGATCTCTGCGTTCTCGGAATTAAGAAACAGCCACAGTCAGGCAGTGTAATACAGAAAGGGAAGCAAAGTGCATCAAACAAACTAAAATATTTTTTTAAATATTAGATACACATCTGATGCTTGTTGGTATGATTGCCAGTAGTGTTGTCTCAGCTGACTATTTATTTCCTGTAGTTTGTTGCAATCGCCAGCTGGGTTTTCTATATATGAGATTACTGCTGAACAAACTACAACTCCCAGAACTCCCTGCGCTCATCAACTCCTGCAACAGCTGAGAATAATCCGGACACTCACACACAGCTGTTGATTATCTACACTAATTACAAGGACTAAACACACCTCACCTTCCTTCATTCACACATTGGACTAAATACAGTTTTGTTGCAATGTATTGTTCAGTCCATTACTTCAACTGTATTTGTTTAGCTGAGGGAACAAAACCAACCACATGATGTAAGACACAACTATATTGCAAGATGGCTGTGCCCTTGCGCTACAAGCAATAGTAAACCATGCCCTTAAAAATGGTTACAATAATCGAGTTTGTCAAATATATTTTCAAAGTGGAAATCAATTTGCAAAATAATGTAAACTTGACTGACTGCTTCACTTCCATTTTAAAGGCTCTGTTCATGCTAATTCATAAACATGTTTTATGTGTTATAAAGCAGACTATCCAGGGAATAGGATAGTATTTAATTTTCAATTAAATCTTTCAGTTCTTTTTCGCAAGTGTAAAGTGAAAGTGAATCAGTTGATTTCTAACTAACCCCTGATTGGAAAAGTAACCCAGTTTTTGTTCATTTCAAGCCTTGGCTGTTCTTTTTCCACAGATTTTCACTCACTGCGGATACTTGGAACTTACATTGGAACCCCATTCCCTCAAATACATTTCACATTTATGCTGGATGACATGACAGTAGGGCTCTATATTTCAGAAACACAGGAATTCATTGCACGAGATAATACTACAAATGAAGATGAGACTGTTAATGGCTTGCTTGCTGAAATAAAAGGTGCATTGAAGCCTTTTATGGCGGAAACACTAATATTTAAGAACAGTACAGAAAGTAAGTTCAATTATCCTATTGGAATTGCACAAGTTGATTCTACACAATCTGTGTCCAAAATTACAAGGTTCTGCATTTCTTGATTCCCCTTTTTTTAATCAAACGAATAATATTGCTAATTATATTGATTATAAAATAATAGGGCTAGTAATAGAACTAATAATATTGATCGTAGAAATTATTTAAGATCGAAAAAATGCTTTTATTCCAGTCAAACTAAAAAAAAGAAGAAAAAATATTATACAAGATACTGTGAAAATGGCCCTACACTGTTAAACATCACAGTGTTAGATTCGCACTTCAGATTTTTGACTCAATTTAAAGGTCATTTGGGTACTTTTCAGAAAATGTTTCATGGATAGGCTACTATTAATTCATACTTGCATACTTACTATGAATTAAAAAATTCAGCTAAAGAAGCAACATGTCAGGATTCTGCCACTCTTGTTAATTCTTGTTTTGGTGGCAGAGTCCAGTCACTAGTCCTGTCATGTCTTGTATGTTGTGCTCTGCTTGAGTTTTCTCGGGTCGAGCACTTGTCTTTTTCGTCATTGTCTGTCCTTGTCATTAGCCGCATTTCCACTATCGGGCCAGTGCGAGCCAGAGCTTTAATCGGGCCAGGCCGGGCCAATAGCCCGGGAGGTTGAGAAATGAGGCCGAAATCATGTTGCGTTTCCACTGTCGGGCTAGTTGCTCGCAGCGCGTCACGCAAACACCGCCCCCAGAACGTCCCCCGAATCAAACGTCACACAACCTGTCACACATCCCGCCCACTTCAGCGGGAACAAAAAACTCAAATTATAACCACAAACACAACCTGGCATCACTACGAGAGCTGGAAGCTGGAGAACACCGAAGCGATTGCTTTTGTACTGTTTGTGGTCTGTTGGTGTAAGGCCAGACAGCGATCCCTGGATAAGGACATTCGAGTTCGGCGGCATTTATTTTTTCTTCTTCTTAGTGAGTTGATCAAGCGCGATAGCAAAACAAATGTAAGGGAAGAAAGCATCTTGTCTCGTCTTTACCTGACAGGAAAACTCCGCCTTTGTACGTAACCCCGCCCCGAAGCCCCAGTTGGCCCTCCTTGGCCCAAGGTATTCGGCAGGCCGAAAAAGGCCGGACGCTGGCCCCAAGGAAGCCCCACTTTGGCCCGATTACGCCCCGGAAGTGATAGTGGAAACGCGTCTGGCCTTGGCTCGCCCTGGCTCGCTCGCTTTAGGCGCGATAGTGGAAACGCGGCTATTGTATGAAGGCCATCCTGGTTGCGCTCAAGCCGTGCGTGTTCCCGCTTGATGTGGGCGCATGAGGTTCGAACATGGTCTGAATGCACGTTCTTTTCCCGGTGTCTGTGTTTGTTTTGTCTGCGGCGTGATGTTTCATTCTCAGCGTCTCAGTCTAGTTGGTTTCGGATGACGCTGAGCGGGAACATTCACGTCGCATATGTGAGCGCACGGTAAGTATCTTTATTTATCGTGTGCTCGTGTCTTGCGTTCTGTTGTGTTTGTCGTGTAGCATGTGGTTTCATGTTGTAACCATGTGCTTTAGTGTCCTGTTTCATGTGAGAACGCGGTCAGTGAGCTCTCTCATTGGCTGCTAGTCCTGTTTGCATGTAAGATGGCTTGTTGTGTTTTGTTTTATGTGTTCTTTTGAGTCTTGTCCCACCCACCTTGTTATCCTATTTATTATTAATTTCACCTGTCCGCCTGTCTGTTCATTGGTTTGTTGTTCCTATTTATTCTCCTAGTGTGCTCTGTCCTGTCCGTCATCATTAATTCAGTGTCTATGTGTCTTCATTGAGGACATCATGAAATTTTGTCATCCCTGGTTCGTTTAGTATTTCAAAGTCTGCATGTTGCCATGTTTCCCCCCCACAGGGAGGTTTAAGTTATTTAGTTTTCCTTTTATTAAATAGAATAGTTTTCATTTGCTGCAATTGGGTCCTTGCCTCATCTCCTTCAACCCGTAACCCTGACACAAGCATAAACTAAAATAAAAGTATTATATTTTGTAGTACAGGCTGTTAGTTTAATCTGTTTTCTACTGACAGGTTCTCAACTTTTTCAAATTGCGTGGCATTGTGAGCTGATGGACAATGATATGCCTGGACAAATGATTTTGAAGATTGCTTTTAGTGGCTCCACTACAGATGAAGTGAGTTTTTATAATGACAATTTTACATGTCAGTGCCAAAACTACATGGCAACAGTCCCTGTTAATTTTAAGACGCATTATGAGAATGTAAGCTACCCAGTCTGCATGACGACTCTCAGGAATTATTTAGTAAAAAGACAAACTCAAGTAAATAGAAAAGGTAGGTCTTAAGGTTTTTTTCCTAACCTTTATCTACCTTGGATTGTGAAAGGGCCACATCTGAATAACATACTTGATTTCATCCATAGTACAACCGAAAGTCACACTGATTAAGAAAGTACACTCAAAATTTGGAGGGTTTCGCTTGAGCTGTTTGGCGTCAGAATTTTACCCCCATTCCATCAACCTGACCCTGTTGAGAGATGGACAGCCTGTATCTGATCATGAGGTCACTGGAGGAGATCTGCTGCCCAATGGAGACGGGACGTACCAAATGAGGAAGAGTCTGGAGATCAGAGCAGACGAGAGAGAAAAACACAAATACACCTGCTCTGCTAAACACCTGGACAAAAACCAAGATGTTGATTTTGGTAATGAGGTGTACAGTGACAACTTTCAACACATCACTGAACTGTTTCTGATCCGTTTCTCACTTGCTTTTAAATATGTTTGTTGCAGAATTTGACCCCAGTTTCCCAGTTAAAATAGTGATTCCTGTAGTGGTGCTTTTGTCTCTGGTGTTGGTGCTTACAGCTGTCCTCATACACAAATACACGAATAAAGGAGGTAGGATTTACTTTGTAAGAAATCATAATCACCTGAAGATAAATCATCGTTTTCAAATTTTATTAACGCCCCTTTGCTTCAAGCGAGTGATTTGCTTTTAAATATTGTCATTTTTTGTGTAAGTGACTACCAAAATATTGTTTCTTGTCAATAGTTGTATGTTAGTTTTATTTTTTTCATATTCTGTTGACTAATAAAAAATATTTGCTGTCATCTAAAGAAACCATCACCACAGCATCACCGCCTGAACAACAGGAACCTATTGAGATGGGTGGAACATCACGTAAATGAAAAACAAAGAAAAGTACAAAGATTACCAAGCATCTAGTGATTATGATTCTAGTGTATGTTGTACTGCAACTAGAATATAATCTTGTGATAGCAAATTCATCTTCTGTTATTTGTCTAGAGGTGGCTCATTTAGCCACAACTTCTGCTTTAAAAGCAATACTATTTGTTGAATTTTTTTAGATTGCAGCTTTTCTTTTTTCCCTTTAGAAATCTGAGGGCACATGCACTCAAGAGTTGATTTTATTACAATGAACAGAAATCTTAACATTTTTGAATGGTTTATTTGTATTCTTTCTCCTTCAGAAGTTTATGGTTAATTCAGTGTTTGACTTGCTGTTAGTTAGAATTTGTGAAATTTACCAGCAAATGTCTTTGTATTTTGAAATGTTCCTTTTAATTTTACATTCAAACCAATTGTTCAAAACGTTTTTGTTTTCTATGTTAATATGCATTTGAAATATTGTTTTATAAATGTAAAAAAAGATGTGTAAAAAATATTTCTAAAAATTATTTCATAAGCACAACAAACAAAACGGACAACTTCATGAGGCTAAAGTGAAGAAATTCTGCTTAAAAAAAATTTTTTTTTACTCTCGCCACATCAACCTGAACCTGCTGAAAGATGGACAGTTTATATCTCTACAGTTTTTCACCTCATTAGTAATGGTATTATTCTATAGAGCAAAACATCAATAACAGCAGCAATAAGAAAAGTAGTGGCTACAGTTGGAGCCATTAGTCGCTAAACAGACCAATGGTTTTATAGTAAACATGTGAAATCCTGAAATTCTTTATTGTTGTCTGCTTAATGAATGCATTGGTTTGTATCAAATATATCAGCCAAAATGTGGACTAAATAAAAATGATTAAGAAACACAAGAAAATGTTGTTGATTTTCACATTGACTTTAAATTAATCTTCATTTTTTCCTAGAAGAACTAAAACAACACACATAGCTGTTTACAAATCACCATTTGGTGAACTGTGCTTTCTTTATCCATATTTGTAAGTCACTTTGAATTAAATAAACATACAATAAAAAAATGATGATTAATGCCAATTTAATTAATGCCGAGTTCAGACTGCATGATTTTAGCCCTGATTTTGACTCGCTGACAAGTTTTGAGAAATCGCTGACAAATGCCTGAAATCACAGGCAAATCATAAACAATTGTGTCTCACCTGGGTTTGAAGGGAATTAGCAATTTCTCTTCAACAATTTTTTTCTAGAACTAGTTTTTTGAAAAACTCTCGTTTTTATTTTTATTTCAGTTAACGCTTCAGTTTTTTTTTTTAATCAGATGGATTCATGTTTACTGACTTGCTAAACAAGAAAATCTGGGAAGCTATAGTTATCAGCGATCAGTAAAGGCTCACTTCTCTCAAAGAAGGAGTGAGGTTTTGTAGTGAGCAGAATTGAGTGCTGATACAAAGTGCTAGAAATATGTGCAACAATATTTTTGTCTTTTTGTTTTTACTTCCAACTGCAGCTCCAAAAAGTTCTTCAACCTGCTTAATAGGTCAATCATGTTTTTTTTAATCCCTATATCAGTACTATAAGTAATATTAAGTACAGCAATTAAAAGTTAGGAGCGTCAAAATTCGGCCATAACTCGACCTGTACATTTTGACTGATTGCTTTTTAAATGCCTAAAGCCGTTTACAGCCTGACATTTTTCAAATGTGCGCACATATTTATATCACCCATTATTCTGATTATGTACATTCTCTAAACTTTTTCCACACCTCACTTTGCTTTAGTTGCTGGTGTAACCAAAACGTAATCGCCAGAGGCAAGTCTCCATTTCATAATTCTTACCGACCTTTATCACGCCAATCGAAATATGCGGTCGCTCATTTACGGTCAATCCCGTCGGTTTCAGGCAAAAATGTTTAGCTCCAAAACAGAATCTACTTCCAGTAAGGCTAACCTACAATCTAAAATCTTTGAAAGACAGCTAAATTAGCTCGATAAAGTTGGTTTTAGGTTTGATATTCGCAGGACATTCATGCACGCATTTTTAGGGATCATCTGCAAATTACATGTCTGTCTACATTAGATTTCTGTATTTCAAAGATTACTAGATAACTGGATAACTGGTACTAACTAGTTGTTAACGTCACAAGACCTAATACAGTATATTATAAGACTTCATCACAAGGCCTGCCGAACTTAGGCTGCAGTTTCTCTGCCCATCAAAGAAGCCCGTGACTCCTGCTCCGGGACGGATGTTTGACGGTTGGTTATCCCCTAGCGGCAACCTCCCGCTCTCCCTCGGGAAGCCAATACGGAAGTAACTGAAACTGCAATTCATCAAAATTCAGCTAGTCCTGGCTCCATAATAGAACAAATTGCAATTGAGCCCACTGTTAGAATGGCCAACTTTACAGCAGAAAAAAAGGTGTTTACAGCCTGGTACAAAGAACGATTTTGGTTCATATAGCTATTATTACCCTCCATGACAACTGTAAGGGGGGTGCATTTTTTTATAACTCATCCATTTCCTTTATATTAGGTTATATTAAGTTTGCATAATTAAGGGCGTGGCCACTTGAGTGACAGCTAGGTCTGGCTGGTCCGTCACTTCACCTCAGTTGAATCCGGCAGATTAGCCACTGAGCTCGACATATTCATCATATTTTTGTTTTGTTTTATGTGGCTTTACACAGTCAGCTGTCTTTGGGAATTATTTCCTACAATTATCAGATGATATGGGATGCTGTGTGCATTTAATTGTGCATCGTGGGTGCGATGACGCGCGAACAAAATGGCGACGGTTGGCCGCGTCTACTTGTAGCTTCTTTTGCAGTGTTCAGAAACCTATGGGTGACGTCACGGATACTACGTCCATATATTTTACAGTCTATGGTTATCCCATGTCCTCTGTTCCTCTTGCTGTACCAATGCAGGAGCTGCTTCACGTAAAGGCTGACTAACAGTTTTTGCCATTTTACTTCCGTTATATATACATAAGTAACGTACGCTGTCCCATCTATCAAAACCGTGCTTTTGCCCTTGGGCCCTGTGAAAGCACTCGACGTCACTTGAATACGCCCCTCCCAGTGATTAGCATAGGCTTTGCATACAGGTTGAAGTTGAAAATGAAATCAAAAATGAAAACTGAAATAGATTAAGTGTCAATAAAAGGAAAGCTTAAATGTACATTTTCATTTGAATTGTGTCACTATAATAGCGTGATGTAACGCCACGCCAGCAGAGGGAGCCCTCGCCCGACTACTGACTCAGTTCCGCTCCCTCTCCCTCTACTTCCTGTTTGTGCTGTATTTCGGGGGTGTCCAAACTCGGTCCTGGAGGGCCGGTGTCCTGCAGATTTTAGCTCCAACTTGCCTCAACACACCTGCACGGATGTTTCTAGAAAGCCTAGTAAGTGCTTGATTAGCTAGCCCAGGTGTGTTTGATTGGGGTTGGAATTAAACTTTGCAGGACACCGGCCCTCCAGGACCGAGCTTGGACATGCCTGCTGTATTTCAATGAGTGCTCAGGCCATGCTTCTTTGCGAAGTATTGCCAGTTTACCTGCCTTACCAAGCGTTATTCCAAGTGACTTTCATGACTGCTATCCTGTGTATGACCCTGCCTGCCTTGATCACGTACGTTCTCTGTCTTTGCCCTTTTGATCTGTTTTGGACTGATTGTTGTGTTACTGAACTGCCTGCTCTTATACTTCGTCGCCTGGATTTGCCCCTGTGTTTGTTGTTTGGATTGGATTGCTTATGTGTTGCCGACTCTCTGGTTGTTTACTCATTGATGTCTCTGCCTAACCCCTTAAATAAACTTCTGCACATGGATTCTAACACCGCCTTAGCCTCCATGTTACACGTGAACATTAATAACACGCTTTGTAAATATTGTGTTTGCATTTTATTTTTCAGTTTGGCTTTTTATTTTAATATTGGCAGTCTTGACGCGGAAATGCAGTGACAATGAAATGTTAAATCGGCAAGTTCATTTCAATTATTGCTTTGACAGGGATGATGTGTTGTCAAAGTGAAAATGAAAATTAAATCATTTCATTTTCAATTTTGGCAGATATTTTGTGAACAGTGTTTTAAAATTAAATTGTTAATCTGATTTTCATTTTAATTTACAATGTTTATTTGATTTATTTAAAATTGGCAGGAATTACCTTCCATATTGATGATATTAGTGTCTTAAAGTGAAATAAACAGAGTTTCAAAGTTCACAAATGCCGATGTTAATTAATAATTTATACGACGAGCAATCACCAAAGCAGCTTACAAGCAGAGAGGCTTCTCGAGACTGCTGGTAAATGATGATGGACGCGATTGCAGGTAATGCAAAATCCAATGGTGAGTGTTCCCAATTGAACTATGAATTTAACCATTATTTCAACTCCGTCACATATGTAGATTAAATAAAAATATCTTAGAGCTGTAAGAGTCTAAATTTTCATATGCATTTGTTTGTATGGTCATTTTCACCAAAGAAGGCTCACACAAATTGTAAAGGCAGATACTGATTAGATCAGGGCCTGGGGCTTGACTTACCCTGCTTTCTCAAGTTTAACAAACCTGCAATTTTGAAACGGAAAACCCAGAGTTTCTCTCATTTCAGGGTTAAAATACTCTGAGTTTTCCCTTAACCTCCTTTCTGAAACGGGCCCCTGGTGTGTGGACTTTCAGGGTTTTACGATTTGGTCACATGTTGATTGGTCAGTTTGAATGTCTCAGCATTTGGGCTTTGGTCACATGGTTAAGAAAGAGACAAAATAGCTGGTAAACTTTGCTCTGTCTCTTTTCCTGGTCTGCGCTCTCCTGCTCTGCTCCTCTCCTCTTTCTTCTCTGCCTCTTTGAGGCCTACTTACTCTCTTTGTCTCTCCCTCCCCCTGTCTCTCCTTCTACTTCTGGTAATTCATTTTACATTTCAGCTGGGTACAATTTATATAATATGTTTTATCATTTCATATTTGATCATTTTATACAGTTAATTTGTAATTAATTCAGTTGTAACCATAGAGAATTATTGTAATTAAATCATCTCATTTTCAAGTATTTGTGAATTACTTTTGATTTAACATCAACGCTTAATTACTCCATATTGCAATTCAATACAATCCCAAAATATCAACGCTCTCCCACGTTTTAAGCTATTAATACTGTCCTAAAATTGCAGAAGAATAGTTTGACTAGAATGTACAGTCTTTTTTACCATCAATACTGATAACACTTTAGTCACTAGGCAGAACTACAGTTCGAACCGCTGTGGTTAAAACCCATTCTTACAGAGCCACCAGTACAGTTGTTGATTTTAAGATTGACTTTGAGCTAACCTGCATTTCTGCATTATTTCCATTTTGCATACCAACTGTTGATTCAACCGCAAGACTTTGTTAACTGTGCTTCCTTTATTCTTATTTTTAAGTCGATTTGAATGAAATCCTGTGCTTAAAAAACAAATGCACTGGGTTTTTTCCCCCTAAAATAAAAATACTAATAAAACATTATGTTTTACAGATGATACCAGCTTAAATCACACTTATTTTAATATCCTGACACTTCATAGTATACCCACAGTAAACCCATTTCCAGCTTTGTTTTGTTTACAGTGAAGTTTACATTATTAGCTTTCAGCATGTTTTTTTTTTTTTTTTGCTCATTGGCAAATTCATTGAGACATCTTACATATCTGAACAAAACAAACTGTTAGCATTTATATAAAGTCTCTAGATTATAATAGTTGATTTATGATCAGTTCCTATAAAACTCCAACCCTTAGTTTAGCTCCAACCCTTCTCCAACACACTTACCCGTACACTCGTAACGATTTTTGCAAATCACTCAATATTTAACTGTAATATGAACTGTATTTTACTGTAGGATACTTATGTGGCATGTTACTGTATTTTAAAGTTGCATTGTGAAAACTACTGTATATTTTAAATACATACAGCAAGATACAGTGCTGTAAATGTAATTACAGTATCTTTGCTGTGATTGATTTACAGCAAGTTACTGTAAATTCTACAAAAAATTGTTAACAATCTAGGTTTCAAACAAGCCTGAAGGACACTTTTAGTTTGATCAGTTGTGTTTAGTTAGGCTTAAATCTAATATGTGCTGGGCCCATTAAGGACAAAATGACAGTTTTGCGGCATGTTACTGTATTTTAAAGTTGCATTGTGAAAATGACTGTATATTTTACAGTAACGATATACAATACTGTAAATACATAGAACAAGATAAATGGTGTTGTAAAAGTAAACAGAGTATTTTTGCTGTAACTGATTTACAGAAAGTTACTTCTGCAGGAAACTGTTAAGTGTTAGTTTCAAGCAAGCCTGAAGGACACTTTTAGTTTGATCAGTTGTGTTTAGTTAGGCTTATGCCCCGTTTCCACTGAGTGGTACTGTACAGTACGATATGGTTCGGTACGCTTTTATGGCCGTTTCCACTGTCAAAAGACGTACCGAACCGAACTGAACCGTACCACTTCTTCAGCACCCATTCAAAAGGCTACCAAACACGAGTAACACGCTCAGCTGAACGCTGATTGGTTACAGAGATACGTCACAAGCTCGGTTGGAGCTAGCCAGAATGAAAACAAAGGAGCCGCCATGTTTTAAATACACAGCCGAGACATTACACTGTAAAACTATATGTATATAATAATGAGCCATGGATGACCCGAGCTCAAACAAACCTTGTCATTGTCTTGATGTACAGACACAAAGCCAAGAAGAACAAAATCTACCATGTCCTGTTGTTGTTTTACGAGGCCGTCTAAAAGTGCGAGCGGTATTCGCTTTCCTCCGTGAGCTCGTGATCGTGTCTATATTTGATATAACAAACTTCTTGAGCTGATGATAATAACGTGCGCGTGATTATTGAAGTGTCTTTGTCATCTGATCCTTTCAGAAAGAAAAGAACAAACGTGAACAAACAAAGGACAAGCCTGACAAAACACACAAGCAAATTGTTTCAGCAACCTGAATCATGAACAAACTGCCATGTTTATCATTGCCTTTTGGACTATTATGAACTCGGAATGACAGAAATACTCTCTAACAGTGCTGGTCAAGATTACAGACACAGATGAGAGGTTTGATCTGACTGTGGGCTATGTTGCGTGTTGTTTTTGAACCTAAATACGGACTAAATGTATGATGTGTGTCGTTTTTCTGTAATTGGTAACATATCGGAGACTGTAAGGGTCTGTATGTGTTCATATATGTTGCATTTATATATTTATTTTATATAATTACAGACGTTACAGTAGGCTATTGTGCACTGTCATTGATCTGCAGTTATAATCAAATCATGGTCATAGAAAAGTTAGTAATAAACATTTCTACACAAGTATTTATGTGTATGAAGCATCTGTTTTGTGAGAAGTGCTTCTCATATTAGATTAGATTAGATTAGATTCAACTTTATTGTCATTACACATGTACAAGTACAAGGCAACGAAATGCAGTTTAGGTCTAACCAGCAGTGCAATAGCAGCAAGTGCAGGATACAGGTATAAGTTATAAAGTGCAGTTATAGAAAAACTATGGTGATATTTACAGATGGATGTACTATGAACATTATATACAGGTTGTATTAGCTATGAACAGATTTACAATAAATGAATATATGTACAGGATACTATTAATAGCAGAAATGTGCAGATAGATAAACATAATTACAAATGTCCATGTGCAGTGGGTATGTCCAGTTCAGATAAGTGAATCAGTGCAATGAATATGTGCAAACTTTAAATGTGCAAATGTTAAATAGTGCAGTGATTGTGAGAAGTATAAGTTAGAGGAGTGTGGGGGGTGTATTGGGGGGCAAAAGAGTCAGTGAGGGGCAGAGTTCAAAAGGAAGACAGCTCTGGGGAAAAAGCTGTTCCTCAGTCTGCTGGTTTTTGTCCGGGGGAGTCTGAAGCGCCTGCCGGAAGGCAGGAGAGAAAAGAGTCAGTGAGCAGGGTGAAAGGTGTCATATGATATGTGAACGACCTGTACAGCTTTACGGTAGACATTTATTCGAGCGAGAATGACGTTGACTGAAACTTTCTGTCGTACACCACCCATCAAAAGGGTACCCTTTGTAGTGGAAATGCAAGCCTGATAAAGGTGACCCGTACCGACCCGTACTGTACCAGTCAGTGGAAACAGGCCATTAAATGTAAAATGTACAGGGCTCATGACACCTGGGCTTTACACTGCTCAAATTAAACAGTTTTTAAATGCATTCAAGTCACACACTGACTAGCTAAACAAGAAAATCCGGAAGTACTAAGTAAACACTTGCGTCACTCAAAGGAGAAGTGAGAGTTTGAAGTGTGTCTCTGAAGTGAGTGCTAACACAAAGTATTGAACTGTATGTGCTGCAATGGGCCAAATTCTTTTGCTTTTTGTGTTTTTACTACCAACTGCAGCTCCAAAAGGTAAGACTTCAGCTCATTTATTTACTTCAAACCAATAAAATGAATATAATTTATGTTTGCAAAGTCTTTGGAAATACTTGGTCCTAGTGAAGAACTACAGGGCTATAAACTAATGTGGCTAACCAATATTTGGGGCATCACAACTGCAAACCTGAAAAACAGCCAATAGAAATTGCACATTCAATAAGAAATTAAAATAATAAAGAATATGATTACAAATGCTTCAGTTATTTAAATATTTGGTGTTATTTTTAAACATGAGGTAAATGTAGAGTATTTATTTATGTCTGCTTACTGTATTTATTAGTATATATTTATAATAAACTGGTTAAAAAGTTAACATGTTTAATAATTTATAACATATCTTGATTATATTGATGTTAATCATGCCAAAAATGGGATGGGATGAGATCCAGTCAGAGCCCTCAAGTTTTAAATGTGATAAATTTATTCTAACAATGATAAATCGATTATTGCAATTAAATATATGCTGTAATACCTACAATGAAGATTTTTTTACATAAAAAGTGAAGCAATTCAAGTGACGTGGGTAGGTGATGTGATAATGACGAATGGTGGAATTCCGTTCATTCTTATTATGACTTCTCGATGTTAATCTAGGAACTGAAGTATGTAACATTTATAATGGGACCATTCTGTGTAATGCGGGAGGAAAAGAACCATGCATCAACCAAAAATACTGCACAAAAAGAATTATTTATTATACAAAATCAGAGATAAACAGAAAATAGTAAT
Organism: Danio aesculapii; assembly: GCF_903798145.1. Lineage (NCBI taxonomy): Eukaryota > Metazoa > Chordata > Actinopteri > Cypriniformes > Danionidae > Danio > Danio aesculapii. The sequence continues at coordinate 26,192,933 of NC_079459.1, read as the reverse complement.
AATAAAGAAGAATAATATAGATAACAGCAAATAATAAGCTACAAAACAGGAAAAGAAAAATAATTTAATAATAATCTAAATAAAAGTAAGCTAGCTATATAAATATAGTGCAATTGTATTAATGTTTATAAAAAATTATGGATAATAATAATACATTAATTTATAAAAACAACAACATTAGAAATGTTCATACACCAATGCACAGTCAAAAAAACGGATAAAAAGAAGTTACTAAATAAATCATGGATTTTTTTTAAACTGTTCATAGTAGCTAGTTCATGTATAATGTGAAAATTGATCATTTGTGCCAATTCATTCATTCATTCCAATTCATTTAATTGCACTAGTATGAAAATATACAATTTTTAAAAGGACGTATGGGCCCAAACCCCACCCCTCATTGAGCGATAAATAAATCATGCTAAAATGTACAAACAAGATCATATAAATTATTACGAATTAGCTACTAAATAAAAGGTTTGATTGCATTAATTATTATCTTACTTTATTTTTCACAGGCTCTCACTCTTTATGGATGCTTGCAACGTACATTAAAGGACAAACACCATTTCCTGAATTCAGTTATGTGGTGATGCTGAATGATGTCAGTGTTCTGTCCTATAACGGTGATACAAATAGCCTCATAGCAGGAGGAAACACAAAAGCTGATGATGACGTGTTTAATTTAAATGCTCTCTCCTTCATACATGATCATATACAATCATCTTTTAAGGACAGGTGGACATTAGCAACCATACACTTAAATAAAACTGACAGTAAGTATTTTTTAAAGACTACAGTCAACCAAATTTTACATTGTAGTTAATTGCTTTTTTAATTTGATGTAAAAGGTCTGATTAAATACATTAGCAATATCGCAAGTTTGTAGCACCGCGATGTTGCTGTATATCAGCACTGCTGGGATGCATGCGTAGTTAGTATCCCAGCAGTGCTGATATACCCAACCCAGGCTCATTCTGAGAACGTAGTCCCGTGGACGTTTCTGGAGACCGCGAAATACGTAGCCGGGGGTACGTACGGCTGCATTTCATTCAGTGACGCCGTTCCTTTCGGCGCTTGCCGGCCAGCCAGCCGGCCGCTCGCCTCCGTGTGGAGGGCTTTCCTGCTGCAACCAGTTTGCCCGGTTAGCTCTTCGTGTACTCTGGCGGACTCGAGGCGCAGAGAGGGGCTGACCACGACGTCGACGACCGGGTTCGAGTCCGGGAAAGAGCGGTTCCAGAAATCAGGTAAGAAAACAAAAACAAAACTTAAAAAATGAAGCAAACAAGTTCGTCACAGGGTGAGAATGTGGTCAAAATCCGAAAATGTGCCAAAAATCAGACGAGGGCTTTTCTTTTTCTGGACGGCTTTTGTGAATCGTCGTTGGTTGGGTTTAGGGACGAAGGAGGGTGGGTCAGCCGATTGGCCGGTCGCACGGTCAATCATTCTGTCATCCAGGCAGACAGGCGGAAGGTCGTTCGACAGCGGCCTCTAGCGGGTTTACGCGAGAACGGCGCGGGAAAAAGCGCGCACAGCGGCCACTTGCGGACTCGCGAAAACAAAAACTGCAAAAATACGTACCTCCCGGGACGTATTTCGCGGTCTCCAGAAACGTCCCCGGGACTATGTTCTCAGAATGAGCCTGGGTTGGATATACCAACACAATCTCACGGCAATTCGTAACTTTTTGATTTAGTGGCTAATTCGTATGAATTCATACGATCTAATTCGTACATTTTAGTACGATTTGCTCAACCTCTCATGACAGTTGGTTTTAGGGGTAGGGTTAGGTGCCACACCTCCTTTTTAAAGTCGTACAATTTTGTACGACTGAACTCATACGAATTTGTACGAATTAGCCACTAAATGGACAAAACGTAAAATACTTACAATTTCTCGTGAGATCAGGCTGAATATACAGCAATATAACAGTGCTACGAGTGTGCTATTTATACAACAGTTCGATGGCATCGCTAATTCAAAAAACTTGTGAAAAATTGTGATTGTGAAATTTCTAAATAAATATACACTATACTGTAAAAAAACATTCTCTGTCTATTAAAGGTGTTTTTACCCTTCAGCAGTTGGTCGCGTGCGAGCTACAGGATGATGGCAAACCAGGACAAATGATTTTACGAAATGCTTTTGGAGGATTCACAACAGATCAGCTGCTATTTGTTGACAAGAAGTTTGCATACCAGGGTACTTTCAACGTCTCGGCTCATGTGCTTCATGTTCGTCATGATTACAACAAGTATCTTTGTGAAAAGCTATTACAGCCATTCTGCTTTCAAACACTTAAGGGTTACCTGGTAAAAAGAAGAAATCAAATTAATAGAAAAGGTAAAATCACTGACTCCAGCATAGATCTAGTCTAAAACAAGAAAATATAATTTACTTTTAGCTGTTTTTCCAGGCTTAAGTATCTTGAAAGATTCTCATTCTGTTGTCTCTTTTCCAGTCAAACCCAAAGTCAGACTCATTCAGAAAGCAAACTCAGATTCTGGAGGTTTTCGAGTGAGTTGTCTGGCGACAGGATTTTACCCTCGTCACATCAACCTGACCCTGTTGAGAGATGGACAGCCTGTATCTGATCATGAGCTCACTGGAGGAGATCTGCTGCCCAATGGAGACGGGACGTACCAGATGAGGAAGAGTCTGGAGATCAGAGCAGAGGAGAGACAAAAACACAAATACTCCTGCTCTGCCAAACTTCTCCAAATCGACAACAAACTGGACATTGATTTAGGTAATGTGGTGTAAAATCTTTCAAAATATCATCGTGTTTGTGATATATTTTATTGAATGTTTTTATTATCTTTCAGATTTTGACCCTGAAGAACCATTTTCTTCATTGCTAATAGTTTTGTATCTGGCATTGGTGTTTATAGCTGGAGTCATCATATATAAATGCAGAAAGAGACGAGCTGTAATTGTTTATTTGCTAAGCAAATACATTAAAAATATTACTTCATAAAGAAATTTCTAAATTGTCATTTTTTTGCTTCCCTTAATACTCTAGCATACTCTTACAGGGATTGTACCTCTGTTTTAAGTGATTGATTGGTTTTTAAATATTATTTTTATCATTTTTGTGTAAGTGATTACTAAAATTACTTCATGAAGTTTTCTTTTTGTTGACAAAAATGGTCAAACTTTTATTTCACACAACCACAACTAAAGCTAATCAGATGAGCCAAACATAAAGCAAATGAAAATGAAGAGCTTCTTCCAAGTATAATATTGTAAAAATGTTAGAGAAATGACGTTGTGTGTTGTACTGGTGCTATAAATTAGTTTTATGCTGGCATATTAGTTGACATATACAGTTGAAGTCAGAATGATTAGCTCTCCTGTGGATTTAGTTTTTTACCTTTTTCAATTATTTTCCAAATAATGTTTATCAAAGCAAGGATTTTTTCATAGTATTTCCTATAATATTTTTTCTTCTAGAGAAAGTCTTATTTGTTTTATTTCGGCTAGAACAAAAGCAGTTTTAAATGTTTTAAAAAACATTTTAAGGTCAAAATTATTAAATTCAATTCAATTCACCTTTATTTGTATAGCGCTTATACAATGTAGATTGTGTCAAAGCAGCTTCACATAAAAATTATTAGCCCCCTTAAGCGATATTTTTTCTGATTGTCTACAGAACAAACTATGGTTATACAATAACTTGCCTTATTACCCTAATTAACCCAATTATGCCTTTAAATTGCACTTTAAAGTGATTAGTATCTTAAAAACTTCTAGTAAAATATTATGTCATCATGGCAAAGATAAAAGAAATCAGTTATTAGAAATTATTTAGGTAACACTTTAGTTTAGGTCACATTTCATGCCTTAGCTAGGCTTATTACCTGTCTATTATTAAAATATGAACTGTTCATTAGCAGTTATAAATGCATGATCTTTTTCTGCATCTCTAATCCTGCCCAAAACCTAAACCCAACTACTACCTTACTAACTATTGAAAAACAGCTAATTAGTTTATTATGCTGGTAGTGTTAGTTAATGGTTTGTTAATAACACGAATTGTGACCTAAAGTGTTACCATTATTTATTAAAATTATTATATTTAGAAATGTTTAAAAAATCTTTCTTTTAGTGTCCAGGCTAACAATTCTGACTTCAACTGTACATTTTTGTACAGATGCATGTAATGTACCAGCGTTTTTATTCATACCTTGTATTAATACTTGTTTTATATTTAATATTTTTAATATTCCATATGTTATTTTTTAGTTCACTAAAAAACAAACAATGTAACTTATTTAATAAACTGTTGTTTCAAATAAAATTAGTGAGAAAATAAAAGTAAAATTGAACAGATCTGAAGTAAGATACAAGATTGAAAGTGCAAAACAAGTCATCTTTAAAGGGGTTTAATTAAAAAAGACAATAAATAAGCAGTATATACAAATGTCTCCAATACAAAAATATGTTTTCTGATAAATAATTACAAATAATGAACACAAACAAAGTCAAAATCTATTTGATTCTGTCACAAGTTGAGATCTCATCGTCCTCTCATCGTCCTTTATTGGTAAAACTGATGGCTATATGAAGCATCATCCATTGTTGTGCAGGGAAACTGTGAAAAGAAGGAAAAAATATTAAATATTTGTGCATAACAAACAAATCAAACTCATATTTACAGCGATTAAATGACCAATTACAATACTTATCGAACTTTAGTGGTACATTCGTTTGTTAGTTAATGTATTCATGTATTAAAATCCAAAGTTGTTCTTGTTAACATTAGTTAATGCACTGGGATTTAACATGAACTAACATTATTTTACTTAAATAACATTAACAAACATGAATTAATGCCGTAATAATTGTATTATTAATAGTTTGTAAAATACATTAACTAATGGACCATGATTTTAAAGTATTACTGAAAAGCCTCCTTACCATATAAGACTGTGCATCTCTGAAATGTGAACTAGCAGGAAAGCTGTTCTCCATCTGTTCCCTTGAATCCCCAAAGCTTGTGAGTGTTGGACAATACTGAACATTATCTTGCATGAGTCCCTGTTGTCCGTCCATACACAAGTTTTCAAAAATCAGACCAGACTGAAGCCTATCTGAAGCTTCAGCAGAGCAGCACATCTCATAATTTGGCACCTCAGCCTGTCCGAGTTGATCAGAGAGATGTGAAATGTAGCTAATGGCAAGACGAAGGGTCTCAATCTTGGTCAAGGTTTGTCCAGCAGGAGCCACAGATGGAGGTAAGAAGGCTCTGAGATGATGGAGAGCTTTGGTCAAATCCCTCATCCTGAGTTTCTCTCGTTCGCTTGCTGATTGTCTCTTCATTCCTGGGTTTTTAGATCTGGAACGTCTCTTCGAATCAACGGGAAGAGCTAGCTTTAGCTTTTTCGCTTGCAAACAGTCAACACTGGCATTTTCAAGACCTTCCAGTTGTCTTCCAGCTCCCCAAGGGGGAGAAAAGCATCCGGAATCGATGGAGGAGCTTGGAGAAAGGCTCCCACATGCGCTGAAGTAACCGCAATCAGCGCTCGAGTTGAGTTCGAGTTTGCATTTGGCTGCTTGGAGCAAGTAAGGAGGAAGGTTAAACTCCATGGTCGAGTTCTTGGAGATGTTTCTGGTTCTCTGGAGGTTGAGTGAATGCTGAAGGGCCTGGAGGAAGGAGCTCAATATATCCTGGATAAGGAGGTGTGATGTTGCACCTTCAGAAGGCGCTGAGGAATTTCAAAGAGGCCCAGAGACGTCGCACCAGGGGCAGGGGGTCTCTGGGAAAAATCACATCACTTTGGGACACGCAGAGGATGGAAGAGAGTTTTAATTTGTTTTATTTTATGTTACTTGTTTTGTTATGTTTTTTTTTTTCCTTTTTCTTATTATATAAATGCAACCAACACTCCAAAAAAATATGTCTGCTGCCTACTTAAATTAATATGAGTTGCACCAACACACTTCTTAAGTTTTGTTGGGGACAACTTAATTACTTTATGTCCAATCCACTTATATTTGTAAAAACGATTAAGTTAACGTAACCGATTTGTGTTGGAACAACATGAAGGAATTGTGTGGAACCCAACACTTTACAGTAAGGTTGTATTAGTTCATGCATGCATTTACAAACATAAACAACAAACAATGCATTTATTACAGTATTTGCTCATGTTGTATTACATGTGTTACACTATTTTTTTCATATTGTTACGTTACGGATATATATTTGTATATATTGACTTAGCACCAGGGAAAGGGGGTCTCTGAAAAAAAACACATCGCTTTGGGACAAGCAGAGGGTGGAGGAGAGTTTTTAACTGGTTTTATTTTATGTTACTTGTTTTTTTGTCTTTTGCTTTATAAAAATGCGACCAACAATCCAAAAAATATGTCTGCTGCTTGTTCAAATTAATATGAGTTAAATCAACACAATTCTTATGATTTTGGGGGGACAACTTAATTGCATTATGTTCAATCCACTTAAATTTGTAAAAAAACTATTAAGTTAACTCAATTGATTTGTGTTGGGACAACATGAAGGAATTGTGTAGAACCCAACATTGTTTACAGTGAAGGATGTGTTAATTGGTTGAAAGTAACATTAAGAGGTTACACTTTACAATAAGGTTATATATGGTAATGCATTTACTAACATAAACAACAGACAATTTATTACTGTATTTGTTCATGGTGTATTACAGGTATTATTTGTTCATATTGTTAGATGTCATACCAGGGGCAAGGGATTTCTGGGAAAAATCACATCACCTTGGAACACGAGGAGAGTCGAGGATACATTTTAAATTATGTTTAGTACCATTTCGTTTGATTTTATGTTACATTCATGGAGATTTTGTTGCAATATTTGTCATTTGCTTATTATATAAATGCAAACAAGTATGTGTTAATTGGTTGAGAGTAACATAAATGTTGTTGCAGTTAATGCATTTGCTAACATAAACAATGACTGATCATTTAATACAGTATTTGTCCATGTTAGTTAATGAAAATGCAGTCCTTCATTGTTAGTTCATGTTAACTCATGGTGCATTAACTCATGTTGACAAGCATGAAGTCTGATGTCAATAAGACATTAGTAAATATTGGACTATGATAAATAAATGCTTTGAAAGTATTGTTCATTATTAGTTCATGTTAGTAAATATCACCTGATAATACCTTATTGTAAAGTGTGAACTATTAAGAATTGTAGGATTATTTTATTTTTAAAAAATGATGTTGTATTTAATTCTGAAATCATCGCAGTGTTTTATTTTACTATTGTTTGTTTATTTATTTTTGAACATTATTATAATTATTTATTCAGGGATTTGTTACATTTGTGCAGATATTGTTTCAAACGTTTTTTGTCTTTTGCGTATTTTATGAATGCAAACAAAAATGCATTCATTGATTTAAAGTAACATAAAAAATTATGGTATTATTAAGTTTTAAAATAATGATGATGTATTTAATTTTGATATTATCGCAGTGTTTTATTTTACCTTTATTTTATTTATTATAGTGTATTTTTTCAACATTATTATAATTATTTATTTAGGGATTTGTTACATTCCTGCAGATATTGTTTCATTACTATTGGTATTTTTTCTCCTTTGCTAGTTATATAAATGTAATCAAGTATGCGTTAATTTATTTTAAGTAACATTAAAAATTGTGGTATTATTATGTTTTAAAATAATGATGATGTATTAAATTCTGTAAGAGAAAAACTGATTTTTAAGGATTATTCCTCCAGACTTAAAGTTGAGGCAAAATTATCAGCCCTCCTGTAAAATTTGAATTCTTTTTGCATATTTCTCAAGGGCTGTTAGATGGAGAAAATTATTTTTTAACATTGGATTAAATATTGGTTTTAAACTCTTAATAATAAGTCATTTCTAAAAACTAATTTCTTTTTTCTTTGTCATAATGACAGTATATAATATTGTCCTCGTTATTTTGCAGGATAGTATTCTTAGGCTTCACTGGGTTATTATGTTAACTAGGCAAGTTATTGGAAAATGGTGGTTTGGGGGCTAATATTGTAATATAAAACTGCTTTTATTTCAACCAAATTAAAAGAAATTAAACTTTCTCCTAAAGAAAAACAAATTCTAGGAAATGCTGTGAAAATAGCCTTGCTCAATTAAACATTGCTTGGGAAATATGTGATAAAGACTCAAAAATTCACAGGAAGCCCTTTGATATTTAGCCTTTCCAATATATATATATGTTTTTCAAATAATTTTGTGTCACATGATCCTTCAGAAATGATTGCAAGGTTTGTTTTGCTATTATTTTATTTAATATATTTTATTTTTTACATTATTATTAGTATTATTATTATTATTTATTCAGGGATTTATTCAATCAAATTTACTCTATATAAACATATATGTTACAAAAGATTTAAAAAGCAATTTTAAAAAAGATGTTAAACATTTCTGATTTTAAATAAAATGTCTTATAAATGTGTTTATTTAGGATTTTTTGTTAACATTTTATTCACGAAATGCATTAATCTTTTATTCCTATTCATTAGTAATGTTAAAAATATGTTAATGTATAGTTTTCCACTTAATATTATTAAAAGCATGCTCTCACACTGTAACACCTTTTTCCCTGAAGTGTGTAGTGTATAAAGTGTCAGTTGTTAGCAGGTTTTTGTTTAGACAACTGACTTTTTCCCTTTATTGCCTGATGGGAAAGAACTCAGCAAAGACATTAATTTTGAACAGGGCAGATTTTCATTTTAAATCACCGTTTAAATAACACAATTTTGTATTAAGATTTAAGTCGTATTATTTTAAACAGAAAAAAACGAAATTGCAAATAAAAAATTTAACTAAATTATAACATTTACAAATAATTAATTTAGCATTTAGACTCTAAAAACATCAAAATGTGCATATTAAGATTTAAAAACACTAATTTAACTGGTGTAAAATTGCTGTCTTTTAGATCTGCTATAAGCTGGTGTGTGTATATGGAGCTGTTTTGCTTTCTGAGGTGTAAGTTGACCTCTTCCTCATTGCCTGGGCTTGTGGATTACAGCTTCAGTAGGAGCTGCTTTGAGGAAATGGTTCCCAGACCAAAACGTGTCACTTTTTGCTCCTTTCAGCCCCGTGCTGCCCTGAAATAATTAGATTTGGACTGTTCCCAGACAGCACTCTCATCTGACACCAGACCAAAAGAAAAACCTTCTGCAGATGAAATAAAAAAGAGAGTTTAAATCCCAAATTGTATGTAGAGATATTTAACTCTTCCAGATTAAAAAAGGTTCTTCACATCACTGTAAAAAAGGTTATTTTAGGAGTAGGAACTAAACCTTTTTTTGAGGAACAGAAAAACCTGTTTTTTTTTTTTTTACTATTTTGGACATTTATTTTGTGAGTGTGCATTGAAATTTATTGACTTATTTATTTATACAAAATTTACTACCATTTTATAATATATTTTAATGAAATGCCCTTTTATAAAATTGTTTCTCCAGCATTTCTCAGATTTTGGTCTTATTGTTTTAAAATAATGTCTACAAATGTGTTTTATATATAGTATATATTGTATATTTATATATTAAATGCAAGTGTTCCTTTTATGTGAAGCTGCTTTGACACAATCTACATTGTATAAGCGCTATACAAATAAAGGTGAATTGAATTGAAGTGTCTACTATAATGTTTTAAATATCTTTTGGAAAAAACAAATGCAAAAATTTGTATATAAAAAAACAATAACAATCTACAGTCCTTCAGAGTAACAGATGTATTTATGCAGAAATTAATATACATTCTCATTCTGTCCTGCTATTATTCATATATATTAAGGAATATATGATGACACTTAATGTTTAATATTTTAAATTATTAAAATAATCCTGCTACAACATCCTCTACATAAATTATATGATATTTTCTGCTTGTTCTGAAAGTATTTTTTCAACTTTGTAAAAAAGAAATGAATACTATGCTTTTATTAACGTATTATTTAATGGATTTGTTTAGAATATCGATGGTTAAGTGTCAATTTTAATAACTTTTGAAAAATTTAATGTGAAAATATCAGTGAAAAATTGTTTCATCATCATTCATTGTAACATATTTATCCAAAATTACAATTTTGGTTGTCAGTAAGACTAAATTTGCAAGCATGATGTAAACTAATAATTACAATTTACCGTAAAATTTACAGTAACTTACTGGCAATTTTGTTTACCAGCCAGACTTTAAACCTACAAGCTCACTGTAAATTAATGATAATTACAATTGTAATGTTAAAAAATACAGCACAATTAAAAATATTTATTTGCAATGTGCTTATAAATCTTACAGTCTTAATTGCAACCAATGTTTACAGTAAGTTACTGTACATTTTACAGTTTGATTATTCTGTCCTATAATTATTAATATAAGAATGAAAGAGTGATCATTCATTCATTTTCTTTCAGGTTAATCTCTGATTTATCAGAGGTCACCACAGTGGAATGAACCACCAATTATTGCAGCTTATGTTTTGCACAGCGGATGCTCTTCCAGCCACATCCTAGAACTGGGAAAATGAGTGATTATACGAAATTTTCATTCACTCATTCATTTTCTTTTTGGTTTAGTCCCTTTATTAATCCGGGATCACCACAGCGGATTGAACCGCCAACTTTTCCAGCACATTTTACGCTCGGATGCGCTTTCAGCCGCAACCCATCTCTGGGAAACATCCACACACACTCATTCACACAAATACACTACGGACAATTTAGCCTACCCAATTCACCTGTACCGCATGTCTTTGGACTGTGTGGGAAACCGGAGCACCCGAAGGAAACCCACGCGTACATGGGGAGAACATGCAAACTCCACACAGAAATGCCAACTGACCCAGCCGAGGCTCGAACCAGCGACCTTCTTGCTGTGATGCGACAGCACTACCTACTGCACCACTGTGTCGCCTCATACTAAATTTTTAATATTTAAAATTGTTAAAACATCATGAGGGCGTCACGGTGGTGCAGTGGGTAGCACGATTGCCTCACAACAAGAAGTTTGCTGGTTTGAGCCTCGGCTGGGTCAGTTGGCATTTCTGTGTGGAGTTTTCATGTTCTCCCCATGTTCGCGTGGGTTTCCTTTGGGTGCTGCAGTTTCCCCCACAGTCCAAAGCCATGGTATGTCTGATGATAAGTTGGCGGTTCATTCCGCTGTGGCGACCCCAGATTAAGAAAGAGACTAAGCCGAAAAACATTATGCTGAAAGGAGTAAAACATAGCATAAAGCTAGTCTTCTACAACTTCTGTAAATCATTTTAAAAATGTATGCCAGTCATTAAAAAGACCAAACTTCCACAATACAAAACCAAAAACATCTAAATTGTGTGCTTAACTCATTAAAACCTCGACTTGTAGCTGTTAATTCACAGAAATGTTGATTTAAAGTCTCATACCCTCCTGCAAATGAGTTCAATTCTTCCTTTTTTTCAAAGCATCTTAGTTTTTCCTGCAGCATCAAAGGTTGATTAGCACATCAATGCAAAGTGTTTTTCTTCTCCTGCTCGGTTAAATGTTGATTCGAGGTAAACATCTAAATGGTCTAAACCCTTTCCTCCCAGTGCTCTGTAAACTGCGTATTGAGCTACACGTTAGCATATCAGTCACAGGGTCAAGGCTATCTGAGTTTCTAATGACCTGGGTTTCTGACACCTCGGACGGGCCTGAAGCGCATTAGAGGATTATGAAGATAAGGATGCATGAAGTTTAGGCTTTTGAAGGGATAATCGTGGAGGCCAGACTTTGAGGTGCGAGATGATCTTTTGTTGTTGACCTGTGGTTCATTAAGAAAGAGCTTCTATTTGCACAGGCCTGATTAGGAAGGAGTTGATGACGAGGCCTTTGTGTGATGATTTGTGGGAGAAAGGTGAATGAAGTAGGGTGGAGAAAATCATGATTTTTGTTTTATTTTTATTTTTTGTACTTAAATAGATGTATAGAGTATAGGATAAAGTGTTTTGTGACAAAACATAGACAAAAAGTGTAATTATTATTTATTTATTATATTTATTTATTTAATATAATGGCTTTTGATTATATATTTGTTAATAAATAACACTTTTTACTTAGCTTGCAGAGTGTATTTAGTTAGCCTATATACAGTTGAATTATTAGCCTCCCTGAATTTTAAGCCCCCTGTTTATTTTTTTACCCCAATTTCTGTTTAACCGATTTTTTCAACACATTTCTACACATAATAGTTTTAATAACTCATTTCTATTAACTGATTTCTTTTATCTTTGCTATGATGACAATACATAATATTTTACTATATATTTTTTTCAAGATACTACTAGGCTACTAGTATTCAGCTTATAGTGACATTTAAAGGCTTTACTAGGTTAATTAGGTTAAGGTTAAGGTAATTAGGCAAGTTATTGTATAACGATAGTTTGTTCTGTAGACTATCAAAAAATTATTGCTTAAGTGGTCTAATAGCTAATATAGACCTTAAAATGGCTTTTAAAAAATTAAAAACTGCTTTTATTTTAGCCGAAATAAAACAAGTAAGACTTTCTCCAGAAGAAAAAAGAAAAAATATTATCAGACATACTGTGAAAATTTCCTTGCTCTGTTAAACATCATTTGGGAAATATTTGAAAAAGAATACAAAATTCAAAAGGGAGCTAATAAATCTGGCTTTACCTATAAGAATAGCCAAAAAGTGTAAATATTAGGCTATTTATTATTATTTTGATTATATTTTGTTAGTGAAACAATCTGAACACCTTTCACTTTCTTTATTAGACATGGGTTTGAGTAAAATGTTCAAATTAAAATTATATTTATTTAGGCTTTTCTATAGAAGTTTCTTCCGTTTTTCAAATAAAAATATTGTTGAAAATCAAGTGTTATTCGGCTTATTTTACTTTCAAACCTTTTTTTCAGGTTTAGCTAGACTGTTAATATTTTTAAAGATTCATAAAAACAAGTATCGTAAGTACACAAATAATCATTAAAACGCAAACAGATTTAATATTTCGAGAGATTGTATTTAAAATGAAACTAAAATGAAACACAAATATGAACCTAGGATATAAGTCATTTCATTCAGGACTACCAGATGGGCCTATATTTTTTGGCAACATAATGACGGAAGCTGTTGGGAGTGCGCTCGTTTAGAGCGGAAAACGTACGAAAATAACATTTTCTGCACTTTGCAAATTAACTCAAGGTAAAGAATATCTACAGTAAACTATAAATTGCTAACTTAAATTTGTAATAAGAAAGAATTATTGAACAATAAGCAAAAAACTTGCTTTTGAACGTGGGTGAGATTAGCTTGTTAGCTAACGTTAGCTGTGATTTTGTCACATATGTTTCTGTTGACAAAATACATTTTAACAGCTAAACGTCTGTTTTTCATCGACCTAATCTGCAAGGGTGTATTTCTGAATTTCTAAAGTCGACTAATATGGCATGAAATTTAACTTAATTGCGATTTCAATGTTAAATACTTAAACATATCAGTTTGTGCAGCTGCTAATGAATATTGGATTAGCAGCCTATAACCTACATAATATAATATAATATAATATAATATAATATAATATAATATAATATAATATAATATAATATAATTTAAGCTAATGTAATTTATAGATTTTTTTATTAATAAATAAAATAATTTTGAAATATACAAATATCATAGCTCTGGGTTTGAGTGCATGTTACAGATTTGCTTTATCTTTTGAAATCTGATACATGTGCAAATGAAGCCTATTATCAGGACTTGGAGTGTAATTTACATGTAAAAAGACAAAACTTGTCTGATGCTGTCACTACCAGTCAGTAGAGTTACATTTAGATTTGTGCATATTGTTTTTACAGATTTTACACATTCAATCAGATTTCTTGCATATTGTAATTAAAATACTGACAGACTATGTAAAGGGTTACAATTACAAACCCATGAACTGCACTCATTCAGCAAAAACGTTGCTGTGAATTTGCACACATTGGCGGTTAAATTGCCCCCTCTTGTGGATACTATAAATATATATATATATATATATATATATATATATATATATATATATATATATATATATATATATATATATATATATATATTTTTTTTTTGCTTTTCTGTCTAAAATAAAATAAGAAATTAAAATAAAATACACATAAATAATAAAAAATATACATGCGTTATATTACAATATTATATATATATATTATATATAATATTATATATATATATAGTATATTATATAGTTATAATACAATATATAATACAATATATATAAGTTTTCAAATGTAAACAAACAGGGATTCCTAGTTAAAGGGGTTAGTTTATGTTTGAGAAAATATATACAAAATCAAGAATCAAGTGAATTACAGTAATGCAGTTATACAGTATTTGCATTATTATTAGCATTATTTTAATAATTATTTGCATTATCATTTATTCTTTTAGAAACATTAAATATTCAAAGGTTAAACAAACTAAATCCATGAAAGGTCCATAAAAAATCCCAAGCATTATTTCTTTTCAATAATTTCAATAATCAATAAACTATTAAAATAAAAAAATCATAAAACCTTTTTAGACAGATTTGACATAAAAACAAAGAATAACTCAAATGTAAAAATAATACAGTGCTCAGCATAATTGAAAATCCACATTTTGAAAATTAATATTTGATCAATTTCTCAGTGAATATAGGCAATGTATTTTAGTTCATTTAAACAAAACAGATTTATTAAACTGATATATTTATTAAAATAAAATTTTTGTCACCAAACATATTTAGAAATTGAAAGATAATACAGTGAAATTCAAGCAAAATATCACGAAAAAGATTACAACCTACAAAATAAAAAAATGTTTCCATTATTTTGCTTCTCTTGATTTGTCCTCTTTTTTTAAATTTGTATTTAATATTTTCTATAATATATCATTTTGGTTGTTCTAGTTTTTGGACCGTTATCGTAAGCTTTTTTGTTAGATAAGCTACAGATTTGGCTTCAGTACTGACAAATCTATTCTATATGCACAAATATATTATTGTATAGCTTCCTGTTAAAATATGAATTTAAAAGAGATTTGTGCGGAATGTACTTACATATGCTGAGCACTGTATATGCCTGTTCAGACTGCATTTTTACTCTTACATGTTTACTAATAATAATAATAATAATAATAATAATAATAATAATAATAACAACAGTAATGAAACAAGGTCTTGTAGTAAATTTTAGATCAGTTTACATTTGTTGAGAATTGTTGAATATATATATATATATATATATATATATATATATATATATATATATATATATATATATATATATATATATATATATATATATATAATAGAAACACCTTAAATAGAGATGGTACAATGGACAACATCTTTGCTCTTCAGTGTTTGGACTCTCAGTGGTGATTTTAAACCACACTGAACTGAGCTCAACTGAACTGAACTTAAACACTACAAACTGAACTACACTGTTCCTATTTACTGTGACCTTTTATGTGAAGCTGCTTTGACACAATCTACATTGTATAAGTGCTATACAAATAAAGGTGAATTGAAAAAATTTAATTGAATCTTTGACATTGAGACAGTTTTTATTATAAATATCAATAAATTAGTATCACTTTGTACAAAAGACATGAACATACAAAAAATATATAATATTAAAATAGAAATCTTAAAATAAGATAAAACAATATTCATTAAATACTGTACAGCAGAGTCCACAAAAATTTGAACTTCATAGTCAACATTTGAAGAAGAAAAAAGTCAAATATTCAGATGAGAATTCATCCCCAGAACTCCGGTGCGATCGAACAGTGGACACTTTTGCTGTAGCCCTAAAGAGAGGAAAAACAAAAGGTAAGTTCAATTTAATTCAACATTTGAATAATAAACCATTAAATATATGCATGCATACTGCTATATTTTGAATAAATACCTGATATGTTAAAGCTGAGTCAGCATACAGTGGACTCTCCAGAAAAGATTCTGAGCTGGAATTAAAGGAATCATCATAAGCCGGTGTTTCCATTCCCATAAAAACCTGCCGACAATCCATATCCGTCCTCCTCAACACAGACTCTGAAGCTCCGCAGCTGTTTTGACACGACCCCCAAAACCCAGCAGTGGAATAGCATTGATTTTGAGGCATCTCTTGATATCCGGAAACTCTCAAGTCTCTCATCTTACACAAAGACTCTTCGCTGAGGCCAAGTTGAGCAGACAGATAGGAAATATATCGGATGGTAAGGCGAAGTGTCTCGATTTTGGTCAACGTTTGGCCAACGGGAGCTACAGAAGGTGGTAAGTATGTCCTGAGGTGATGAAGAGCTTTGGTCAGATCCCTCATTCTCAGCTTCTCCTTCTCACTGGCGCTTTGTCTTTGTTTACTAGGATTCTTGCATCTCGTTCTTCTAACTCCAACACGGGACCGTCCGCCATCTTGAAACGAGGAACCCGAAATCTCTGGTTTTGGAGAAACGCTTTGAGCCTGCGCCGATGGAGAGAAGTCCATGTAGGAGGAAGGAGAAACGGTTTCTGGAGACGAGATGTTGTAGAGTTCGGAGTCTGAGCTCCAGGAGTTTTGCTGGATGTAGTTGAAGAAAGGAGAAGATGCGTCCATTCTGTGTGGTTGGAGATTGGTTGTGGTTGTTGGGTTTTGCTGGAGGGAGGATTTATACCAGTTTGAGCTCTCAGAGGTGTGAAGTGACACCTCTACAGGCCTGTCCAGACCACCGCTAGGCCTGGCTCAGACCCTCAGACTGCAGGGAGAGAAACAGAGGCATGTCCTCATGTGGAAACCTACAGAAGTGAGTCATCAGGTAATGTGTGATTTTTCACTCCTACCCAGCATGAGCTCTTTTTTGGGGGGGTTCTTCTCTACTGTTTTTGACATTAGGATGGCCAGAGCTGGTTTGGTTATTTTGATCTATTATTGGAATATTTAATAAAGTTAATAAAATAATGTAAACAATTAAGTTAATGAATGAATACATTTATATAATACTCTCTAAAACCCTAAATGCTAAGGTAACTCAAGCCATTTGAGAAAACCGATTGCAACAAACCATTTAAGTTCATAAACTAATCCTACTGAGCCCTGTGAACTTAATTCAATTGAGTAAACGAAGCAATTTAAGCACAGTAAAGCCCAATAAGTTAACTAAAGAACTTAGACTTAAGACTTAATACGTTAAGGCAACTCAGACAGCTTGAGGAAACCAATTGGTACAAACCATTTGAGTTAATAAACTAATCTATACGAGTACTGTGAACTTACTCCATTTAAGTTCAAAACTCTTTTCAAATGAGTAGAATTAACGTTCAGTAAATTTTGAGTTACTTACACTCATTTCATTTGATAAAGTATACATATACTACTGTACAAGGGCTGAACAATATGTCATTTGAGCATCGATATCTCATTGTGTGTATGTGCAATAGTCACATTGCAGGATTTGGTGATTTAATAAAGCTTAAAAGATAAAAAGTAATATTAAATATTATTTAAAAAAAATCACAGTTATTCTACGTTCGATTGTTCAATTTTTGTACTTGAATACTGTTAGATTCTTCAGAAAACCATAAAGCACTGTTTATTTAACTTATTAACGTAACTTATTTTTGCTGTGTCGTATTTATACGCTCTCAGAAAAAATAGTACAATGTTGTACCAAAGAAGGTACAAACCCTTTTCACTGGGGCAGTACCTTTTCATGGAACAGAATTGTACCGTCAGACAAAAAAACTAATTTGTACCATTGCAGTTTGTACCTTTAAGGACATGATTTGTACCATGGGAAACCAAAATTTACCTTTGGTTTTTAAAACCTGCAGATACACTATTGTACCTTCATCAAAGGTACAAATCTGATCCATGAAGGTACCACCACAGTGACAAGACACTTTGTACCTTAACAGTATCAAACATGCTCACAAAAACATTTATTAAAAATGCCTTAAATGTTTAGTTTACAATACCTATAGTTTTGTTTTGCCAGGTTTTTTGTTTTATTGTATAATAGAACTTAATAATTAATGTTTATGAGTTTCTTTAAACATATGCTTTTAAATGATGATTCTTGTTTTAATATGGAAATTATTCATAAAATCACTTTGCCTTTCCAGTAATATTTATTTTCACAGATATAGGAGTTGTTCAACATGTTTGTTCCTTTTATGGGGGAACAATTGTGTACCTTAATTTCAATTGTACCATGAAAGGTACAGAACAGTATCATAAGAGGTCTTTATTGTATTATATATGGTACAACTTTCACAAAGGTACAAAACTGGCTTGCATGGTTTGGGATCTGTAGAACTGCGCATCGTTGGATTTGCCCTTCAATATTTGGACTCTCAGTAGTGATTATTAAACCACACTGAACTGAGCTCAACTGAACTGAACTTAAACACTACAAACTGAACGACACTGTTCCTATTTACTGTGACCTTTTATGTGAAGCTGCTTTGACACAATCTACATTGTATAAGCGCTATACAAATACAGGTGAATTGAATTGAATTGTTCCTCAAGGAACATTTGTACCGCCATGTACCTTTTTTTCTGAGAGTGTATGTGCTTGCGATTTATTTTATTTTATTATGCGCTGCATAGAAAAAAAGACCTGATCATTCCAGTTGATCTAAATAATGAAATATTTCCAAATACTTGTTCAAACTACTTATTTAAAATGAGCTGAAACAACACAATTCTTGTGATTTCATTGGGACAACTTAATTTTTTATGTTCAATCCACATAAATTTGTTAAAAGTGTTAAGTTATTTTAATCGATTTGTGTTGGGACAACATGAATGAATTGAGTGGAACCCTGCATTTTTTTACAGTGTTTAGATCATCTGGTAAAATTATATTCATATCGCAATATATATCGCAGCAAACCAAAATATCACAATGTCAGATTTTTCCAATATCGTGCAGCCCTATACTGAATACATAATATATTACTACAAAATATCAATAATAAATACTGCTACTACTACTACTACTACTACTACTACTACTACTACTACTACTACTACTAATAATAATAATAATAATAAATACTAATAATTTATTCTTTATTAATTATTAATATGAATAAATATAATTATTCAGTAAGTACACAACTATATCACTATAGTACTGTATACCATATAATAATGAATGCAGAATACATATATCAATACAATAAAATAATAGATTATTCATTAAGTAAACAATTAATTACCAATATGCATGGTACTATATATTATGCAATTCATATTGTCAATATATGAAAAAATCTAAATAGTAAATCAATTTGAATAATAATAATATCAATAGCATACACAGCTTTACTGCACAGTAATCTGCATTCTCCATAAATTAAAAACAAAAAAATTAATTAAAAAAATTGCCAAAAACATGATGTATATATATATTCACGGTAAAAAAATTGTAGGTGGTTAATTTTGCAGTTAAAAACTATAAAAGTAACAAGCATTATTTATTAAATTACATAAGTCTAAAAACATAACATAAAAAAGTGTCATGCAGGGCTTCTCAATTTACGGTTATTCATTGTATATAGTAAGGAAACTTCACTGTAGCATTTTTACAGTTTTTTTTTTACCTGTAATATCACATAAATTTTACACTATAGTATACCATATATACTCACTATATATATATCATATTGGTGTGTGTTTGTAATCCTGCTATACATACACATGGCAAAAATAAATAAAGCAAAGTACACAAAATCAAGGTTTAATTGCTAAACACATGAGGGATAAATCTCCAATCTTCTCTCTGGGAATAATAAGAGGTGGTGTGCGGTCGGTCAATAGGTTACAGTTGTATGGGGACACAGACTCAGGTCATTCTCTCACAGCCGAGGTGTTAAACGACACCTCTAATGGGTCACATTAAAGGCAGGTCCAGCGCTCTGCTGCCTGTGTGAAGCTTTAATGGAATTTCACACCATACAAGTAGCTGAGCTAATGAGGCTAGCAAAACATTATTGAGAGCCATCACACAATATACTGCCACTGAAAAGACATTCCATACATACTGATATGTAAACTGTAAAATGCTTTTAGATGTTTCTTTTTCAGTGTTTTTGCTATTTTCTTATAGCCAGTTTATTTTTGTGAAGCTCAAAATCCTTGTATTTGTAGCCCTGTGAAATGGTTGAATATTTATTGTTCACACACACCCATGTGTACTAAAAATGTTAATTATAATAGGAATATACAAAAATACCAAGTTAATAGGGGTGACAATAATTGTGGTACACATTTATTTTGTAAAATTGTGTTTGTAATTGTTTGTCTTATTTATATTTATTAAGGACACCAATATTTGCAGAGGCCACTGCAAATTGTGCAGTTCTGATATTTGATTAGCATTAGCTTTAGCATGTGCTCCTAACTTTTAAAAATTGGCTGAATATTAAAAACAATGAAATGAGTGCAAAGAGTCATTCATTCATTTTTAGGCTTAGTCCCTTTATTAATCAGGGGTCGCCACAGTGGAATGAACTGCCAACTTATCCAGCATACCCACATAGCAAAATTTCTCTGGCCCAGATCTGGCCCACACAATCAGCTTTAGCTTGGCCCACACGTCACAGTGAATTACGGTACATGATTGGACAAATTCTGGCTTTCATACAAGGGCCAAGCATGCAACACATTCAAACACATACACTATGGCCAATTTAGCCTATTTAGTTCCCCTTTACTGCATGTCTTTGGACTGTGGAGAAAACCGGAGCACCCTGAGGAAACCCATGCGAACACTGGGAGAACATGCAAACTCCACACAGAAATGCCAACTGACCCAGCCGAGGCTCAAACCAGCAACCTTCTTGTTGTGAGGCGACCGCGCTACCCACTGCGCCACCGTGGTGTCCGAGAGTAAAGATTGTTTGTTAGCAAAATATCGAAATGGTTAAACCAGGGATGTCAAACTTAATTCCTGGAGGACCGCAGCCCTGCACAGTTTAGTTCCAACCCCAATTAAACACACCTGATTAAACTTATTGAGTCCTTCAGGCTTGTTTGAAACCTACAGGTAAGTGTGTTGGAGCAGGGTTAGAACTAAACTGTGAGGGGTGAGGCCCTCCAGAAATTAAGTTTGACATCCCTGGGTTAAACAATAGAGCCATTTTGTTCACAGAGATCTTAACTCATATATATTTATCATGGGTGGCAATATTAGTGGAGGGCATTGCATAGTATGTAGTTTTTAAATTTGATTAGCATTAGCTTTAGCATTGATTAGCCTAGTGTGATGCTAAACGCGCTCCAAACTTTTAAAACGCTGAACACTGAAAGAAAAATTATAAATAAAATGAGAGCAAAGATTTGTTTTGTTAATATTTAAACAAAAGATCCAAAGTTTAAATGATAAAGGCGTTTTTATATATATTTTTATATTTGTCAACCTTCTTTATATTTACTAAAAGTGCCAATATTATTGGAAGACACGTTATATTAAACATCATTAAAACTTCATTAGCATTAGCAATCATTATAATGTGATTTGAAATCTTCTTAGAAAACTGTTTTCTACACATTTAGATATGTCTGAATGTGTGTGTGTGTGTGTGTGTGTGTGTGTGGGAGTTTGGAAATGCTACTGTTTAGACTGGCACCTTGATATGGCACCTTGAGAGCTACTAGGTGTTAAACCTGTGAGACACGGTTCACGAGTGTCTCCGCGACCTCGCTGAGCTCAAGTCAAGAGTTCATCTTCTCACAATCACCCAAGTGCACTGTAGTTTACAATATTCATTAACAGTGTTCATTTAATTTCAGATTTATCTGCTGATCGACGTAACAGACTGCAAAAAGATCAGCTATGCTTCTCAAAATAATGGATGTCTACATGATTATCATTGTTTCTATTTTTTTGTATGTTGTTTAATTTATTAAAACATATTTGACAGTCATTTTTACAACAAATTAATTGTTTGAATAAATGTTACTTTTGTTGAATGTAATCTGCCTTTGTGTGTGTTTAGTTTAATTTTGAGTAAGACTAATTAAGTGATTTTACACAGTTTCTTACCTAAAAAGCTTTAAATAAATCTCGCTATAATCCAACTCTCTCTTGAAGATCTCAAAACTTCTGGTAGTACCTAGAATAGCAAAGTCGAGTAAAGGAGGTCGAGCCTTCTCATTTATGGCTCCTAAACTCTGTAATAGCCTTCCTGATGATGTCCGAGGCTCAGACACGCTCTCCCAATTCAAAACTAGATTAAAAACCTATTTTTTTAGTAAAGCATACACTCATTGCATCACTTAGCAGTATGATACATGAATGTGCTCCACACAGGTTTTTGCATCTTGTTTATATACACCGTGAACAGAAGTTACGCTAATTATTCTCTTTATTCTCTATTTCCACCTGGGGATACTCATCCCGAGGCTCTCAGACTATGCAGCGCCACTGATTCGATCCAAGACCAGCTACGAGATGATCCCAAGGTTTCCATATCCTGGACCAGGCCGTATCCTTAGCAGCTACTGTGGTGGTCATGGAGGAGTGGAGAGCATGAGACTGATTCCTGTGACTCTCCAGGGGACAAATGAGTCTTCGCTGAGGTCCAGCTTCCAGCCTCCGGCGCTTAGACTGCAGCTCTGCACAAGACGTTTGGCCAGTGGAGAAATGGTCGTACCCAACTGAGTCTGGTTTCTCTCGAGGTTTTTTAAATTTTCACTTTCGCCAATTGGTGAAGTTTTGGTTCGCATGCTTGCATGGTTCGGGATCTGTAGAGCTTTTAACTTGTAATAATATTTCAGTGTTTTACTCCATTTTGAATACATTCATTAAAACCCATGCACTGAAAAAAAAAGATTCATTGGATTTATTAAATGTTTTTAAGGTAAGGGGTTGCAAACTATTTAAAATGGCTGAATTTAAACAAATTAAGTTTACTAAGTTAAACTTATTTGCTTAAATTTAGCCCATATGCATTTTTTGCAACCACTCACCTTAAAACAATTTTGTGAATCCAATGAACCTTTTTTTTTTCAAGCTTGGTTCAACACAATTTCTTCCTGTTGTACCAACACAAATCGATTAAGTAAACCTAATTGTTTTTAAAAAATTATGTGGATTGAACATAAAACAATTAAGTGGTCCCCAAACAATTCAAGAATTGTGTTGATTCAGCTCATTTTAAATAAGTAGATTAAACAAGTAGCAAACATCACTTTTTGAGAGTACTGTAAGTGCCTTAGTGCGTTTAAATGTTTGAACAGTGTTTCGTAAATCCTGCAAATTCATGTTTCAGTACCTTGTGAGACATCTCAGCTAACATCTGAGTTTTTACACTATGGCTTGTCCTTCCAAGGCCCCGGTATGACCTTTGCGAACCAACCGAACTCTGATCTCACCCTCTGAGACAGCCGAAAGGTGCCAGGACTGTGGTGGTCTTTGGCACCTCAGGCACACAGTGGGCGAGACTGCTAACATCTATAAGTTCACAACCTTTCAAGACCACTTATGTTCATATCCAATCACAATCTCAAAATGATAAATCAGACTTACTGTATGATATGTTTATTTTTGGCATTTAAATCAATACGTTTAAACGGAATCAACCTCTTAACCTTCTCATGGGAACGACGGTGTTTCTCATGCTGTGCAGCATTTTGCACCCTGAGTGTGAATCAAAACAAAATATCTTGAGAAAGAGGTGCTGCAAATCAGGAGAAACATGACAGTGCATTGTGAGAACAGCACAAGTATGTGGAGCCCAATATGGAAAAAGAAATGCTGTTAAATAAGGACATTATCATCTGAATCTCTAACAGTCCAATAGTGTTTATTCACTGTAGAATTTGCATGTAAGTTGATCTTTGAGCTCAATTTTTTTGTATATTTTCCCGCCTACTCATACAGTTCCACTGACCGTAAATGCTGAATAGCTTGTCTACAAACTAAAACCTCTTAACCAAGTGAAAAATCAGACTCCGCTCCAGCTCAGTTTCCCATATCTTGTTGTTACATCTTTCACACAGTTGCTCAAATCCCAGGACAGAATGAACTGGCAGGCAGAGGAAAGTTTTCAGCCAAAAAAAAAAAAAAAAAAGGCAAACACGAACTGTGTGAATCACAAAAATGTTTATTTTTGCAATTCAAAATGTACAGTCACTAAACAAAAAACAAAACAGAAAGTATATTATTTCTGTGACAGCCGGAACAGACTTCCAAATAAATATGATATAAAAACTAAGACGTATAATATATGCTAAGCAATTACAATTGAATTATGCTGTGTTTGTTACTACTTTTGTAATATGATGAGGTTTCCTGGAGTGGATCTGTAACCTGTGGATCTGTTCAGTCGTTCAGGTGTATTGATTTATAATCTGGCAAAATTGTAATGATGTGAGCATGCGTAGCTTTGTTCTTTGGATATAAACAAACTTTAAAGTTAACCATTTTTAAGGGACAGTTCAGCCAAAAATGAACATTGTTATTAGTTATTTACACCGATGTGTGTCCAAAACTACATGACAACCCATGTGTTAAGTGGCTGTTTCAAAATGATGTGTCAAGTGAGTGGTGCTAAACAGCTAGCTTAGTTTTTATCAGATAAATACAACGTAAACTTAAAAAAAACATTTAATATGAGTTGAACCAACACAATTCATATGTTTTTTGGGTGGATAGCTTAATTATTTTATGTTCAATCCACTTAATTTTGTAAAAACTATTAACTTAAGTTAAAATTGTACATTGTAAAAAAATGCTGGGTTCCACACAATTCCTTCATGTTGTCCAAACACAAATCGATAAAGTTAGCTTAACAAATTTAAATGGATTGAATAGTAAATAATTAAGTTGTCCCAAAAAATCTTAAAATAAGTAGTTTAAAAACAAGCAGCACAATAATTGTTCAAGTGTACTAAACAGGCACTAAATAGCGGGGGAAGAAAAATCTGGGACTAATTTATTAAACGCTAATTTATGAAAAATGCGTTGTTGTTGTTGTTTATAAGTTGTTGTTTTATACAACCAAAAAAGTTGACTATATTGGAAAAAGAAACGTATTAGTTTACAAATTAAACGCTAATTTAAAGATGTTTTTAGTGTAGCATTGCAGCAAGGTGTTGTACAAGGAACTGAGCTGAAAAGAGTCTGCAATAATTGATAATCTGCAATATAATTATGATTTATATTACATTTATTTTGTGCATTACTGTACACAACAATTGTTTTAGCTGAAAATGGCAGTGAACTGTATAGGTATATTTATGATATTTTGCAAAAATTTTGGTAGTGGTGTGATTTTCCAATGTCAGTATGGTCCAAAAACCATATTTTACCTAGATTTCACAAAACAGGAAGTTTGAAACAGCATGAGGGTCAGTAAGTGATGATAAATTATTCAATTTTGGTTGAACTTTAAAGGGTACGTTTACACGACAATAGTGTACTAAAAGCTGAACTTTTGTCTTCACTTTTTTGGAAAAAGTTTCATATGCATAAAATGGATCTGCTAAATTAATAAATGTAAACAGATCTACAAAAACAGCCAAAACCCTGTATTTTGCATGCCAGGCCAGTAGATGTGTCGAGAAACGTTGCACATCTACGCACATAAGGTCCTAAAATTCACCATTGTTGTTTTGGTTGTCAAGTTCTTGCTTATGTATACACACTGAACATGTAGTAGTACGCATCCGCATGATGTCACTGTTTTCACAAAAGCAGCATTATGTATCATTTTCAAAATTGCACACTTCGAAACCTATTTTCAAAAGCTCGCATTTTTCACTTTTTGGGGTGTAAACGTACCCTAAAGACCCGTTCTCACCAAGTACGACAACTACAAAGATATAGTCATTCTGAAATGTAAAACCACAGACTGCAACTATAGCATAAGATGTTGAGAAACAATATTGTGTGAGTCACTTTCAGAATAATAAACTTCCGCTAGACTTTCAGCTAATAATGATAAAACAAATTAGTAAGAATGGTTCGCGCAATTTAAAGCTAAAGGCAATGACTGTGTGCAATAATGCAAAAAATACATGGAAGTGATGTAAGCCAGGCTAGCAAATTGAAGTATAAAGAGTGTTTAGATTTGAAAATGCTGGGGAAAACAGTTTGTGTTGTTTTTATTTCAATACACTGAATACAATCGCTAAATTTGTTTGATTAGCTTCATACATTCAAGAATACACGAGCTGGATTCACTGGTCAGATGTGCGAGTAGCGGTAATGTAACAGTGAGTGGTTAATGCTAAAAGAAAAGCATAAGCTAAAAATGAAACAATTTTTATCATTCATTAATTTTCCTCCACATTAGTTTCTTATTAATCAGGGGTTGCCACAGCGGAATGAACCGTCATCTATTCCAACATATGTTCACAGCAGATGCCTTTCCAACCACAACCTAGTACTGGCAAACACCCATACACTCTCGCATTCACACACGCACTCATACACTATGGCCACTTATGTTTACTCAATTCACCTGTACTGCATGTCTTTGAACTGTGGGGGAAACCAGGAAACCCACACGAACATGGGGAGACGAACTCCACACAGAAATGCCAGCTGGCTCAGCTGGGACTCAAACCAGCAACCTTTTTGCTGTGAGGCGACAGTGCTAACCACTGAACCACCGTGCCACCCCCTGATCAGATTCAGATTTTTAAATCAAGAATACATGAGCTGGATTCACTGGTCAGATGTGCTTGAAGCACACTAAGGACAAGCGGGTAATGAAAAAAAGCATAAACTAAAAAATATATTTATTATTCGTCAAATATATTTATAATTATATGTATATTTATATATCGTGCTTGGTGTGAACAGGTCTTCAGAGGCTCCTCTAACCGCCTCATTGATGTGGAACTAAAATGATACGTTACCAATGACTAGTATGGTCTAAGCAGTTTTATTTGCAGTGAGACATACAGTAGATCATCCAGACAGCACATTGATAAAAGACACAAACATTACTTGGTAAATTACACACATGCAACTCAGTCAACAACAAGTACAGATATGTGGCTCTGTGAAGCTCAAGTCCAAAGTGACCAAACCGTCTGACGTTTTCAGGATGCGAATGAACAAAACAAAAGAGCGATAGAGAAGGAGAGCGAGAGAACACCAAGAAACCACACATTTAGTGAAAGGCAAGGAAAGTGAGGCTAGTCTCGTACGGTTCTCCGCCAGTTTACAGTTAATAAAACAAAAAAAATAATCATAACGGAGGAAGCACACATAATGGTTTCCACACAAGTGCACATTCGCCACCGAGCATCCGAACGTACAGCAACACATTAAGATCAGTCTCTTGACAAATATTAGGGACAAAAATACACCTTTTTTTTAGCAGAGGATATTTCATAAGCAAAGGCAGAGGGTGAGACGGTAGCAAAATTACAAGCTATAGAATAAAATAAAAAGAAAATCTTCGACAGTACCTGAATTTTTATATATGTATTTTCTAACCAAGAAATGGCACAGGATTGAGACTTCCATGATTCTTAATACCCCATCCTAACAAAACGGTGACTAATTTTGCTTTTACTGAAGAGTTTTGCTCTATAGATTTTTCTGAATCTATGTACAGTTGAAGTCAGAATTATTAGCCTTCCTTAATTATTTACATTTCTAAACATAATGGATTTAATACATAATTTCTAAGAACTGATTTCTCTTATCTTTGCCATGATGAGAGTACATAATATATTAGATATTTTTAAAGATACTAGTATTCAATTTAAAGTGCAATTTAAAGGCTTTACAAGGTTAATTAGGCAAGTTTTTAGCTGAAATAAAATAATAAGACTTTCTTCAGAAGAAAAAATATTATCGGAAATACTGTGAAAAATTCCTTGCTCTGTTAAACGTCATTTGGAAAATATTAGAACAAGAACAGAAATTCGCAGGAGGGCTAATATTTTTGTCTTCAACTGTATGTAAGTGGTGAAGATGTTTTTAAGTCCCCGAATAGGCATGTATATGAAATATCAGGCATATGGATACATAGTTGACTAGGGGTAGATCCATCATTTGGTCCTTGGGATATTGTTAGTAATTTAGCCATTTTTTTAACACACCCAAATTTTACTCATGCCAGCAGTTGTTATCTTCACACTAATAGTCATACACTTTCAGCTTCAGATTTTCACATTAAGACCTTCTCTCTGGTCTCGGGCAGTTTCAGGGCCAGCACTCCGCCACTGACCAGAGCAGCGAACGACAGCAGAATGGGGATGACTTTGGTAATGCCTATGAATGAGGCGAAGATTGAGCTTCCCAAAATGGCTGCCAACTTACACATGGCGTTTAAAACTCCGAACGCTGTGGCTCTGCAAGAGAAGTTGAAAACACGCGATGAAAAATGGCATGTGAGTACAATTGATTTATTTTATTAAGCCTGAAATAATGCTAAAATTATAATTAAATAAAAAAGGTTACAAAGTTTGAAATATTGCCTTCACAACTAATTCTAAATTACTAAATGTACTAAAAACTACACCTGAAATAAAGCCAAAAAAAGTTCACCCTTTGTAGCATGGGTAACATGCACTAAACAAGGTGTGAAACTTTCTTTTAGCATAACAACAGAATGCTGAAAAAGCTAGTTAGCATTTGCTGATCTGCTAGCAAAAACAAAAATAAATTTCTGTTACTATAGGCCTACTATAATTTACAATTTGCCAACCTGATTTCACCAAGTAGAACATGATTTCAATCAGCCAACCAAAATGAAGGGATACATTTACTGTTTATGTTAAGTTTGGGTTTATGCACTTCTACATGATTGTTATCCAACTATTATTCTCCTCTGATTTTGGGAATAATTTACAGTTATGGTTAAGTTTAGGGGTAGGATAGGTATTAATTACATTTTTAAACAAAAATGATGTTCCAGAATCAACATAGATGTTAATTCAGGATTACAGCGTACTTGGTAAAATGACGTGCATTTACTATCACTATACACCCACCGGCCACTTTATTAGGTACACCTGTCCAACTGCTAGTTAGCGCAAATTTCTAATCAGCCAATCACATGGCAGCAACTCAATGCATTTAGGCATGTAGACATGGTCAAGACGATCTGCTGCAGTTCAAACCGAGCATCAGAATGGGGAAGAAACGTGATTTGAGTGACTTTGAACGTGGCATGGTTGTTGGTGCCAGACGGGGTGGTTTGAGTATTTCAGAATCTGCTGATCTACTGGGATTTTCACGCATAACCTACTCTAGGGTTTACAGCGAATGGTCCGAAAAAGAGAAGATACCCAGTGAGCGGCAGTTCTGTGGGACCAAATGCCTTGTTGATGCCAGAGGAGAATGGCCAGACTGGTTCCAGCTGAAAGGCAACAGTAACACCAATAACCACTTGTTACAACCGGGTTATGAAGAAGAGCATCTCTGAATGCACAACACATCCAACCTTGAGACGGATGGGCTACAGCAGCAGAAGTACCACTCCTGTCAGCTAAGAACAGGAAACTGAGGCTACAATTGGCACAGGTTTACCAAAAATGGACAATAGAAGAATGGAAAAGTGTTGCCTGGTCTAATGAATGGTCTCGATTTCTGCTGCAACATTCAGTTGGTAAGATGGTCAGAATTTGGCGTCAACAACAGGAAAGCATGGATCCATCCTGCCTTGTATCAACGGTTCAGGCTACTGCTGGTGGCGTAACGGTGTGGGAGATATTTTCTCAGCTTACTTTGGGCCTATTAGTACTAATAAAGCATCGTATCAACACCACAGCCTACCTGAGTATTGTTGCTGACCATGTCCATCCCTTTATGACCACAGTGTACCCATCTTCTGATGGCTACTTCCAGCAGGATAGCACACCATGCATAAAGCGTGAATCATATCTGACTGGTTTCTTAAACATGACAGTGAGTTCGCTGTACTCAAAAGGCCTCCACAGTCACCAGTTCTCAATCCAATAGAGCACCTTTGGGATGTGGTGGAATGGGACGAGCAGCTGACAAATCTGCAGCAACTGCGTGATGCTATCATGTCAATATGGAGCAAAATCTCTGAGGAATATTTCAAGTATCTTGTTGAATCTTTGCCACAAAGCATTAAGGCAGTTCTGAAGGCAAAAAGGGGTCTAATCTGGTACTAGTAAGATGTACCTTATAAAGTGGCTGGTGAGTGTAATTACAATAATTACTATTAGTCATACCTTTTAGAAGCTGGGTAGAGTTCCACAGTGATGACCTGAATGCCGTTCCACGCTGCTACGCTAACGCCATAAAACAGACACTGCCAGGCGATAATGGCTGCTTGACTAAAGCTCAAGAACAGAAAAAAGGTGCATCCAGCAGAAACAAGCATCGAACCACCTGTAGAGAGAGAAGAAAACATGCATTTTAGTTTTTTAAATCCCTTCCTGGTTAGATACTAAACTAGCTTACAAGATATTAGCATTTAATTAGCGGTACCTATAATCTTGATTCGTCCGATCTTATCCATGAAGAGTGCCGAAATAATATTTCCAGGCAACACGGCTAAGCTGCCTAGGAAGCTGACCAAGTAGATGAGGACGTCGTTGTCCTCCTCATAGTCTAAATGGCATCCCTTCTTGTTGTGGAGGAAAGTAACGTTCTCGAAAGTACAGTCAACAAACTTTTCTTCATACAAGTCTGTGGAGAAACAGAAACCATGAGGCCTAGTTTTCAAAAATATCTCAATATTAAGGAAATGATCTCTTACCTGTGTCGTAAAAAACAGTACTGCGGATGGTGCAGTTTTCAAACATTGTTTCCGTCGATCGGACGTTCTCGAAGAAGCAGTCCACAAACAAAGAGTCTTCAAATTTTACAGACTTCATCTCGATGTTGATGAACCTGCGTAAAAGCCGACACACATTGAGATCCTTATTAATTAAAAAACAGTCACGGATAATGTATTTTTGCAGATGGTGTTTCTGTGAACGTACTTGTCATTGATGTATTCTCCCTCTTTATGCACTTGGTTTTCCAAAGAGAAGTTGAAATGAAACTGCTCCACCTTTTCCCGATGGAACAATTTCACTTTGGATTCATATTCTTCATGTTGGAGGTGTTTGATCATGTCAGGAAACCACACCGAAAGCCCGTAATAGCTAAAAAATAAATAGCAGAAGAAAGAGTCGCAATTCAATTTATATTTTAAAATGTGAATTTGGGGGTGGGATGATGTATTTTTGGACTAATGGCTGACTGGGATGATATTTGGGTGTGCAATTTCAGTTTCCAACACAACAGGTGCTAAAGTTAGCCATTTAACAGAAGATGATTTAAAGGGATAGTTCACATAGAATTGTAAATTTGGTCCGCAACAGCTCCCCCACTTTTAATGTAAAAAACAACTGCAAAATGATCAGTCTGCACAAGAATATTTTATATATCGTAAACATACTAAGGACATTTTTGACAATTCCGAGTATTAAAAATTATAATGTTGTGATGTTTATTTATTGAAAACTAAGAGTTTTACTTTATAAGATTTCAATATATTATTAGGAGACATGGGTATTAATTTTATGTTGCCTGTATGTTTTTGTTGACTCTGAAAGTCCTAGAAGTCATTGATTTGCATTTTAAAGGTAATCAAGAACCATGACTTCAGCTAAAAATCTTTGGATCACACTTTATTTTGATGGTCTGTTTGTTGAATTTAAGTTACATTGCATCTACATGCCAACTAATTCTCATTAGATTATAAGTAGACTGTTAGGTTGGGGTTAGTGTGTTGACAAACTTGCAAAGTTTCTTATAGTCAGTTAAATGTCTGTTTAGCAGAAGTTACAACAGAAATCAAGCAGATATTAGTCTACTAATACTCAAATGGACCATCAAAAAAGTGTTACCAATCTTTTGTTAAGTAAAGACTAATTTGTAATTAATAAAAGTGGTTTACCTAAACGCCATAGTGAACCATATGATGGCCATCAGTAGAGTAGCGAGTCTTAGCTCACGACCAAAGAGAGACAAAACATTTTTGATGACCTGCACACAAAGATAGCTTCATTATAAGATTGCATATTGAAGAACTTGGCAAATTGATAAGACAAACAGCTTTATGGTTTACCAGCTTTGTCAGTGTTAAAGTTCGAACCACCCATCTCTGGAAAGCAGTTCCAGTTGCAGTCTGAATCTCAATGAACTCATCTTCTTGGGTCTTTGGAGTCCTGATTTGAGTTACCTGGAAAATAATTCATCATTCATGAGGCACTGTTGTAAAATCAGAGCTAACCACATTATTTTGGTGGTAAAATCAGAGCTAATCACATTATTTTGGTTGATAGTTTTCTCCAAAATAAAAATTCTGTCGTTAGGTTATCCCAAATCTGTATGAGTTTCTCTAAACTGCTGAACACAAAGTATAACATTTTGAAAAATTTTGATAACCAAATAATAATTGATGGTATCCATTGACTGTCATAGAATTTTATTTCTTACTATCAACTATCTAGTTACTATCTTTTGAAACATTCTGACATCTTTCGGAATATATATATTGATGTGTTCAACAGAAGAAAGGAACTCCTATAGGTTTGGTACTGGTCAGTAAAGTAAAATTTTTAGGTGAACTTGAACTCGCATACTTGTTTTTTTTTACTTGTTTCCTTATCAAACCAGCCTTTAAAAATCATTCAACTCACAGTAAAGACTTTTTCTGGTTGTCCTTTGGCTCTCCAGTTGGTATCATGAACCTGTTTTAGAATCATCCAGGCCTCGTCATGTTTAGCATTCTGGAAGAGAAAAATATTGCTTGCTTTGTAAATATCATAATATACAATATAATAAGTTATATTTTTACTCATAATTTGATATTTGTGTTCAGAGAGAATGAATTAAGTTGATCAAAAGTGACAGTAAACACATTTGTAATGTGATAGAAGAGTTCTATTTGAAACAACTGCATTTCTTTTTAATAAAACAATCTAGAAATATACACATTACATTTTCAACAGTGACAGTAATGCGAAATGTTACTTGAGCACCAAATTCAGCTTTGCCATCACACAAATAAATCATATTTTATCATATGTTAATATATATTTAAAAACAGTTATCTTGAAGTCTAATAATATTCTTCTGTTTACTGTATTTGATTTAATCAAATAAATCTTTATAAGCATAACATTTCAGAAATATATATATATATATATATATATATATATATATATATATATATATATATATATATATATATATAATAAAAACTTCTAAACTTTTGTATGGTATAGACTACAGTAGTTTTACAGAAATTCAATTACACATTTGATTTATTTAAATACCTTGCATAAGTAAAACTTTGCTCATGACAAAATAAGCTAATAGATGAGGTGAAATGCACATTGTAAATAAGACTGACTCAGTAGTCTACAACTTAATTACTTTAACTAAAATACATTATTTCGCCCACTTATAAATTAGTTTGTGCTATGTAGTTTTAAGCTGTGTGTGGTAGAATCTCTTAGTTTAATTAGAAACTTTAACTCTTCTGCATATAAAAAAATCTTTTGAGGTAGCTTGACAGGTTATGGTAACCCAAAAGCAAGATAACTCTTTTGGTTTTGAAACAAAGCTTAAACCTGGACATAAATACCTCTAGCAGGAAGCGTGGGCTCTCAGGCATGAACATTAGCCCAACAAAAGCTGCTATAGCTGGGAGAGCACAGACCAGCACAAACACCCTCCAGCTGTGGAACTGGAACTCTGTGCCCATACTGAAACCCCAGCCTGAAAAACAGCAAAACACAACCAGTATGTAAAAACTATATTATAACATATATAAGACATACAGTTACAAGCTGATTTAAACTTAAATTATAAAACATACTACTATTTATTTTTATGCTACAAGTATTTATTTTGTAGTTAGTAGTGCTTAATATTTACTTTCTCATATTTATTAGGTACTAGTTCACGTAGCAGGTGCATGGATATTACACAGAGCCTGAAAATGACTGAATTCTTGTTTATTTCTATAGCGCTTTAATAATGTAGATTAACATAGAATAAGTTCTAGTAAATTAAAACTGCTTTAGTGCAGTTTTCAGAGCCGAAGTTCTGTTAAGGTCAGTTCAGTGCAATATTATCCCTTTCTAGATCTCATTGTGCCTGCTGCAGTCGTGATACTGCAGCAAAGTTCCTTGATTATTACGTCGAAATGAAAGTATGGTTCCTATCCATATCATCATAGAAAAAGCTACTTTTTATTTTCCATCTTGTTACAACACGTAACAACAGAAGATTCAAGCTTTAAATAGGAAAATTATTGAAACTCTTTAGTTTTTTTTTTTCAGAGAGATGCTAATGGTCTAATCCGATTCAATGATCTATGCTAAGCTAAGCTAAAAGTACTCCTACCTGACCCAGATACCAGCTGAATGATTAAAAAAATGGTAAAACTCAACTAGTTAGAGAGTTGTAAAATGAGCTTTTTTTAAAGTGGAGAGTTCCTTTATTACAGCTTGCCATTTAGAAGGTACAGTGGGGAAAATAAACATTGAACACGTCACAGTTTTTCTCAGAAAACATATTTCTAAAGGTGCTGTTGACTTGGATTTTTGACTGGATGTTGGTAACAACCAAAGAAATCCATACATGCTAAGAAAAAAATGAAGTTATGTGTGATAAAATGAAATGACGCAGGGAAAAATTATTGAACACATGAAGAAAGGGAGGCGTAGAAAGGCAGTGAAAGCCGAGACAGCAGCTGAAATCTCTCAGTAGTTCTTAAGCAACCCTCTGCTCTTCATCATTATAAATGAATATTAGCTGCTTCAGTCTAACATCTATTTAGGATGATGATGATGATTTCAGCAGGACAATGATCCAAAACACAGCCTCAAAACTCTTAGATGCTTTCAGAGAAAGAAAAATGTAGAATGGGCCAGCCAATCACCTGACAAAATCCGATATAAAATAAAAATTAAAGATCAGATTTGATAGACGAGACCCACAGAACCCTCAATATTTTTACAATCTGTTGAAGTCTGTAAAAAAAGCTCACACCTGAGCAATGTATGTGACTTCACTCTCCATATGAGAGGCTTTTTAAATCTGCCATCACCAAAAAAGCCTTTTATATACAGTATTAAATATGTTTCAGTAGTTCAGCACTTTCTCCTTGTGTCATTTCGTTGTTAGTATACATCAGATTCAGATTTTTGTTTGTTTGTATTGTTTGTGTTTTTACGAAAATCTGGTTCAATTCCATGCCAACAGCTCCTTTAGAAATAATATTCCCAGGAAAAAACATGACGTGTTCAATATTTATCTTCCCCGCTGTATATATGTGTGTGCTGTACCATATCGTGGGATGATGCCCCACGCAGTGAAGGAGGCGTAGATGCCACCCATCATCCAGAACATGCAGAGCCAGCTGAGATGTTCTCCTCTCTTATCCATTTGCAGGAATTCCGAGAAGTATGAATACACGATTGGGACGGAGCCACCGATCCTGCAAGACAACATGGGGCCGAAGTGCAATTATTCCTACCTACAAACTTTCATTACCTCTTTCTGCTCCACAAAACCTTCGTAAATGGGGTACGAGAGCACATTTAAGAGTCATGATGTAGTCCTTAGGGTGTTATAACTTGAAACTACTACCAGAGGCAGCGAGATTGAAAGTTGCCCGTGAATCAGTATTATAATTACAGCCTTTCTTTGGAGTCAGGGGAAAAGGGATTTACAGCAGGACTCGACCTCTAATGGAAAACAGTGACTTATTTTGATGTAATTAAATGGCTTCTGAGGTGGAGGGCGGACCTCTGTGCTTTTTTCTTAATGTATTGTTAGTATATCTTTGCTTTTTTTCTTACCCTATTCCAGAGAACAGCCTGAAGAAGAGGAAGAAACCGTATCCCTGGGCGAACGAGGAGAAGAAGGCAGAGATGCAGTTCATGGCCAAGACGATTATCAGACATTTCCGTCGGCCCACTTTATCAGCCAGACCACCCCAAATAAACGCTCCGAACATCATTCCCAGGAACACTATCAAACCTGCAGGAGAAATGGTAAACTATGAGAGATCAATTGACATTAATATTTTTTTAAAGTTATTTAATACATGTTAATTTAAGGTGACACGCTAGCTCAGTGGTTAGCACTGTCGCCTCACAGCAAGAAGGTTGCTGATTCAAGTCCCGGCTGGGTCAGTTGGCATTTCTCTGTGGAGTTTGTATGTGCTCCCCATGCTTTGGTTTCCCCCACAGTCCAAAGACATGCGCTATAGGTGAATTGAATAAACTAAATTGGCTGTAGTGTATGTGTGGATTTCATAAAAATATTCTACATATAAAAATATATACACTGAAAATATCTGCAAATTAGCTTTTTAGAATCCGTATTTTGTGAATCATCTTTATATAATACACATTTATACATATTAATAATAATAATAATAATAATAATACATTTTATTTATATATGGCGTTTTTCTGGACACCCAAGGTCGCCTAACCACAAGCATCAATAGACATACCAAAACAAATTAATAAAACAATTAATAAAAAAATAAAACAATGCCAGACAAAATTTTAAATAAATTATTATACATTATACATATTTAATACTTTGAGGTTATATTTTGTCTCTATTGGTACTGTAAATCGTGGTACACAAAAACTGGTATTAAACTGTAATAAATAATAATAATAAATAACATTTCTGCTATTGTAGTTATCTGTTACTTTCTATATTTAATTTCTTATACAATATATTATTTTAAACCACTAAAATGTCAAAAAAAAGTCCCTTTGTTATACAGCAGAGTTGATTTTTCAACATCAGAAGTTAACAAAGCAGAGATCTATGTCCCATAATGCAATTCATAACTAAATAAACTAAAAAACACACATGTGAATTTACAAAATACAAAATCTCTTAATTGCCGGATAATTTTTTTACAGTGATGCAAAGATAGACATAAATGCTATATATATATATATATATATATATATATATATATATATATATATATATATAAAAACACTATTAATATTTCTTTATTTTAATATATATTGATAAAAATACACACTAATTTTTATTTTCTTTTATCATTTTTAGTAGTCACATTGTTTGACTTCCTCTAGATGGCATCCTCTCCCTGGTTTCCTCCTCGATTGGTACACAGTAAGCATTATGATTCTGTTCATCTCCCAAAACAAATTTACTGCACAGTGTTTACTTTCAATCACTCTTATCTAATGAGATTCAACAGATTCTGCATGCGTTTTTTTAAGGACATTAAATATGTAAGATCAGAACTCAAGTAACCACAATCAACCCAAGCTAATGGAGGGGAAAGGAACATCGAATGAACAGTCAGAAGGTTAAGTGATTGCAATGAAAGGTTTTGCGGTTTTGGTCAATCTTAATGAGCGCGAGTGGGTGTTCAGAAGCTGTAGAAGAAATCACAGGTGTGCTGTTCGGCTGATGCAACACAGTTAGCGAATGTACCTGTCAGCGGGAATCTCACTTTAAAGTTTGACCCTTTGTGCAATGTCGGTGGAGGCACATTATCATTACGCTGCTAGATTACCTCCTTTTTTGAAAGCTAAAATTATTACAATTATACTTCGGGACTGTACCAGAAATTTAAAAGGTTGAAATGTAGTTTAAAATAAGTTAAAATAGCGTTTAGCTCAAATTATAGCCTTAAAAAATGGTGCTGACAAGTTCAGTATCCAAGGAATACACAAGTCTGTAACTAAAGTGGTTTGTATCTTTTAAAAAGTTTGTTTAATCAAGATTTCAGGCCAATATCCAGAAATCCATTATTAATACAGGGAAGATTATTGTGCTTTAATAGCTGCCATAAACATTCAGAAAGACTAGTTTTTACATTTACATTTAATAATTTTGCAGATGCTTTAGTCCAAAGCAACTTACAATAAAGGAGGCATTCAGTGATTCAGCAAGTACTGCATACACACAAGAAGTAATTATGGGTTTGTCAACCCCACTCACCTGTGTTCATAAATGCACAATGTACTTTTTTTTTAGATATGGAGTGATTATAAGAAAGAATCTGGTGAAAATGTGCAAAACTGGTGCAAGTGTTGGTTAAAGTGTCAGAGAGATGAATGAGTGTGTTTTCTACAGGTGGTTTGTCAAGCCCACTTACCTGTGTGAGGCACAACCTCAACCATTTTGTTACATCATACTCTTCTATATCTACTAAATGTTGCAATTTAAAGATAAATCAGCTTAATAAATATTCAAATTCTCAGTACACTATATATGGATGGCTTCTAAATATGTTTATGCTTACTAACCGTACGTTCACACCGAAAGCGGCGAGAGCGTCAAAGTAGCCGGAAGTCATTCATTTTCAATGAGAGCCGGCGGTGATAAGAGGCGAAGGGCAGCGCGGCGCGTCTTCTCTGGTGTGAGCGTCGAGGAGAGTTGAAATCAAGTCAACTTTATGGTAATGAGCTATGATGTGGTTTAGCAGCAAGCAATCAGAATGAAGAAGTCCACCTCTTGAGAAGAGTTCAGAGAACACAGACCAGTGAACTTTGGTTTTGACCA
This sequence comes from Danio aesculapii, assembly GCF_903798145.1. Taxonomy (NCBI): domain Eukaryota; kingdom Metazoa; phylum Chordata; class Actinopteri; order Cypriniformes; family Danionidae; genus Danio; species Danio aesculapii. Next base: position 26,154,393 of record NC_079459.1, on the reverse strand, counting down.
CAGTTGTTCCCAAGGGTTTGATTATTGCGGTTGCCGGATTTACAATGTTTTCTTACAGGAACATGCATTAAATAAGTTACTGGCGAGTTACTGATGTGTATTAATGTTTTATATATTTATCTTTAAAAGAGCGGGAATCTCATGCGACAGTATAAAACAGTATTGCTGCTTCGGGATATTTCAGACATTGGATAATTAAGTGGAGCAAAGCCACAGTGCACGCAACTTGATCATCCATTGTTAAATGAATTTGATAAGAAATGCGCAACATTTTCACGCTAGAAAGCTTGTTTTATGCAGGAATGTAACTGATATGCTGCAACGGCCCCTTTAAATACGAGATCAATGAAGTGAGTTTTGAAGCTCTCGCCGCAGGAGCTGAAGGTAGACAGCGTTGTCGCCAGGGCGGCCAGTGCAACCTTGGACGATCTCACCGCTTTCGGTGTGAACGCACAGTAAGAGATAAAGTTGTGGTCACAACTTCTGCAAAATGCCAAAAAAAGGCAAGATTTTTTAGATTCTTATAGAAATTATTGTATTTCAGCAGTGAAAGTTTGCCATACAACTCTACATTTGACCATATTTAGAATGAATAATTGACTACCATTCTGGCGACCAATCAGCTAGTTTTAAAAACAGACATTTTTGCATTACAAAATCTAAGCAAATCTCCAAAGTATAAGTGAAAAATGAAAATGATCAGTAAGTTTGGTTTGTGTTTTATTTTAAAATTTTTGTCTCAGTAAATTTCTACACTATACAGTGAAAATAACTAAATTAAGTTAGTTTAACTTATAACTTTTAAAAAAGTTACTTTGACTTAATGAAAAAAAGCTATGATAACTCATAAACTAATTATATTAAGCAGAACTCAAATCAAATGAGTTTACATTACACAAACCATTTGGTTTCAAAACCTAAATGGTTTGCTGCAATCGGTTTGCTCAAATATTTTGAGTTAACTTATCGGGTTTAACTGTGTATAACTTCTGGCATTAAAGGACTTTCAAAGCAAAATCAAGGAATTTCTCCAGAGTACATTCAAAGTTTTTACATTTTAACAATATGTTATCAAACAGCTTGTAAACCTCTCAATCTGCAATTCAAATATAGGTGGTCTCATATAAATTGTTCATTAAAATGTATGTAATTAATATAAAATTAATATAATATGTGTAAATATGTTGGGTCAGGTATAAACATTAAAGATTTTTTCCCTTTCTTTATTATGCTTTCACCCACCAGTATGTGTATTCTCAGCTCCTCTGAAATTATTTTATCAATGTTCTTTCTGTAGATTTTCCCCTAAAACTACATACCTGCACAGGGATGAAACACGAGGGCCTGGCGTGGAGTATACAGATGATCATGTGGTGAAGCAGGTTTGCTTTACGACTGGTGAGAGAGTGAGCAGATCAACATATGGAGCAGGTCTGCCATTATCCCCCACTGCTCGACACAAGGATCCTCCCAGAATACCATTGGTCAGGCGTAATCCACAGAGTCATGCAGTCGTGACGGTGTTTCAGAGCCAAAATGAGACACGAAAGCTGAGTCTAAGCTGTGATTTCATTCTTTATTGCCGTCCAGATTAATATGACAACCTGAATTTACGTTTCTAGGGTTGAAGGCGGCGCTTGTCAGCAGAAACACTTTCTCGTATCCCAGACCAACACACGGAGACTAAGTGAGGTATTTGTAAGTCTAGATTCTATCTTGAGGTGAAAATGCTTTCAAAGACATTGTTATTTTTGTTTGTGAAATCTGCTCAGCTTGACTTACAACAGTGGATTTACCAATAGTGAAAGTTTTGGATGGGGCTATGTCATTTTTTTCTGACCAATGAGAGAGAAAGGTGGGTACAGTTAACGAATTAAATGGAAATTACTTCAGAGTGGATCTAGTGGTAGGACAGAAGCTACACATATTTTGATTCTCTAACAGACATTATCTTATCTTAGCTATTTTAGATTTTGGATGAATGTGAAAATTTATAATTATTAGAAAAATATAAGCACAAAGAACACTGATCCCATCTTTAAACCTAACTATACAATATAGGAGCAATAAAATCACTTGGTTAGTAATTTTGATTAGTCTTTCAATTGTAAATTATAATATAATGTCACATTTTCTTTACTTAGTAAATATAATTTTAGGGCTAGTGCATATATTAGCATATTGTACAGTATTTCAGCTGTGAGAAAGTTTGACTGGTAAAACCTTCTTCAGATTTGACCAATTCAAACCAGTTGTATCACTTCTGCCATTAAGGTAGAAGGATAATTTTGGCTTCTACATTAACTTATTCAGGGCGGAGTACCAGGGACTCGAACCAGGTACCATCTTGCTGTGAGGTGACAGTGCTTACCACTTAGCCACCATGCTGTCTCCTATGTAAAATCTGTATGGGGAAATTATTCACCCTCACATAAAATTTCCATTAGAGAGGATACCCTTTAAGATCAATGGATTTTGACAAATAATTGTAAGGCCCAATCCCAATTCTAGCCCTTAGCCCTTACCCCTACCCCTCATTTTGCGAGTTCACGTCAAGGGGGTGGGGTATCCCAATTCTCTTTAGCTTGAAGGCGTAGGGCTAAGGGGAAGGGGTATACACCCCTTCGAATGAAGATTTTTCAGGACCACACTCGAAACCAAGGGTTAAGAAAATTTTCCAGAATACACCAGCCACAACGGCAGAATCACTGCACCCGGAAGTCAGGAGATACACAAATTAGTATTTTTTGTCATTATTATAAATTTTTACAACAAACAAGCACGTTTAATATATTCATAACCGTGTTTGTGTTTTACCGTCATGCTTTAAAAAAAAAACGCTAAAATAAAAACCGCTAAATTTCGCTATCTATAATCTCTAATAATAACTCCTGTATAGCAGTCCCACAACATTCTGACACTCGATGACACTCAAATACCCTGTGAGTAATGTCTAGCGTCGGGGAATGAGTTTTTTACAGTGTCTGTTATAATGTTAATGTTGTTTTTGGTGTGTTTACATTAATGAATATGGCCACTATTGCCACATTAGATCGTTATAATAACATAATATATGCCTTCAGTGACTTCCTGAAGATAAATACTACAAAAGCACAACTGGAAAAACTACAGCAGTCGCGATCATCTGATCTCATATGAAGCATGAGATCGCGATGACATATGATGACGTGTGCAGGTGCTGTAGTGCTGTCCTAATTCTTAGGGGTAAATTTTGAAGCCCTTTCCCTTCACCCTCGGTTATAAGGGCCAAGGGTAAGAGGAAGGGGTAGGGGTACAAAAATAGAATTGGGATTGGGCCTAAATGTGACCACACCTTAAGAGAGTTTAAAGTAAATCTTATTAGTGTACCAGTACAACTAGTGTAATCCTTCTGGCTCCACAAGACCCACTTCACCAGTATCTCCAATATGATGGGCTACTTAACTAATGACTGCAGCCTCTTATGTCAGCTGCTCCTGTGCCCAAGGGGTGAGTTTTCCTCATACAGCTCCAACTAACTGGATATTTCACCCACCCTCTTCTAGCTTTAGTTATACTGCACCAATTGGGATTCAAGCATGTTGCATAAGCACGTAAACAAGAATACTAAATGCCGCAACTTTTAGTGCATCTCCTGAGACCCTTTCTATTTGTTCTTAATTACACCGATCCCCCTAACCTCACTGCCATCCAAGTTTTGCTAACAGTGTATTCCGTCCTCTCACTTCATAAAGTGAGATTCAGACTGACATCTCCAGCATTACAATGTGCACACTAACAAGGACACTAAAGACCGCAGTATTTATTATCAGTTGCGGCTCTGGAACCAAGGGAGTTTTACTTGTGCAGTTCCAACAAGGTGCACTATGGTACCTCATTCATCAAATCCTCACACCCATCAGGGCCACAGGACCAATGAAACCTCTCTGGTTCTACTTGGATTAGCATTTTTTGATTGTACTACCATAGGTTAAACCAGTGGTTCTCAATTCCGATCCTTAGAATGATCATCAGCTCATTAACAGAGAGATCCATGAACTGATCCTTGTGTGTCAAATGAGAAAGACATACAAAATGTGCAGGGTGGGGGGAAATTGAGAACCACTAGTTTAAACCATTGACAAAATACTTTTACTCACTTTCCTTTAGCTCATTCCCTGCTTTATGAGGGGTCACCACTGAGGAATAAACCACCGGTTATTCTGGCATATGTTTTACTGGCGAATGTCTCTCCTGTCCCAACTCAGCACTGGGATTACAACCCTCACTCTGGGTAAGCACACACAGTCTCCGATTCACACACTACTGTCGATTTTGTTTATGCAATTCACCAATACCACATCTCTTTGGACTGTGGGGGAAACTTAACCTACGCAGACATGGGGAGAACATGCAAGCTCCAGACAGAAGGTCTTCTGGTCCAGCCAGTATTTGAACCAGCCACATTCTTGGCATGAGACCACAATACCAACCACTTAACCATCATGCTGCTCTCCCTTCAACAAAATACTAAATAAGTATATTTAGAAGAAATGCTAACTGGACCACTGAACTGGAACAGAACCAATTTAGCCCCTCCATAACTACTCTCCCAACTAGATCTTTTGGAAATGTACATTTTCACCCACTAAATCAACACAAACATTGCACCATCATGTAATACAACAGACTTCTGGGCCGAAAAGGAAATACAAAGTGGCAGACTCACGTACAAGACTTCCTGTTTGGTTCAAGACCAGCTACAGCTAGAATGTCTATATAAAAATGGCAGATCAGAGCCGGCTCCATTAGTGATGTGAAGTATATGAAAAGCAAGTGATGAACATAACCTGACGGTGATTTGAGGGGGAGGTGGGCAAGGGATTATGTGTCAGAGCAAGGTCAGGAGAGAAGCTATCGATCTGTTGGGCTACTGCTGACTCGGTTTTTCTTCACCGACGGGCGCGCAAGATGGAAAGTGCTCGCTCATTCTGGCTCCCTGATGCTCACAGACAGTCTTTACTCTCATACACGTCACTTCTGCACACACATCAATATCACTTAACCAAACGGGGGGAGGTTTTGCACCGTCACCCCTGGTGCCTTGGAAAATTCAGTTTGATAGACAGATTTGTACATTATGTTCGGTATTACAAGGTAAGCCAAAGTCTTTAAATCTAGCTTCCAGCTGTAACTAATGAATTATTTAGCAGATCCATCAGAAAATATTGGGATTATCAGATATAACGGATTGTTTTCTCTCAAATGAGATAAAGGGAACAAAAATCTAATATATTGATCTTGCTTTTCAACTCCTCCCTTCATTTTCATTAGTGATATATCACAAGAGAGTGCCCGACAGAGCGAAAAAATAAAATAAAATAAAAGATCTGTCCTAGATAGAGGCAACTACCTGATTTGTATGCTTGCTTGGTCTTGCTTAATTGTCTCTCCAAGGTTTTAATCTGGCCAAAACCCAGCCCATCTCAGGCCTACCTTTGGGAGTCACGAGTCAGTTTCCTCAACTGCTTGACTAAGCAAGAGCGGATTGATGTAAAACCGAGCGAGAAACCCAGCCGCATGAATCTCAGCCGTCGAATTCTCCATTAGCTAATTTGAGAACATTTTTAATTGATGGTCTCTTTAAGTACCAGCTGGCTAAAATTGACTGTATGCCATCACTTAACTCTGTCTCGATTCACAAAATCACTAGGATTCATTAGACTAAAACTTTCATCAGCATGTGCATATGGAGCAGCCTCCTAGAGTCCATAACCAGCAGGATTTAATTTAATTTTGCTTGGTAGCTTTATATACTCTAACAATGATTCAGAAAAAGTTATATCTACACCTATATCCATAAAAATCCTTATGTAAGTGTATGTGATTATTTTAAACTTACAGTAACTATGGTTACACATAATGGGACTCGAGTATAATGTTGAATACTGTACATATGGTACAGTGTCTATTGCAGTGTTTCCCTTACCTGCCCCGTTAACATCAGGTTTTGGAGTCTCTTCTAATGTTCTACTGAGTTGATTCAGGTGTGTTTGATTAGGGAGAGATTGAAAACGTATACTGTTGGTGTGCCTTTAGGAACAGGGTTGGGAAATACTGGTCTATAGCATGCTCGGTCAATATGCAGTATGCAGTTATAAATGTTCAAAACAGCAGTATGCTAATTAAAAAAAAATCTCCTCAGTTTGCATTTTTCTTCAGCTAACACTGCTGTTAGCATTTTTGTTAAATTTAGCATTTTGTTATGTCTTAACATTTAACAGTACAATCAAATAAGCATTTAATAAGGAGATGCTAGAAACTTATTAGCATATTAGCAATAGAAATGTGAAATTGCATGCAGTGTATCATGGCAAGTGAGTACAAATCAAATTATACTTTCATTTTGCTGGATTTTTATTTTAGCTAACAGTTAGCATTTCTGTTAAATTAGCATAATTTAGCATTTTAATTTAAGTCTTAGCAGTAGAGTAAATGTAAAGCTACCTTTTTTGTACATTCATAAAACGACTTGAAAAAACGATGCTAGCAACATTTTAGCATAGCAGAAATATAACGCAAAAATGCACTGCATCATGGGAAAACACTACAGAGCAAAGTATGCTTATTAAAAAAAAATGTAAAACAGTATGCTATGTAGTGCTAATGATTTGAAACAATAATATGCTACACTGTTAACTCAGTATCATTATGATGCAGGTTTACTTTAACAGGTGTTCTGTTAATATTTCTAATAAATATATTATTTGTGTCACCCTATATAACGGTTATCGGCTTCCAAATATAAATAATTATCGGTTATCGACTTCCAAATATAAATTATTATCAGATATCGGCTTCCAAATATAAATAATTGTCGATTATCGGCTTCCAAATATAAATAATTATCTTTATCAGCTTTCAAATATAAGGAATTATCGGTTATCGACTTCCAAATATAAAGAATTATTGGTTATCGGCTTCCAAATATAAATAATTATTGTTATCGGCTTCCAAATATAAATTATTATCTTTATCAGCTTTCAAATATAAGGAATTATCGGTTATCGGCTTCTAAATATAAAGAATTATTGGTTATCGACTTCCAAATATAAAGAATTATCGTTATCGGCTTCCAAATATAAATAATTATCTTTATCAGCTTTCAAATATAGGAAATTATCGTTATCGGCTTCCAAATATAAAGAATTATTGGTTATCGGCTTCCAAATATAAATAATTATCGTTATCGGCTTCCAAATATAAACAATTATCAGTTATCTGCTTCCAAATATAAAGAATTATTGATTATCGGCCCAAAATATTAAGAATTATGGGTTATCGGCTTCCAAATATAAGGAATTATAGGTTATCGGCTTTCAAATATAAAGAATTATTGATTATTGGCATCCAAATACTAATAATTATCAGTTATAGGATTCCAAATATTATTAATTATCAGTTATTGGATTCCAAATATAAATAATATCTGTTATCAGCTTCCAAATATAAAGAATTATCGGTTATCGGCTTCCAAAGATAAATAATTATCGTTATCGGGTCCCAAATATAAAAAAATTATCGATTATCGGCTTCCAAATGTAAAGAATGATCAGTTATCTGATTCCAAATACAAAGAATTATTGATTATCGGCCCAAAATATTAAGAATTATGGGTTATCGGCTTCCAAAAATAAAGAATTATCGATTATTGGTGTCCAAATATTAATAATTATCAGTTACAGGATTCCAAATATTAATAATTATCAGTTATTCGATTCCATATATAAACAATATCTGTTATCAGCTTCCGAATATAAAGAACTGTCGATTATCAGCTTTCAAATATTAAATCAAATATTATTATAAAGGATTAATGGTTAGTTCCAAAAATTTTCATTTGGATCCATCCCTTGGTACTATTTCAAACTCGTGAAAACTCGTGACTTACCCAGCATTCCCTTCTCAGCGTGGGACAAACACATGTCTTTCTCAGCACTGGGTAGAACCAAAGCCACTACAAAGCACTCGACGCTGTCCGCCATGAGCGCCAGACCCAACACCACAAACAGGGTCCACTGGAACTTCCCATGTCCACAGTCCTCCATGATGTCCTCGTATTGTTCAGCAAGCTCCTCGTGTTCCGACACGGTGTCTGTCGGGGTCCTTGCTTTCGCTCTCGCCGCCCTCCGAGCAGCCTTGACCTCATCCGGATGTGGGATACCCTGATATTCCCCTTCATACATTTGATCATCTTCATCGTGTCCTTCAGTGGCATCACTGGCAGCGTCTTCTTCCTGGGGAGGGTAGTCGGTTTGATACCCGTAGCCGTCCTGTCCTCCCTGTCCATACGTCCCATAACTGTCTCCATCTCCCTGGTGGTAAATGTTGTTTTGGTATGGGTCCGCCATGGTTTCAGAGATGTTTTTAGCTAAATTGCAGGTCAGATCCTATATGTGCATAATCCGTAGCTGCTTTGGTGCGTGTTTGGTCTGCTCACGTGTTTACTGCTAAAGAAATCAAGCTGAAGAGCCTCCAGTCAGCAATGGGTCTCTTGAGTTTGGCTGTAAGGATGGCTGTTGGGCACTTTTAATCACCTTTGATTTTTGGAGCTCTCAATGGGCCACATGCTGAGCCTGCAAATAGAAAACAACACTGATGAGTTGGTTTGGATAATATCAACATGGTTCAGCATCAAGCTTAAATTGACTTTTATACACACTGGTTACGTTGGGCTTACTGTTTTTTTTAGAGGGGTACTCCACTTGCTTTGAATATAGGCTCATTTTGCAACTCTCCTAGCGTTAAACAGTTGAGTTTTATCATTTTTGAAACTATTCAGCCAATCTGGTGAGAGCACTTTTAGCTTAGCTTAGCATAGATCATTAAATCAGATTAGACCATTAGCATTTACCTCCAAAATGACCAAAGAGGTTTGATAATATTTGTCTTTAAAGGTTGACTCCTCTTACATCATGTACTAAGACTGATGGAAAAATAAAAGTTGCTATTTATCTAGGCTGAAATTTTATAATATTATGCAGCGCAATCGGCAAACGTTTTTTATACAAGTAGGTGGTCATGTTGGAAGTTACGTAGCTGGGGACTATTTTCAGGTGTAATATCATTGCACCTGCTGCAGCCATGGTATGGCAGCAAATTTCCTTGATTATTACACCAGAATTAATGTATAGTTTTTTAACAATATCGGCCTAGAAACAAACAACTTTTAATTTACCATCAGTCTTAATAGATGATGTAACTACAGAGGAGTCAGGCTTTAAATAGGAACATTATTAAAACTTTTTGGTCATTTTTGAGTGAGATGCTAATGGTCTAATCTGATTCAATGAATTATGTGAAGCTAATCTAAGCTAAAAAAATGATTAAACTCAAATATTTAACTTTAAAGGATTTGTAAAATGAGTATATTTTCAGAAAGTGTTCCTTTAAGGCTTTATGATGAGATGACTATTAATTGTCATATAATTCACATATGTTTTCTTATATCAGTTATTTCTATTGAAATATTGATATAAAAGCAGCATAGTCCAGTAACATATGCTTAACAGGCAATAATATTTACAAGTGCAATACACTAATCATGCATTATTTAAACAAAATCCCTTTTTTGTAAAGCAAGTCACGACATGCCGCATTAATGTTGTTTTCTCGATTTCACACTTTTTAAATAGGCTTTGTAAAGCTGTGACCAACAGAGCTTACAAATGAAAGCCAGGCCTGTCACAAAACACGAAAACCTTTGCTCATTTATTCACCAGCCATTCGGGTTTCTGCTAATACAGCAGATCGGTCTCACTCGACATGAGGATTTACGCAAAGGTTTTCTACATGTCTTATTCCCTATGGTTCATATTTTCACACCAGCCGAATGAAGACAGGTTGTGAATTATAATAAAATCCACCATACATATGTTAATAACATCCGACCGATCTGTTACTACCTTTACGGCCTGTGGATTCATTACAGGAAATGTCGCTAGCTGAGACGTTCTTGAATTAGGTGTGCGGGTCATTAGTTTAGTTAAACACGGAGCCTGATTTGAATTTCCGTGGTCCGAGCGAGCTGCCACAAGTGGGATCATCTTTTGAATTGCTAATTCGAGTAAGCGTATAATGAATGGAGAGGTCATATGCATGAGCCTCTTCCAGATTAATTAGCGCTGATGAAGAAGACATGAAGATGATGTACGTATAGTCAGCCTCATTCACTTTGCATTTGTCTAAATTGATTATTGTTATGTGTTTTTTATGGTTTTAATTAGACAGGATAGCAGAAAGGAGAGGGTGAGTGTGAAAGTAGTATGAATACTAGTCAAGAACATGCTAATCAAAGAAGGCTAACTGGAAACAGCTGGCCATTAGCAAACATATAAGCTCAATATATCTATCCTGAGCTGTTATAAGAAGGTAACCAACTATTTGTGACTTTTGTAGTGTTAAATTATTAAACAGAAGCTATTAACGTTAAAATTAAATGTCTGTTGTTTGGTTGGCTTACTAGCTAGTTCATTATCTTTAAAAGGCATATGACTGATTAGCAAACAAGTGGCTAAATTGGATTTTAGCAGGTAATGTTGAACAGGTAACTGGTATCTGTTTACTAGTCTGAATTCACAGCTTTGTTGAGCCCTATTTCAAATTTTGTAACCTAAAATCTTGGGCTTTTGTCAATGTTAATATTCGGGATGGGTTAACTAATTTCTTTAGCGAGTGTATTACACTGCAAATCATCATACTAGTCTCTTAGCCTGCTAGGTTGCTGATAAAATATGTTAGCCTATCACTTCAACAGTCTGAATCCAAATTTAGCATGACAGTAGCTGATTAATCTCCTAGATTAGTGACAAAATATATTACCTCTCACTTTAGAAATTATGCCACAAATTTTGCATGATGATAACCAATTAGCCTGTTAGATTAGTGACAGAAACATGTGAAAAGGCAAACGGCTAGGGGAAAGGGGAAATCTGTTTCAGTTTTTGTCAGTGCTAATTTCTGGGTTAGCCTAGCATATCACTTAGCAATCGGTTAGTTTGAAAATGTAGTATGATGCTAGCCAATAACCTGCTAAAATAGTGACACCAATTTGAGCTTATCAGTTCAGCAGTCTAGTAGGCTGTGTTTAGCATAATGACAGTCTTTGGTCTACCAGATTACTGAAAAAATACATTCCCCTGCCATGTCAGTAACTAAACCGCAAATGTAGCATGATACTAGCTGATTAGCCTATTAGATTGGTAGCAGAATTTTGTGAAAAATTTGTTTGAGTTTTTGTCAGTGCTAACTTTTGGTTTAGCCAAGTCTATCACTTAGCTATCAATTAGGCTGACAATTTAACATGATGCTAGAAGTAGTGACACCAATGTTAGCTCATCAATTCAGCAGTCTAGTAGGCTGTAAATTTAGCATGATGATAGCCAATTGGCCAACCATATTACTGAAAAAATACATTAGGCTGTCACTTCAATAATTTCACCGCAAATTTAGCATGATACTAGTGAATTGGCCTGCTAGATTACTGACAAAATATGTTAGCCTGTTACTTTAGTAATTAACTCTTCAAATTTAGCATGATACTAGTAAATTGGCCTGCTAGATAACTGACAAAATATGTTAGCCTGTTACTTCAGTAATTAACTTTTCAAATTTAGCATGATACTAGCCGATTACTGACAAAATTTTAGCCATCACTTGTACTTTAGTAATTACTGAATTTCATTACCCTGCACTCTGCATGTGTAATGACAATAAAGTTGAATCTAATCCAAAACACACTGCAAATTTAGCATAATGCTATCCAATTAGCCTTTTAGATTAGTGAAATTATATATGAAAATGCAAATGGCAAAAAGAAAAATCTGTTTGGTTTTTGTCAGTGGTGACTTAGTCAGTTAGGCCTAGCCTATTAGACTGCAAATTTAACCTGATGCTAGCCAATTAGTGACCAAAATGTTAGCTTATCAGTTCAGCAGTTTAGTAGGCTGCAAATTTAGCATAATGATATAGAAGACTGGCCTTCCAGATTACTGAAATAAATTCGCTTGTCACTTTAGTAATTACACCAAAAATTTAGCATGATACTATCGGATTGGCCTGCTAGATTACTGACAAAATATGTTAGCCTGTCACTTTAATAACTACACTTTAGTGCTAAAAAACACTGCAAATTTAGAATGATGCTAGCCGATAAGCCTGTTAGTTAAAATCTGTTTGGGTTTTTGTCTGTGCTAACTTCTAGTTTGGCCTAGTCTTTCATTGAGCAGCATATAAGCTGCAAATTTAGCACAATGCTAGCCAATTAGCCTACTAAAGTAGTATCATTAATGTTAGTTTATCAATTAGGCAGTCTAGTAGGCTGCAAATTTAGCCTGATGCTAGCCGACTGGCCTACCAGATTACTGACAAAATACGTTAGCCTATCATTTTAGTAATTACACTGCAAATGTAGCATGATGCTAGTCGATTAGCCTGTTAGATTAGTAACAGGAATATGTAAAAATGCAAAAAAAAAAGAAAATCTGTTTGGGTTTTTGTCAGTGCTGACTTCTGGTTTGGCCTAGCCTTTCATTGAGGAGTTTATTAGGCTGCAAATTTAGCATGATGCTAGCCAATTGGCCTGCTAAAAAATGACAAATGTTAGCCTATCACTTCAGCAGTGAGATTGCAAATTTAGCATTATTTTAACTGATTATCCTGTTCAGTTAGAGTCAAATGCAACAAAAGATATTGCAAATGCAGTTTTGATCCTTTATGAGAGACGATATATTGAAATGTGATGTATGTTTTTGCGCAGGCATTACAAACTACTACATCTTGGAAGTAAAATGTTACACAACAATGGCATCTAGCAACACATGCTTACTTAAGCATGCCAACTACTACACAGTGACTCTAATAATCAGGTAAGCATTTCATTACTTCAGTGTTCTATATTCATATGTCCTTAAAAAATAGCAACAGCTGCTCAATACGATTAACTACAGTAGTCAACAACCGAAGTGAATCCAAAATGTTTTTCAAAATTGAGAATGGGTGTTGTTCAATAGTTTTAGGACAGCTTTGATGAAAGGTGATGATCCACAAATGTTGACTACTCTGTATACAGAGATTAAAATTCATTACGGAGGGAGACAAAGTTCCTGTTTACACCTGGTATTAACACTTTCATTAACGTGACGTTTCTAAAAAGCTTTGTGCTAGTCCACTTTCAGCCATTTCCTGAAGTAGTTGAAAAGAAATGCCATGTCGTGCCTCAAAATACTAATACTAAGGCGTAAATGATCTTGCTTGACCTCTTATAATCAGATCACCGAAAATCCAAAGTGGAAACAGGGCCAAACAAGCAAAGTAAAAACACATTTAGCATGTGCGAATGTTCATCAGGGTCATCAACAACAAACACAATGAGATTTCCCTCAGGAACAGACCCAATCAGGGCCTATTAGAGAAATGTTGTTGGGTAAAAAAAAATCAATTTGCAATCATTTTAGGCAGCGCAAACCCTCCAAACTCCCATGCTTGTCTTGTTAAACAGTGCTTCCCATCTGTGCATTATATGAGAGCGGCGATTTCTGGCACCAAAGCGCTCGAGCTCATTAAATGGCTTTTTATTCAAGATTGATTCACTCCCCCTTTTTTCCGGCTCCTGTGTGGATAACAATGAATTTGTTTATTGTTCAGAATAGGATTGCGCTGGGGTAAATGTGCAATTTGGCATTTTCTCAGGCCCGTCGGCATCTGCGACAAAGTGGCTCATTGCATGTTGACAAAGACGTGTGAAGGTCAGAGTTTCCAGATGGGCTTTTCTCTAAAAGAATCCTTTGCAGGTTCATCTGATAGCTTTTCCATTGAGCCTTGCAGGAGACATTCGGTTCTTCGCAAACTGATATAAGAGGCACTTTCTGAGCAATAGTTACTATGACAATGCCAATAGTTTCTATGACAATCAGGCCTGACTTGAGAGGTAAAGGAAGGGCTGTTTTTGCTATTCAGGCTAATTATAAATGTTAAAAGAAGGGAGACTTGAGGAATCGCGGAATCGATGCTTGTTTGCATGGACATGTTGCTTTTGAAAGGAATGGCAAAATCACTGGCATTGATCGCAAATATCGCAAAGGCACCAGTCAATACATGCTTACACTGAATTTAAATGAGGAAAAAAAGAGAATGTGCACGTTTTGTGGCGGTTTAATGAATAATAAAATAATGCAATAATGGAATCTTATTATTTATTTAATAAAAACCTAAATAAGGAGTTTACCAAAACAAGAAAGTAACGGTTAAATTTAAAGGGAAAATCAAACCAAAATATATGATAAAATGATTTAGATTTTATTTTTATTAACATTAGTTTTCAGTGTTTTCACATAATAAACATGTGAGCTGAAAATAATATTAAAGAAAGTTAAATTAAGAACAGATAAAGTAAATGTATTTTAACATTTTTGGATTTTATTATAACTATTTTAATCGATAGGTTAACCAAACAACATAAAATAAAATGATAAAATATGATAGTTTACAAAAAAGGTAGTACTTGCATATCAAAGAAGATAGAATATGCAATAGTAGTCCATTGATAAAATAATTTAAAAACATAAATAAACATAGAAAATATATCAAATAAAAAGCTTGAAAATGCTTTAATCAAAAAATATATTTTAATTCGATTTTAATATTATTTAACTTTTATTAAAAAAATACATTTATATTTTTATCATAATCAAAATGAATTAAATGATTAAACATGCAGCTTAAATTGATAATTTACTCAAAAAAAAAGTAATTGTATTTAAAAAAGTAACTGAAAGTAACTGAAAAAAATAACATTTGGACTATTATTTTATTAAGAAAATGCGAAGCACTCTAAAAATACTAGGTTCGATGTTGGGTTGCATATGGAGACAAATACAATCATTGGGTTAAGTGTCATTTAAATGTAATTGAAATTAAAATAACACTAATTATTAAATTAAAAATAACCCAACCTTGGATTTGTCCACATTTGACCTAACATTGGGTAACAACAAAGCAGCATTTTTAAAATGAAATATACACAACAAGAGAGCTGAATTGGGCATGTCAGGTCCAAAGAGAGAGAAAACACTCACCAAACACACACACACACACACACACACACACACACACACACACACACACACACACACACACACACACACACACACACACACGTCAAGCCAAATACACAACACATGCATCAAACTAAAACCTGGACATAAAACATTCAGCAGGCCACGTGGAGCCCGTCATTCATTATCCATGGAGATAACAAGATTCTGCTTAGCTGCTGGTTTCAGCTATAGCTATATACAGACATCTGACTTTTTGCAACATACTGGTAAAAATTCTCCCCAGTATTAGAATAAATCTTCCTATCATAATATCTACAGAATAACACCTACAATCTGCAACTGGTTTAGTCAGGCCTGTACAATTTGACCAATAAATTGTTTTGTGCCTTGATTAAATGTAGTACGATTGAAAATATCAGTCGAATGTTTGATAACACTTCTGATTATTTCTATTAGGTCATTACTATTTTTTGCTATCATTGCTACTGTTGTAAATATCTGTTATTACATGTTGTCTCCATGTTGTTATATTTTTCATATATATTATTATGACATAATCTGATAATGCGATTTGTATGCTTCCACTTATACACACATCAACACATGCACACACACAAACACACACTTGAATACATATAAAAATACTTGTGAATGTTGGCTGTCAGATTTATACAATTTATATGTTTGCTTACTTGCTCAGGTGATTTTGTCACATCTGAGGTTGCTTTCATTTTTTTTCTTTTGACTCGTCCTAATCTTTTGACAGCCCTAATTTTCATGTCAAGGTATTAAAAAATATATCGAATATTTATATTTTTATATTTTAAGTATTGTATCAAAGTTAGAAATGACAGTATTGTATTGCAAAGTTGCTGGTTATTGTGACAGCCATAATTTTTTATATCACGGTATCCAAAATGTTATCGAATATCGATATTTTTGAAGGTATTGTATCAAAGTTAGAAATTACAATATCTTATTGCAAAATTGTTGGCTCTCACGACAGCCCTAATTCTCTTATTACAGTATCAAAAATGGTATGAAATATCGATATTTTTTCAAGGAATTGTATTAAAGTTAGAAATTACAGTATCGTATTGCGAAATTGTTGGCTATAACGACAGCCCTAATTCTCTTATTATGATATCAAAAACGGCATTGAATATCGATATTTTTAAAGGTATTGTATCGAAGTTAGAAATTACAATATTGTGTTGCAAAATTGTCGGTTATCGCAACAGCCATAATTTTAATATCACTGTATCAAAATTGGTGTCAAGTATCAATATTTTGTAAGGTATTGTATCGAAGTTAGAAATTACAGTATTGTATTGCAAAATTGTTGTCTATCACGGTAGCCCTAATTCTCTTATTACAGTATCAAAAATAACATTAAATATCGATATTTTTCAAGGTATTGTATCGAAGTTAGAAATGATAGCTGTAATGCTAAATTGTCAGATATCGCGACAGCCCTAATTCTCGTATTTCGTATACAAAATTGTATCGAATATCGATATTTTTGAAGGCATTGTATCGAAGTTAGAAATGACAGTATTTTATTGCAAAATTTTTGGTTATTGCGACAGCCCTAATTCTCTTACGGTATCAAAAATGGCATTGAATATCGATATTTGTTTCAAGGTATTGTATCGAAGGTAGAAATGACAGTGTTGTATTGCAAAATTGTTGGATATGGTGGCAGTCCTAATTCTCATATCACGGTAACGAAAATTATTGAATATATCAAAGTTAGAAATGACAGTATTGTGACAACACTATTCACATCCCTTACCTTTACAATAAAATAATAATTATAATAATAATAATAATAATAATAATAATAATTATTATTATTATTATTATTATTATTATTATTATTATTATTAATATTATTATTAGTAGTAGTATTAATATTAGTATAATTAATAATTGTTAAATATTGATTCATTCATTCTTTTTTTGTCGGCTTAGTCCCTTTATTAATCAGGGGTCGCCATAGCGAAATGAACCGCTAACTTATCCAGAATATATTTTATGCAGCGGATGCCCTTCAAGCTGCAACCCATCACTGGGAAACACCCATACACACTCATACACTACGGACAATTTAGCTTACCCAATTCACCTAAAGCGCATGTCTTTGGACTTGTGGGGAAAACCGGAGCACCTGGAGGAAACCCATGTGAACACTCAGAGAACATGCAAATTTTCTCATAAACATGCAATTACTATTAACAATAATAATAATAGTAACACTAAAACAGATATTACATTAGGTGTGTGCTCACAACATCTTATTTTTGGTTAAATATATAAATAAAAAGATTTAAATATAGAAAAGCTAATACTGCTCTGTAAAGATACAGGACTTTTGTAACTTATTGGATAGATGTGAATTATCATCATCGATATTGATATTGCAGTAGATACCTGAAAACATTGTGATATAGTTTTCATCCCTATAGGCAGGGTAGTCTAAGATGACGGATTGCTTGTTTGGGAGTGGCAGATGAATCTTGAGTCTGGGAAGAGATCAGAGAGGATTGTGGTTTGGGATTTTGATACATTGTGGGAAATAATGTGGCTGGATAGTTTTTCATGTTTTAGGTTGAACACAGCAGACCTATATTACTGACAAGTGTGAAAAATTAAGGCATTGAACGCTGTTAATCTGTTAACTTTCAAGTAAAACTGAAATAAATATAAAAATTATTAAAATAAAAACAAGTAGAGGATTCTGACAAAAGAAATTAAGCAAAAGACAAAAACACAGCAAATGTCAATTAAAAGCCATAGTTTTAGAAAAGACAATAGCTAAATGACACTTAAATAACCCTAAGAGGGGACGTGTGACCATTTAGAAAAAGTAACATGTTAAATATGTATTAAAAATGCACAGACATGAAAAATTAGCAAACGAAAAAGTGGAAAAATAGACCCTAAGCCTAACTAAATATAAAAATCTGGCACACTACACAATTACTAAAGCTAAAATTAGCATGAAAACAGAAAATATGAAAAAACTAATGTAAACTTTTTACTTTTTATGTAATCTATTTCAATTTAAAACTAAAATGAATGTATATGAGCTACCCATATATTAAAAGCACACCATAAAACCAGTGAAATCAGTCTGACAAAGAGAAGTAGCTTCTGTCCGCCTCTTCTTCATCACTGAACACCATGTTCTTGACATTATGCATAAAATGCCCTTTTACAGACCATTCAAGTTGCCAAAAAACAGTCTGAAAAGAGGATCAGAACAAATAAACAAAACATAAGAGACAGTGCTGTGGAAGAGCTGATGGGAAATCTCTCCTTCTCATCATATTTTATAGCTCATTATCATAGACATCGCACAGCAGGAAAAATGACAGGCTCTTCAAATGGCCCTCATATCACTAAAATGGAGGAAAATGTCACCAAAAATGACAAGACAGTGTAACTGATGCCTATTACTGTAGATTTCTGTATTTTCTTTCACTAAATCCTTCATATTGAATATAATAAGAACATTCTGGAAGATTCAACATATTATATAGAGTATAACATTGATGCGACATGTCCTACAGTGCATGTATAGCGTTATACATTCATGCAACATGTCCCAGTGTTGTATGTATAGTGTTATATAATGTTTCACAAGAAAGAAAATATCAAAGAGATTTGTGGATCACGATGTATTATGGGAAACAATGTGCATTTATGTGCAATTTAGGTGCGCTCAAGCATAAAAACAAATGTAAAAACAACATTTAACTGGTTAACTGAGGAATAAATATATATATACAAATGCACTTTTTCCAGCTAGTTGTAAAATAGTTCTCATTTTCATTTAGGATAACTAAAAGTATAGAGTAAATATAGAGACATATTTTGAAAACGACTGAAAAACACAACTTTAAAACCCTCAACCGCACGCATTATGATAAATCTATTTAAAAACAAATATTGACCTTGGTGATGGCTAATGGGGATCCTGATAAATAAATAAATGAATAAATAAAATAAATAAATTTGAATTACTAAATAAGACTCCCATTAGTCGCCACCTACTGGTGGAACAAAGTAACATCTACTAATCAGCTAAAAATCAATCTGTAGGTCAGTTTGTTCATTCAAAGTGCCTGATCTACCAACGTTTTTTATTTTTTAAATAGTTTGTGCTGATCTTAGCAAAATAGTCTAAGAGTGACATCTAGTAGCCATAGAAAAATTTAGTTGTATTAAATTTGTACCTCTAGATTTGCCGTAGTTATTGTCGCAATGGAGGAAAGTCAACTGAGCTGTATTTCACTGCCATGCAGGTTAATGTTACAGAAAGTCTTGAAAATATAAGTCTGTGAGTATTTTGTTTAATATTTTTCTTCATTTATAGAGTAGAGTGTAATTTAAAGAAACATTTAGAAATTTCCTAAAGGGTAAAACAATAAAATTATTTGTTTGCTCATCTGTATGCAAAGCTATATGTTAAATCTGCATTTAATAGCTAAATTGTATGTATAAGACATATTATTTGACATTCTTTTTGAATGTTTAGTTTTACAGTGCTTCTTTCAAGGAAAGTACACTCATCGGACATCTGGCGTCCGACTCTTCCTTGGAGGAACCTGTTAGCTATCTGCCGAGCTAGCCAGGCACAAGCACTTCAGCAGTCATCCTAGTAGGGGCAGAATATATATATTTTTTCTAATCAAGTGCAGCCTATATAAACGCAATCTACTGTAATTGCTCATAATTAAATAGACATATTCATCATCCAGGCTCTAAATGAGGCTTTTATTTCAGTATGTTAATATAATTCCAACTGAAACTGTTTGAGTAGGGGCGGGGCTTTTTTTTTGTACATCATTCGCTCATAGCAAACTAAGAGGGGCGTGGTTAAGAAATATTGTCGCCGCCACTCCAAACGCGAAAGAAAACGATCAGATTTTGATTGAAGATTACCAAAACAAACAGTTTTTTCAGATTAAATTGAATTAATAAATACCTCACTTTAAGCATAACTAAATAACTTAATAATAACTTTTGATTTCACCCATTTGACTTCAATCATATTTGTTGATTATTTGAAATGCCCTGATAATATTTGATATCTTGTTACTTGGTTAAATTCTTATGTAATCTTACTGTTTTCAGTAATGTCTGACACTTGATTTATTTATTTTTTGGCTCCTGTTACACCATTTTTACACCAAGTTCTGCTTCCCTAAACATTATATATGTATCTAGGCTATGTGCACTCGATCCCTTTGGTATTATATCTTTCTAACTCTGCAGGTTTAGACGTGAATCTGGGGCATGAACAAGAACTCAGGGTTCATTTTTTTCCAGAAAGCACACCCTGAAATAAGTGCTGAAGGGTGATATTTTGTTACGGAGAAGTTGCTGTCGTCTGTGGTTTGTTTAAACAGGATGTACTGTTCGGTTGAGACTCTGTTAATAAAGTATTAATAATAAAGTATTTATATGCACTATTATATCTTCAGGTACTCTGAGACCTCCAAACATAAAAATAACAAAGTCAACCAAACAGTACATCCTGATGTTTTCATGTTTGGAGGTCTCAGAGTACCTAAAGATATAACGGTGCATATAAAAACTTTATATTAAGACAATTATATATATTCCCACATATTTTAGGTATAAAAAAGGAAAAAAATGTAATAATAAAAATGCAAATAATAAAAACAATAAAAGCAATAGGGCAACGCGGGGGTGCAGTAGGTAGTGGTCTCATCTCACAGCAAGAAGGTCACTGGTTCGAGCCTCGACTGGGTCAGTTGTCATTTTTCTGTGTGGAGTTTGCATGTTCTCCCCACGTTCGCGTGGGTTTCCTCTGGGTGCTTCGGTTTCCCCCACAGCCAAAGACATGCGGTACAGGTGAATTGGGTAGGCTAAGTTGTACGTAGTGAATGAGTGTGTATGGATGTTTCCCAGAGATTGGGTTGCAACTGTAAGGGCATCCGCTACTAGTTGGTGGTTCATTCCGTTGTGGCGACCCCGGATTAATAAAGGGACTAAGCCGAAAAGAAAATGAATGAATGAATGAATAAAAGCAATAACACAAATTTAAATATCACATTAAAATAATATATAAATATTAGTAAATATTCTAAAAATATTAGAATTATATATGAGGTCTTTATAATAATAATAATAATAATAATAATAATAATAATAATAATAATAACAATGATAATAATAATAATAATAATATAATAATAAGAATAATAATTATTATTATTATTATCATTATTATTATTATTATTATTATTATTATTATTATTATTATAAATCCTAATAAATAGTTCATTTTGTAAATAATAAAAAGAATTATAATGTAATATAATATAATGTAATATAATATAATATAATATAATATAATATAATATAATATAATATAATATAATATAATATAATATAATATAATATAATATAATATTTAAACATAGACACACATTTGTATAATTTGCAGATCCCCAAAAATATATGTAAAAAAAATAAAAATATCTAAATAATAAAGCTTGTAAATAAGAAAAAACTAATATAAATAAATGCAAACATTTGTAAAATTGCAGATGCCCAAAATATGTTCAAAATAATAAAAATATATAAATAATAAAGCTTGCAAATAAGAAAAAACTAATATAAATAAATACATATAAATGTCCCACAAAGATATGTGTAAAAATAATACATTTCCTTAACCAGTAAAACCATTTCCAGCCGTCAATTTAAAACAAACAGAGGGATAATTTCCTCAACAACAAATAATTTGCTGTTTTGACAGTGATAAATATGATTATATTTCCACACATAAGTAAAAGAACTTAAAGTTCAAACAAAACACCTGCTGATAAAAAAGCACAGTAAAAAAGTCCCATGTGGTGAAGACAAATGTCAAATGTGTCAAAACCACACCGAACACAGCTCTCCTGACAATCACTTCTTCATTATTAGAGATGCTTTTACTAGCCCAGTTCTATAACTCTCTCTGAAAGAGCTCACAGACTCAAACTTTTAGATTTAGAGTTAAAGAGCCCCTATTATGCATTTAAAAAGGTCATATTTTGGTTTTGGAGGTCTCCAAAAAACATTTTCATTGTGTTATAATATGCATTTATTCATTTTCTTTTTCGGCTTAGTCCCTTTATTAATCTGGGGTCGCCACAGCTGAATGAACCGCCAACTTATCCAGCATGTTTTTTTTGAGCCCGAAAAAGACAGCCCAACTCGTGTTATTCCCCTTATAAGGAAAGGGAGACATTGGGGCTCGAGTGAAGTGCCAAGCCCGGCCCCAGAACGCTCCCCCTGGGTAGATAGTGTTTAAGAGGTGAGGTGTCGGGGTGGTGGAGGGATGCTAAAGTCGTGAGATAATGCAAGTAGGACGAGTTTGGTATTTATGGGGTTTGGTCTAATGCGAATAATAGAATGATTGTCAATGATGTGTTAAAATTGTTGAAACATCTGCGCATGCTCCTCCTGAAATTTGATTATAAAACTTCACTTTTCGCTAGGGCCAGACGGAATCTGTGGACGCTTTTTGCTATTTCTGTGCAGAATTGTGTTAAAAATCTGCAGAATTATGCAGAATTATTTTGGGAGTATCATAACTAAAACCATAATATATTAAATAAAAAAGGGTGATGCAGTGGCACAGTAGGTAGTGCTGTCGCCTCAAAGCAAGAAGGTCACTGGTTCGAGTCTCGGCTGGGTCAGTTGGCGTTTCTGTGTGGAGTTTGCATGTTCTCCCTGCGTTCGCGTGGGTTTCCTCCGGGTGCTCCGGTTTCCCCCACAGTCCAAAGACATGTGGTACAGGTGAATTGGGTAGGCTAAACTGTCTGTAATGTATGTGTGTGTGTGAATAGGTGTGTATGTGTTTCCCAGTGATGGGTTGCAGCTGGAAGGGCATCCGCTGCATAAAACAAATGCTGGATAAGTTGGCAGTTCATTCCGCTGTGGCGACCCCAGATTAATAAAGGGACTAAGTCGAAAAGAAAATGAATGAATAAATGAAATAAAAAGTAATACCTTTTTAACTTTTGTTTAATGTTTACAACGCAAATCAAATTAGATCCACTTTATTTGGTAAACAAGTCTCTAGTATAATATATCTACTAAAAGACAGAAAATATTACTGTATTGTAAATAACTCCGATGAATATTTTCATACTAGTCAATAATATTACTGTAATTAAAACTGAATAAATATAAATCTACACACATTTACACTAGTAAATAAATAGACTCATTGATAGGGTAGAAATCTGCGGCAATCTGCGGAATTCTGCGCGCGCTGATTCCGTGTGGGCCTACTTATCGCTGATGTTTAACACCTTGTGACTAAACAAACAGCTCCAATGTGAACCACTGTTAATTTCGTCAATGAAAATGGCTTGATATATACAAACAGAAACTTGACATGTCTGCTGTGTCAGTAACTTGACTAAATGCGCACAATTCAGCAGATTACATCAAAAAATGTACCTTTTTTAATTTTTAAAATTTTTTTGACAACATTTTAGTGTCGTCTTTTTTGGCCAATAATAATGCGCTGTTTATTCGTTAGATGAGCAGATTAGAACGTGCACATTCGTAGTTTTCAGTCATGTTACTAGGCAAATATTTTTTGCCCTCTTTTTTAATTAGTCCAAAATTACTTGGATTCATTTTGTTGGTTTGACGCGCCACATTAAAAACTGGTTGTCCAATGAGGCGCTTTTGTTTATGCTCCTGGAGCTGCTGAAGTTACAGTAAAACACAACTTGGTGGTGCGCAATCACAAAACTAGCCAAGCACACTTCAATTGCAGATCAAATAGGTTTGGTTGGTGAGTTACTTAATTTTCTTTCAAGGCTTGTAACTTTTTTTTCTGCAAACCTTTGGCCAAGGTGTTTGTGTATTGTAGTGGAGAAGGTAAAACTAAAGCAGAAAGCTAAAGTGAAAAAACAAACAAAAAAAAAAACAATAAATACACAAGAAAAAAGTGTGAGGGCTACTTATTCTGTTCAAATGAATATCAGAAGTTATGCACTGTCATCTTGTGTACCTGAGTAATTATGTTCTTTATTAAATACCATCTAACGTCACAGAGTGGTTTTGCACATTCAACTTGCCCACTGCCAGTGAAAATTGCTAGGGTGTTAATGCTAAAAAAACTCTCGGAAAAATGCTGAAGATAAGTGCGAGCAAATATTGACAAACATATTGATACCAACACCCAAAAACACCTTAAATTTGATTTCAGGGGGGCTTTAAAGAGAGAGTTTACCCAAAAAATGAGATATACGTTTAATTTTTTTATGAGTTTCTTCTGTTGAACACAATAGAAGATATTTTAAAGAATGTTAAATGAAAGTCTTTGACATCCATAGAAGGGTAAAATATAATATGGAAGTCAATGGCAGCCAACATTTTTTTTAAATATCTTCTTTTGTGTTCAACTAGAGATTGAAACTCAAACAGGTTTGTAACAACTGGAGGCCCAATTTTCATTTTTGGGTGAACTATCCCTTTAAAAGCTGTGTGTAACCTCTGAATCAGAGCTCCAGGAATACATCCAGACATCATTTCCATTCATTTTCATGGCTCAAACCTGCTGCTCTCCAACCAGGAGGGTTTACGTCAGAGGCAGATAGAGGAGAGAAATAATGTGTCTGTGCCAAATCAAGTTTTCACAACAACAACAACAACCACAACTATAATGCAAAACACACTGCAGCCAATTAGTTTCAGAAGCCCATTTAAAGTATGATTATTTATTTCATCAAAATACTCAAGGATGCAGAAGTTGTATACAATTATATCATTTTAATGATCCAGATTACATAAATGCTTAAAGGAATAGTTCATCCAAAATGATTTTTCATTAAATTACCCTTTACTTGTTTCAAACATTTAAGAGTTTCCTTCTTCTGTTGAACACCAAAGATGATCTACATACTATTTCTATAGTATCTAGTCAATGGTTACAGGTTTTCAATATTCTTCAAAATATCTTCATTTGTGTTCAAGAGAAGAAAAATCTCAGTTTGGAACCATTTTTGGGCGAGTAAATAGTGAGTTAAATGTATTTTTTGAGTGAACTATCCCTTTAAATGAAATGGAATTATTTTTAAAAGTCTGAAATTCACATATTTAGGTAAATTAAAATTTAAATAATGTGAAATTAAATGCAAATATTTGAATATAAATATGAATTTAAATATTTAAGTAAAAAAATAAAAAAATAGGTTAAACAGACTTAAAATAACAATTAAAATGAAATTCCACAAACACAAATTGATAAAATATTTCAAAAGAAACTCTTAAAAAATGCAATTATTAAAAAAAACTAAAACTCACAGATTTAAGTAAATAAAAAGTAAATAATGTGAAATTAGATACAAATATTTACTTAACTTAATATTGAAATAAAAGGGAAAAAAAAAGAATTAAGTTAAACAGCCTTTAAAAATAAGAAATACAATTGAAATCCACAGACACAAATTGACAAAATGTGTCAAAAGAAAAACTTTTTAAAACTTCACAAATTTAAGTAAAATAACATTTAAATAATATGAAATTAATTACAAATATTTAAATATAATTTAAATATTTAAATTTAAAAATAATTAAGTTAAACAGTCTTTAAAAATAAAAATATTCAAACAAGTCGATAAAAATCCTCAAAAGAAATACTTAAAAATGCAATTATATATAAAAAGTCTAAAATTCACAAATTTTGGTAAAATAAAATGTAAATAATGTGAATTTAAATACAAATATTTAAATAGAAAGAAAAAATAATTAAATTAAACAGCCTTTAAAAATAAGATATTAATTGAAATCCACAGACATTGATCAAACAAATCAAAACAAACAAAATGCAATTCTTTTTTAAAAAGTCTGAAATTCACAAACCTAAGTAAAATAAAATGTAAGTAATGTGAAATTAACTACAGATATTTAGATATAATTGAAATATATAAATAAAAAGTTAAAAGGCCTTTGAAAATAAGAAGTATCATTGAAATCCATAGACACAAACTGACAAAATATCTCAAAAGAAACACCTAAAAAATGCAATTTTTTAAAAAAGTCTAAAATGCACAAATTTTAAGCAAAAACAAATGTAAATAATGTTAATTTAAATAGAAATATTTAAATAACAATGAAAAAATATTAAGATGAACTTAAATATAAGTTATGTAAAACAAAATTGATAAAATGCGTAAAAAGAAACAGCCAAAACAATGCAGTTATTTAAAAATAACATCAAAAATATTCAACAAATTTAGGTAAAATAAAATATAAATAAAAGTTTATTTCTAAGTCTTAAAGGAGTACTTGAATATCGACATATCAGTAAATGATTTGATGGCTGACCTTTATCTTGTGATGTTAGTGTGTGTGTATGAAGTGAAAACAGCAGAGAGCATGT
>NC_079459.1:26115370-26122870 GCF_903798145.1 Danio aesculapii | reverse complement strand
AAGGCATATATAATTTTAGCATGTTTGGTTTAATTAGTGGGCATATTTTGGCTGAATTGAACACACAAAAGACAAAACATGTCTAAATGAACCACAAACAGGGCAGAATGTCACAAGATGCGACTATAAAAACTTAATTAACATTATTAAAATAATGAGAAATGCTAATTAAAATGTAATTCTTCAAATTTGAACAAGATTGTTTGCTGGTTAATGGTCTTAGCTATAAACAGAAAACTAGCATTGTTAATTCATTATCTGAACACTGAATTAAGATTTCTTTCATATTATTATATGGCTGTTTGGAATAATCGATTCTGATTGGTCAGTTGCTACATTGCAAGGTATGTTATGCCAGGATAACAACTGCTAAATAACAGTCTTATTTTGAAGTTCAAATCACCTTAACAACCACAATATTCAAAGCCATATACTTACATTCACATTCATATTTATTTGCTTGTCTGTCAAACCACGGGTTTTAACTGCTGTGTGCCATATTGTAAATGAATCATATGTATTGTAGGTCAATCTATGCTTCATTCAGCTAGCTAGTTTCTAGTTTCTGCTAGTTTCTGTCAGCTTTGCATTTTTGACTGTTTGGTGCCATCTTGTGGCTGAATAGTGCACAAGTTAGTGCATACTCCATCAGCTGCTTTCCTGTTTGTCAGCTTTGCATTTAATTAAAGATTTGATAAACTATTATGATATTGATTATTGCTTTTATTGGCCAACACCGATAATTGGTTCTATTCAATGATATTGATTACTTCTTTTATCGACCAATATTGATTATTTCTTTTATTGTGAAAACTGATTATTCATTCTAGCTAAGTAAACCGATTACTGCTTTTATCAACCGATATTGATTATTACTTTTATTAGCCAATAACGATAATTGATTCTATTCAATGATATTGATTACTGCTTTTATCAACAGATATTGATTATTGTTTTTATTGGCAAATACTGATTGATTATTCATTCTATCTAACTGATTACTGCATCTATCAACCATTATCAATTATTACTTCTATTAGCCAATACTGATAATTGGTTCTATTCAGTGATTCTGATTACTGCTTTTATCAACCGATATTGATTATTGTTTTTATTGGCAAATACTGATTATTCATTCTATCTAACTGATTACTGCTTTTATCAACCGATATGGATTATTTCTTTTATTAGCCAATACCGATAATTGGTTCTATTCAGTGATACTGAATACTACTTTTATCAACTGATATTGATTATTACTTTTATTAACCAATACTGATAATTGGTTCTATTCAGTGATACTGATTACTGCTTTTATCAACCGATATTGATTATTACTTTTATTAGCCAAAACCGATACTTGATTCTATTCAATGATACTGATTACTGCTTTTATCAAGCGATATGAATTATTACTTATATTAGCCAATACCGATAATTGGTTCTATTCAGTGATAGTGATTACAGCTTTTATCAACCGATATTGATTATTAATTTTATTAGCAATACCGATAATTGGTTTTATTCAATGATACTGATTACTGCTTTTATCAATCAATATTGATTTTTACATTTATTAGCCAATATCGATAATTGGTTCTATTCTGTGAGACCGATTACTGCTTTTATCGAACAATACTGATTATTGCTTTTATTGGAAAATACAGAGTATTGATTCTATACAACAATACTGATTACTACTTTTATCAACCAATACCGATTATAGCTGTTATTGGCCAATACCGATTATTGATTCTATTCAGTAATACTGATTTCTGCTTTCATTGATCGATACCGATTATTGATTCTGTTCAACATTATTGGTTACCAATACCTATTATTGCCTTTATATGTGAATACAGATTATTGGCTGATATTTCGGTGCATCTGTAACCATTACAGTCTATATGTTAAGTCATACATTATTTCGATTGAGAGTTTTAAAGTGGATGCTATGTGTGACTATATTGTAACTCTTTCAGAAATATATATTTTTTAAAAACACAAGCAAAGAATCATTCACAATGAGACTCGAAATGGATATGATGAAAGTCAAACTTGATTTCATATTGATTTTAACGTCTGAAAAAACGACTCTCTGTCTAATCAAACACAAGCATAAGATAAAACATGAAAGCTCAAGCTCTTAAAATGGATTTTTTCCAGCTGAAACCGAAGAGTTCATCAATAGCCATAAAGTGCCTTTGTCCGAATGCGTAATTATTCAATTAAAAAGCAGCACAAAGGCTCTCGGGGTGAAAAGCCGCCATGTTGATCTATTAGGGAAAACCCTGCTGTGCGCGGCACGCTATTAAAATATTAAACAGTCTGCAGACGCTCGTGCACTTCCACAAATTTGGCTGCGTTTTCTTCTACAGCTGACGATTAATGCATATATGTGTTATTTATTTCTGATTCCCTGTTAGTTAAGGAAAGCTCCTGGCTGACATGAAAACGGAGCTGTTTTTGAGTCGGATTAGAGCTTCATTGTGGCGATGTCGGCTCTGACACCCTGCATAGTTTTGACAGATAAACAGATAAAGTCGGAGGTTAATCCTGGTGATTTCTGGAAGCTGGTTGAAACACAAGCGAGGAGAAAGTGGATGGAATAAAGAAATCTCTTATTATAGTACATTAAAGCATGATGTTCTGGACAGGCTGCTCCAGCAATTTTCTTTTCTGCTCCCTCTTGAGATTCACCGTCCAGAAAAAAAGCTACTCTCGCAAACATAAAACACAAGCCTACTGTAGGAATGCAACATTGGCATTAAATGAACTGCCAGCGCTATGCTGAAATAAAGAAAAACAGGGATCTTTTTCCACATAATTGCATTCAAGTTCTTAGACTTCATCTAAAGATAGGTGAAAAGTTAACTATAATGTCACAGATTAGGAAGATAGCAGTGGTAACAATAGAGCCCCCTTTTTTTCCAGATCTGAAAGTATTTTTCTCATATATTTTTCCAATGTGGATTTTTAGAAAGCATTTGTTATTAGCCAAACCAGCTGCAAATGATTTATAATCATAACATTATAAAGTTTGATACGAAGCAAAGATGTACATGAAAATCTTCATATATGAATATTTGTACTACATTCTTGAAGCATTGTGAATGACAATCGAATTTAATATGGTGAAAAATGGAAAAACTATTAATTTGAAATTGCTGGTTGTGTCTATAGATTAAAAATGTATTGAGTTTATTGTAAATTATGTAAATGTATTAATATTAATGCAATAGTAAGTCCAAGGCACTCAAAGTAAGTGAAAAAAATATATTTAAATAATTGTTTTCACATATTTTTTAGAGCGTCTTGGAATTACGATTTCCTTGTTTATCTTTATGAATCCCTTTTCTAAAGAGCACCAGCACTTTAATTACGCTTGAAGCACTTTTTGTTTGATTTTATATTTGTATTTATATCAATACAGTAGTCCCTCGTTATTCGCGGGAGTTACGTTCTAAAAATAGGCGAAATCCGCAAAGTAGTTCGCTCTATTTATTACAATTATTATAGATGTTTTAAGGTTGTAAAACCCCTCACTACACATTTTATACACTTTTCTCAGATGGGCATGAACATTTTCACACTTTTCTCTCTTTAAACAATTTCAAAGTTCAAACCTTCATAGAAAAATAAGTCCAGTATTATAGAATTAAACCAAAGATCAAAACTTTTGATCTTCATTTATTTATTCCGTAATGGCGCCCTACAGCCGCATAACTTCTACCTTCTTTAGCATGTCCAGAAGTTCAACTTTTTGTGCGATGGTTAGCATCTTCCTCTGCCTTTTGGGTGCTACCTCAGGTGCCTTTGACGGTGCAGAATGTTTTGTCGACATTGTGTGGAGAAACTTGGAAATATACAGTACAGCACTTCAGAGTCACACCACTAGCAATCGAAGATTTATGTAAATTTGGCAAGCTGAACGCATTCTGTACTGTACAGGAGACATGGTACGGAGGAGATTAATTGACAATGGTCTACGACCAATCAGGACACAGAAAACAGTGTGCTAATCAGGACACAGATCACAATGCGCTGTAAAAAAAAAAGCATGTCAAATTGCACGAAAAAAGTCAGCAAATCTGCGAGGCCGCAAAAAGTGAACCGCGTTATAGCAATGGACCACTGTATTTATGTATATCATTTTTTTTTTTGCAGTGATGCCTGGAAGTGGGCGGGGCTAAATATATATTTAATCAATCTTAGCCTACTGTTACTAGCTAAGACATGCTAGTCTGATATGATGCTGCTGCTATCAAACAACACAATCCACGCTAGCATAGAGACTAGCTAAGACCTTCTAACCACTTTAGAGTTAAAATGTGCTTCAGTTAGCATGATTAGTTAGTAAGGTTTGATGGTGTAAGAGAAATTTATGACTAGTCGTCAGCTGAAAATCAGATATTTAGCATTACATGTTTATTATATGCTACATTGGTTAGCTGTATATGTTTAGCGTGCTCTGATAAGTGGTAATAGTAAATATTTTATAGAAAGTGTATGATTAGAGTGGTGAAAAGTGGCATAATGGCACTCCAGAAAAAAGCAGACAAAAATTGTCAGTCGCTACTTTCTGAGAAGATTGGTGGCTAAGCTAAGAGCAAAAGTGATTTAGCCAGATTAGCTTGTTACTTACTGATGATGGGAAATTTATTTTTTATGCTCCAATTCTGCTATCCCTTTGTTTTAAATGAAAAAAAAATGACTAAGGTTTATTGGTTATTGTTTATTGTTAAAACTCTGCTTCCCTATAGAAAAACTACAATTTCTTTTGGGTTTTTATTTTATTGCTCATACAGTCTTTTTATAACTAGTCTGACTAGACGTTCTGATTTGTTACAGACAATAATGTATTGTCTTGTAATAAATAGCTACAATAAGGTAAAGAACTACAATCAGCATTGACAATAACATTTTGGTCTGTATTTCAGAGGTCACCACAGTTGAATGAACCACCAACTATTCCATCATATGTTTTATGCAGCGCATAGCCAAATCCAGCTGCAACTCAGTATTGGGAAAATGATGGAAATTTAAAACTATCCATTTGAAGTTGCTGGTTGTGTGTATAGATAAAAATGCAAATACACTCAACTCAGAACTCTATGGAAGTGGGCGGAGCTAAAAATCTTTTTAAGCTTTTTAAAAAAGCTTTTTAAAACTAGGGTGTCCAGACGTCCTGATTTTCCACAGACAGTCTCATATTTCAGCTCTATTTTTAGTTTCCCGACTTGCAGCTTTGAATACAATTGAGAGAATCCACTTAGAATCATTATGGTTTTTTTTGGATTTACCTTTACTAGGTATGTGTTTTCAATCAATTTTTCATTTTTGTTAGCATGACAGAGCTTTGCAAAGACTAATTTAAGTGGAATGAATTTAAACCTGGTAAACTTGAAGGTTTTAACTCAAAATGAGTGGGATTTGACGTATCAATTTTTTCCCATGTTGGCAATTGCTTGGTATTTTGAAAAATCCAAGTAAATGCTTTAAGCCGGTTTTTAGATCTGTCAGTATTTTACATTTTACATTTTACACCATAATGCAAAAACTAGCTTGAATTATAATGAGCCAATTTGTAAACAAAATGTGTAAACAAAATTCAAGAATTCATAAGTAAAAATCATGAATATTTTAGCCAAATGAACTGGATTTGTTTATTTTCTAATCATGTTTTAAATTCACAAATTGGATTTCTGTATTTACGAATCCTGTTTTGAATTTTTGAACTAGATTTGTGTATTTTTTTAACCGTGTTTTGAATTTCCGAATTGGATTTGTGTATTTTCGAATCATGTTTTAAATTTATGAATTGGATTTGTGTATTTTCGAATCATGTTTTGAATTTACAAATTGGATTTGTGTATTTTCTAATAGTGTTTTGAATTTAAGCATTGGATGTGTATTTTCGTATCGTGTTTTGAATTTACGAATTAGATTTGTGTATTTTATATCATGTTTTGAATTTACGCATTGGATATGTGTAGTTTCGTATTGTGTTTTAAATTTACGAATTAGATATGTGTATTTTCTAATCGTGTTTTGAATTTACACATTGCATATGTGTATTTTCGTATCGTGTTTTGAATTTACGAATTAGATTTGTGTATTTTCATATCGTGTTTTGAATTTACGCATTGGATATGTGTATTTTTGTATCGTGTTTTAAATTTACGAATTGGATTTGTGTATTTTCGTATCGTGTTTTGAATTTACACATTGGATATGTGTATTTTCATATCATGTTTTAAATTTACGAACTGGATTTGCGTATTTATGAATCATATTTTGAATTGACAAATTTGATTTTGTGAATGTGAATTGTGTTGTGGATCTATGAATTGTATTTTTGTAAATGTATTATTTTTGAGACTAATCTGGCTCCATAGTATGCATTGAGTTTGTTCTGCTAACTCAAAGCAGTTTCGAAGATTTTTCTTTTTTTTTTTTTCTCGCTTCAAGCTGCCTCTAATAAGTCATTTTTCTATAACATGTTTTCTGCCTTTGATCACCAGGAATCCTCAGAGGAGCCGTTTGAAAGCAACAGAAGACAGCTAATGATCCACATATATCAGCGATGGTGAGAGAAACGTTTTTTTTTTTTTGGTTTACTTAGTCCTCTCATATGAATAAGTTCACCTGCAGTTAGACATGCTATAGCTTAGTACTATTAATACATACATTTCTTAATAATGATGATATTAATGATCATTTTTTGAGTCTGAGATAGTGCTTCTGGTGCCTGCAAGACATTTAGAAGATATAAATAATGCATATGTTTTTATCGAGAAGAAGACCCCCCCCACCCTTCAGTGCACAGTTTATAAATACACACTATCAACGCACAACTAGCATTCGCCCACATATTTCTGAACACGCATAGTGGAGTGCACTTAATATGATACATTATAGTTTAATCAGTTCACACGCTTGCATCATTGCACATTCTCATTTTCATAAACTTAATGGCGCTTTTCATGTCAAAAAGACGAGGCCAGGCGATTTTTCTTCCTTTCTACCGAAGAAATCACACACAAAAAAAGCAAGTTTCTTCATCAAACTTCTCTCCGCGATTGATGATCGTTCTGCTTTCATGATCGTGCACTTTATCATATTAGATTATTGCATCACTTAGTCTCTGCGGGAGAAATATTTTTGGTGAGTATTGATTATGTAACTGCTTCCAAAATCTACTAGGCAGCAACCTAGACGCTCATTGATTCATTCTATAAGCGGAGTCATCATCTAAACGCCTTTAAACTGTCTATTTGAAAGAAAAAACTCCTTTAGTTGAGTTTTCTTTGCAGCGATGCCTGGCTTTTCATGCCTCTGTGAGCTTCAAACAGACTTCGTTCCTTTAATATTTCATAAACTTTTACTCCCTGCAGTGCATTGCAGTCTCTAACATGGACTTTCATGGGAAACAAAGCAGAAGAAATCCCTTATATCTAGCACACAAGACATGCAAACAAACAATCAACTTTCTTACCG
>NC_079459.1:25967870-26112870 GCF_903798145.1 Danio aesculapii | reverse complement strand
ATCTATCTATCTATCTATCTATCTATCTATCTATCTATCTATCTATCTATCTATCTATCTATCTATCTATCTATCTATCTATCTATCTATCTATCTATCTATCTATCTATCTATCTATCTATCTATCTATCTATCTATCTATCTATCTATCTATCTATCTATCTATCTATCTATCTATCTCATGAAAGGGAAATGTATCATGATTCTTCTCCTATTGTTTACTGACTGCAGTGCTCTCACCTGGCAAGGAGGTTGTGTGTGTCAAAGAGCTTCAGGGTTTGCCATATGGAAGTGCTGCACAGTCTGTACTTACAAACAATGACTCGCCTAAAGCCTTCCATAACTCATGTTTATAAAGCAGATGAAATATACACTGTTGTTTATTGCTCAGTCAAGTATCACATGCACTGAATGTATTTAGATACACATTTACCCAGTGTCATTAGTGTTGACAGAGATATGAGTTTAGAACCGCATTTTGTTGTGGCATGCTTTATTCCACATATTGTAAGTAAATATGCAGAAAATCATTTTGAACAGATTAATTTAAATGAATCATTTGAATAAACTGATTCATTTTACCTACATTTTAAACTGATTTTAAATGAAGCGAGTTAGCCCTCTCCCCAAAAATAATGTACTGAAAAAACTGAAGCTACGCTTTTCAGAACAGCTCAGCTCAATTTGTGGTGTTGTTGTCATAACCTATTGGCACTAAATGAAAACAGAATAAAGCAATAGATCAAATATATCACGTGCATAAGAAACCATGTTCTTGCTGTATTTCTGCACCAGCCTACTGCATAATACATTTCTGAACCGGCTACGATGAATAAAGTCATGCAGCATTTATATGGTGCAGGGGGAAAGACTTTCTGCCTGATCTAATATGGAGCTCCAGCAAGTGCAGTGTGTTTCGAATGCTTCCTTCATGTGTTTCTACCTCCATCCCACCATCTAGTCCACCCCCCTCGCCTCATCAGGCCTGGTTGGTTTGACCTGCTGCTGGGTTGTCATTATAAAGAGTGGATGTCCCGTACAGGAAAAGGAAAATCTCACTAATCCCACACCACATAATTCTGCTTGCAAGAGGATTAGGGTCAACCAGCAGCCCATGACCAGATTTAAATCATACTCCTCATCTGCCATCATCATCTTCATCATCATCATAATCACAATCTGAAACAAGCGGCCGTTTGAGGGAGTTAGGTATAAACAGAGTTCGGAGCCAGCTACAACTGGGTGGGGACTTGAGCTCCAAGTGGGCTGTTCCTAAGCCCAACCACCTACCCTAATCCTAAACCTACCCCTTCCCGTAACCTCTTGTTTTTTAGTCTACACCTACCCTAAACCTACCCCTTAAAGTAACCTCTTGTTTTATTAGTCTACACATACCCTATCCCTAAACATACCACTTAGAGTAACTTACTGTTTTATAAATGTCTACACCTACCACAACCCATGGTCCATACCTTGCATGTAGTCATGCTTTTATAATTCTGCATTCTGTTAGTGTTGCTCTGACAATAACACTTCCAAAATACTATCTGGCTGGGGGGCTTCTATGTTTCTATGTTCCTCTGTGTTGAGTTTCTTTGCAGGTTTTTTAGTTAACACTGTAAATGCATGAAATGCTAACTTACTGTATAAGTAGCTCAAACTCACACTCATTTAAGGAAGAAAGAGACAAAAATCGACTGTGTTAAGGCAAAACTAGACCTGGTGCACAGACACAGAAATATAAATCAGCCTTTACAGTAACTTAATGTTTTTTTAACATCCACACTTACCCCAACCCTAAACCAAGCCCTTGTGGTTATAAAAAAAAACTAATTATTGATGTACAGTATCACAAATATTAGGCTATATAGATGTGCTCATGCTAGGTAGCCACAGCTGTGACCTCTTCTAGCCTTAAACTAATTTAACCATGAAGGAAGTCCCTCTCACTTGAAGGTCCCTTGACCCACTTGCAGCACAAGTCCCCCCTCTTGGAGGTCTCAAAACCCTCCCATTTGGGGTCCATCTATTTGGAGGTTTCTCAACTCTCCCACTTGGAGGTCCCCACACCTACTTGCGGCATACACGCAAGTACTTCCCACTTGGAGGTTTCCCAACCTACTTGCAGCACAAGTCCTTCCCTCTTGGAGGTCTCCCAACCCTCTCACTTGGGATCCCCCACCTACTTGCAGCACAAATCCTCCCTCTTGGAGGTCTTCCAATCCTTCCACCTGGGGTTCATCTACTTGAAGGCCTCCCAAATCTCTCACTTGGTGTCCATCTACTTGGAGGTCTCTCAACCTTTTAACTTGGAGGTTCCCCAACTTACTTGCAGCACGAGTCTTAGAGGTCTCCCAACCCTCATACTTGGGATCCCCCAACCTACTTCTATACTCCTACAACCTACTGTCTTTCGGATGAGTTGTTAAACCGAGGTCCCGACTCTCTGTGGTCATTAAAAATCTCAGGATGTCCTTCAAAAAAGAGTAGGGGTTTAACCCCGGCATCCTGGCCAAATTTGCCTACTGGCCTCTGTTTATCATGGCCTCCTAACTACCCCATATCTATTTCTCCTTTCCACCAATCAGCTGGTGTGTGGTGTGTGGTCTGGCGCAATATGGCTGCCATTACGTCATCTAGGTGGATGCTGGACACTGGTGGTGGATGAGGAGATTTTCCCCAATGTGTAAAGCGCTTTGAGGGTCCATAAAAGCACTATATAAATGTTAAGGAATTAAGGAATTATTAATTAATTACTTGCAGCACAAGTCCTCCCTCTTGCAGGTCTTCCAATCCTCAGATTTGGTGTCCATCTACTTGGAGGTCTCTCAATCTTTCCACTTGGAGGTTCCCCAACCTACTTGCAGCACAAGTGCCTGCCTCTTGGAGGTCTCCCAACCCTCTCACTTGGGATCCCCCAAACTATTTGCGGTACAAGTCCCCCATAATGGAGGTCTTCCAATCCTCCCACTTGGGGTCCATCTACTTGGAGGGGTCCCAATTCTCCCACTTAGGTTCTATCTACTTGGAGGTCTCCCAATACTCCCACTTCAGGTCCATCTGCTTGGAGGTCTCTCAACCCTTCCACTTGAAGATTCCCCAACCTACTTGCAGCACAAGTCCTTCCCTGTTGGAGGTCCAACCTTCACACATGGGGTCCCCCAACCTACTTGCAGTGTAAGTCACGCACTATTGAAGGTCTTTTGAACCCTCTTACTTGGAGGTCTCCAAACCTACTTGTGGCTTAAGTCACTTCCACTTGGAGGTCTCTAGGTTGCAGTGGTATATATTAGGTTTGAGGTGGGGAGTTTTATTGAGTTTAACCTCTAGGGAAGTAACAATACATCTACATGGATCAATACAGCACTGATAATGATAAGGTGTGTGTAATTTACTAATAACATAGGTGCAAAATGGGTTTAGACATGCTTTTTTGGGATCAATTAATAGAATAAATACTGCAAAACACTAGTAAACTGCATTGAATGATTCATTTAATTAATAATTTTAAAAAGATCAGACCCAAAAATCATCGATGCATTTTCAGTTTTAATGTTTTCTGTGTGACTTCAGTTTTTAAAATGTAAACAAATTTTAAGTGTCGCAAAATGTTAATAATTCTGGCCTTTGTCTGCTGTCTGATGAAAATATTTTTATATTTGAAAAAAAAAAAGATGTACATATCTAAATAAATAATAATAATAAAAATAATAATAATAATAATAATAATGTAAAAAAGTGGATGTCCCAATTGGGATAAAGGATGTACAAGTTATTTGTTCATGTTAGATATTTCAGTAACCACACAAGTATTTTACACTATAAAAAACAATCCAATCTAATATACTATATAATATAATATATACTGACCTGGCATGCATTTTACAACCACTTTTCAGAAATGCGAAGCATATTTTTAGTAAATAGTTGCACCCTAATAAAGTGTAGCAATATATGAGCAATATATTTCACATCCCTAAATATGCTAACTG
This sequence comes from Danio aesculapii, assembly GCF_903798145.1. Lineage (NCBI taxonomy): Eukaryota > Metazoa > Chordata > Actinopteri > Cypriniformes > Danionidae > Danio > Danio aesculapii. The sequence goes on along the minus strand of NC_079459.1, from coordinate 26,108,878 downwards.
CTTCTAAACATACAAGTAAAATGCTCACATGTGAGTATAATGACTCGATAAACATGTGCTAACCATTCTAAGCAAAGGCAAAATTTCCCTGCTCCCTTATAGAATTATTACTTGGTGCAAACATTTAATTTTTGAGACAGCTACTTAGAGGAAAGACTGTGTAATGCAAAATCATTCTGCTTATATTTCCATGCTGCTTAAGTACCCTTCTGGCTCAGAAACAGCATTCATTGTCCATCTTTGATGGGCCTTGGATTGACCAAATGCAATATATCCAGCAAAGGATTGGCTGGCATTTAACTTGATGTAGATGTTCTAATCAAACTACAGCTCTTAGTTTTGCTAGTGAATCGATAAATGTGAAACGTCAGATGCTGACTGCTGTGAAAGTCTGCTGATTGGCTGTGGCCATTATCCTTCAAATTAGAGCCCTGCCCACTTTGAGTAGTATCTGGTGGTTTGGACATTTAGTAAAGCTCGTCAACAGATTAGTAGACAAGACTTTACATTAATCAGACTGAGCCAGCCATCAGAAAGCTCTAGAATAGATCATCATTAAAGTCTGAAAAGGACTTCGAAGAGACCCTTCAGTCCCCCATGAGATATAAATCAGAATGGCTAGCAGTAAGCGCTTTGCCGAACCTCTCATCTGCTCTGGAGGATCCTCCAATAAAACCAGTCATAAAAAGCGGTGATATATTGCATGAGTGAGAACATGGCGCTGGAGATTCACTGCAATGAGGGACCTCGGGGCTTTTGGTCAGTACAGATTTTTAATAGAACAATTCAAATATATTCAGTGGCGTGGATAAGAATTGGTTTTTAATAAGGTTTTGTGAATTAATTTTGTAAACGCCAAATAAAGATAAAATTGTAATATAATTTCTAAAAATGAGTTTGAATATTTATATGATTGCTTGAAGTTGATCTTTTTTTAATCAGAAAGAAGACATGCACATAAACCATAAAGGCATGAGAATTTAAATGTTATCCTATACTAGCAAAAAGGAAAAAAACTATTATTATGCATGCATTTATTTGATTAACATTACAGTAAAAGTGTGAATTGTTATTTTGAAATGTAACTTGTTCATGTAATGCAAAGCTAATTTCATAGTCATAGCAATTCCTGTGGAATTCATCCTAATTTGCTTAAGAAATATTTATTATTATTATTATTATTATTATTATTATTATCAATGCTGAAAGCAGTTGTGCTTTTTTGCAAAAACTGATATTTTTAATTATATAATTTCTTCTGTAGCATTATAAATGTCTTAACCCTCACATACATACATACATACATACATACATACATACATATATATATATATATATATACACACACACAGTTGAAGTCAGAATTATTAGCCCCCCTCTTAATTTTTTTTACCCAATATCTGTTTAACGGAGAGAAGGGTTTTTTTTCAACACATTTCTAAACATAATAGTAACTCATTTCTAATAACTGATTTATTTTATCTTTACCATGATGACAATACATAATATTTTACAATATATTTTTCAAGACACTAGTATTCAGCTTAAAGTGATATTGAAAGGCTTAACTAGCTTAATTAGGTTAACTAGGCAGGTTAGTTATTGTATTGTTTGTTCTGTAGACTATAGAAAAAAATATAGCTTAAAGGGGCTAATAATTTTTACCTTAAAATGGTTCAAAACAAAAATTAAAAAACACTTTTATTTCTAGCTGAACTAAAACAAATAAGACTTTCTCCAGAAGAAAAAATATTATCAGACATCCTGTGAAAATTTCCTTGCTCTGTTAAACACAATTTGGGAAATATTTAAAAAAGAAAAAAGAAAAAAAAATCCAAAGGGGTCTAATAATTCTAACTTCAGCTGTGTGTATATATATTATTTACCATATTGGGTAGCCTACAATGTTAGGTGTGCAATCTGAAACAATGACAATGACACTAATAAAATAAATTAAGCTTCTTTATTTTGGTCTCTTGTCAAAACAAGATCTAAAACAGTAGGGATTAAGCCAAAAGAAGGGGTTAAAACTCTTATTTTTATCCACGATCTTACTTTCTCTCAGATTTCACTCCCTGGAACATCTGACATGTACTTCACTCAGGACGTGCATTAGGGCTTCCCCCACCATAATACACCTAAAACATGGATTGCCGTAAAACTCGTCAATTGCAGAGAAGGGTTTTTTTCTCATTAACTGCAGGAAAAGAGTTAAACGGAAACATTTATCGATTTTACGCACACTATAATACCAGCCATCCTTTTATTCAGTCACATCCAGGGGCCATCATCCTTGAACCAATCTCAATCATTGTAAGCTGTTTGCTGTTCTGTCTGTTCCATTGCTCCGATTTGTTTGCTCAAACTTTCCTTTGCAGTCTGAAGCGCGTCAAATGCACAAAACGCCCAATTCAGGATGCATAATCCAATCTTTGCATTGACTTCACATGTAAATCACTTGAGTTTCATCCATGTCTGTTTAATGCACAGGCTGAAAAACAATTCTGCCCTCTTTCACGTAATGTAATGATCGTAAAGGTGCAGGTGAGATGTCTTTTTTTTTCGAGAGACATTCAAATACATCATGTGCAGTGTCTGTAAGTCATGTAAAACAATTAATTGCAAATCGAAATAAATATAATTTGATTATATGGTTTGGAATTGGATGTTTTATAAGATTATTAAATTTTTTTGCGATTATTTAGCATTTAATTAACAATTTTGCAGGATTGCAAAAAATGTAGAATTTTTGTTGATTTTGCATTTGATTCAGCGATCATGGAATCACGAAAAACTAGTGGGTCTGTAATGTATCCTTGCTCAATGACAATATGAATTATTAATCCTTTCTTAATAAATGATTTTTTTTTTCTAAATTTGTGAATATTCTCTCTAGAAAATACTGTAAAAAACAAACCATGTTTTTTACAAACCTAAACTGTTTTCTAAAAGCTATTTTTCGAAAAGCATAAAAGACACAGTTCCAGTCAGAAATAGACCAACACAGAAAGCATCTAACCATTTCATATGATGTGACTCATAAATTCTTATCCTTATTTATAAAGCATTTCTTTCCCTCTGAGCTTGCTATCAATTTCACCGAAACCTCTTACCTTTTAAATGCAGAATTTGTCGAAAACACAAATAGTACCTGGCAACCCGCAGAGAGGCCAGGTGCACCCGGTCTGCATGTGGGGGTGGATTATCTTTTCAAACAACTGAATTGAGGCAGGGCTGCTGAATAAACAAACCACAGAGGTGACATCTCGGCCGCCTTTGCTCTCCTGAAGCAAGCGGCAGATAAGCACATCATTCTGGATGCCAATTATCATATACTTCACCACAGTCAGATAAAATGCTTGCTAAGAACTTGTTTATCCAGTGGAATATGATTCACATATTGCTTACAGTGGCCCTTATTATGCTGTTTGAAAGTTTGTGATTTTGTATCAGTGCTCTGCCACAATAGGTCTTTCTAGGAGATGCTTTCAAAGTGTGATGACAAGGGGTCCTGACTGAGTATTAATATGTGACAAGTTGGGAGTGAGAATGTGTTGGCAAGTGTTTTAAGAGAGCATGGTGTTCTTGACAATGCCTTGGCTATGTCTAAAATGTGTTTGAGGGTCATTTTGTTCATGGGTCTCAATGAAGACCATATGCAGACATTATGCAAATATTGCGTAGGAATAAATTACAATTATTCTTTACTTGGGAGACAATAGCCCCTTTCACACATATAGACTTTTCTAGAAAATTACTGTCAGTTTTCCGGAAAGGGATCATGTGTGAAAAACGTTTTTAAAACACCAGTAAATTCGTTCTGACGATTTTCCAGAAGGAGAAGTTGGAATTTCCCGGAATGCTGCTCTGTGTGAATGCAGAAGGAAAATTGCCAGAAAGCGCGCATTCACGTTTAGAACATGTTGACATGGATGTCTACTCTAGCCAATTAGAACATTAAGGGCCCTATCGTAGACTGCGCAAGATGTGTATGGTGGGATTTGTTGCTATTTTCAGACCTGCGCAACTGTAACTTTCACATTTTGCTCCACGTTGTTGAAATAGCAAATCCATTTGCGCCACTTTGTGGACTCATGGGTGTGCTGGTCTAAAAAGGAGGTGTGTTAAAGTGCATTGTTGGCGCATTGCTATTCTGAGGAACTGAAATAGACTGCGCCATTGACCAACTAAAAGCTGGTCTAAAGTCTAGCGCATAGCATGTTAGTTATGCGCCTGTGTGGGTCCAAATGCTTACACCTTGCTTAATACACACAGGATGTACAGCAATACACAAATATCTTTACATATTAAAGTGTTACAAAAAATATTATTTTCTACATAAATATAAAAATTACTACCTCCATGCCTTCATGTCGGAGGGCTTTTTTCAGTTTATTCATGACTATTTGCATTTATGTAATGTTATTATTATCAGCAGTATTATTTAATATATGCATATTTATATTTGTTTTATTAAAAACAAGTTTAGATTTCGCCACCTGTCGGGTGTGGAAACGTTTGCATCACCATATGGGGCATAAGAGTAGGACGTGTGTTTGAATATAACTCCAAGGGTATGTTTTCTGACCACACTTCATTATTGTTCATTTATTTATTTGCTGGAAATTAGAACTGAATTTAGAAATAGTTTTAAAACAAATCTTGGCGCTAAACAAACAATACTAAATATGTAGGTTAATGGATGTCTTCAGTGGAGTGCGTACAACACCGTTTCCTTATCCACAAAAGTAAAGGAGTAAAGTAAAGAGAAAGTAAAGAGGCTGAATGGAGGAGGCTCATTCTTTATTTCATCCTCACGCTGCAGATGGTCTGTTTAACTGTTTTCTCTCTAGTAAATCGTTCAGTTTTTCCACTTACAAAGTCTGCCATCCAAATAGCAAATGTGCCATGGCGCGAGTCAACTGACTTAAAGGGAATGGGAGATGAGACTCTGATTAGTTCAATGCACATTATGCTCAAAACACACCCAGAACTCATTAAGAGAATAAGCACAACCCTGTTGCATGTGCCGGGGTGCAAACCTTATTTTTCCATCCTTAATATAGCAAAGGTGTATTCGGACACACTTCTAATGCTTTTGCGCCATGCGCTTTAGACTTCGACCTAGATCGTTAAAATACATTCACACCCATGCTGTTTGTGAAAATAAACGCCTTTAAATCCCTCTCCAGACACATTTAGCTTCTTCCTGTTAAGATAACATTTCTATGTTCCTTCTTCATGTCAACTGTGGAAAAAGTGATTGATAGAATGTTTATGATAAACCGCTGTGAGTTTACCTGCACACTCCTGTAAGTCAGACTTGACTAGCTTACAACACCGGTAGACTTTCAATTAAAAAGTATCTCACAAGCAGCAGCACACATTGCGAAAGTGTTCCTTCATATCATTAGCATCTGTAATGTAGTCAAATGTGTAAATAAAGCTGTTTTTAGCTGTGGTTAACGCTTCTGCCTTCAGATGGTATCTGGTTTTTTTTTCTATGGTTATTTTCTATGGACAAAATCAGCTACATGAATGCTAAAGTTTTAAATAAAATTAAAACCAACTGCGTGACTCCCTTTATGTTTACATATACAAGTGTGGGCGTGAAGAGTTAACTGGTTAATGCATAACTGCCAATATTTGAGGGGGATCGGGGAAGGTGGTGTATTGTTTGTGTTGTCCTGTTAGTAACTGTACCATGGACAGGGTTTCGGGTGGCAACGATGATCGGACACTTCAGGGGGTTTGGGGGGGTGGGGGTTGGGGTGTTACAGGTGTTTTCCGGTAGAAATAACAAAACAGAAGGGTGGTGGCAGATGGGTGTAAAATATGGAAGAAATCAAGAAAAACGTAAGTGTTGGCAGGTATGGGTTTATCTCAGAATTTGGGAATGGTCTTTTCCGGAAAAATTCTGGAACATCCTTGCCTGTGTTAACAGCACATATTTGAAATTACCGGTAAAGTCTGGAAATTTTCCGGATACAAAACTATTACTGTGTGAAAGTGGCTATTAACTCCATTTATCACACACTTTGATTCTTGAAACTGTTATATTGCACACTACTTAAAAGATAATAGGCAAAAAATAAATTATAATGGGGCACTTTAAATCTGTTTCTAAAATAAAGACAGTATCTCTACACACACCTATATGCTTTTTATTCACAATACAGTCACTATGTTGACACAGGCTTTGTCTAAAACTCATTGCAGCTAATGGTTTCATACTGTTTGTTCAGATGCACTATTGAGTCATTCCAATAATCAGTCTTGGCAATTACAGACATCACTTATAATGATTTAACCTGCTCATGTCTGGTACATTCTACTAATGAGAGATGTGACATTTAGCAAACTCTCAAGTCTTGTCTTACTTCAGCCTTTGGTGTCTCAGTTGGAGCCCCTAGCAGAAAGGTCAAGCTCTTCTGTTTGAGTGATTGCCTGGCAGAGTGACCGTGACTCAGACTGGAAAGGTGTTGATGATATATGAAACAGATCTAGGCTTACCTGCTCTAACTTGAAGGGTCACATACATCTCACCGGCTCATTAATCAAACTTGAATTGTCTTCATTTAGCAGCCTTCCACCTGCCACATCTAACACAGAGGCAAGAAAATAATGTCACTGCAATAAATGACCAAATACAAGTTTTATACAATCATTTAAACATTGAGATCAAATAAAGATTTAATAATAATTAATATAAATGCTGTCCTAATTCCTACTTCAGTGAAACCCAGATTTCTCTATAACAATGACACCTAAGGGAAATTAAAATTTTCAATATAAAAGTGTGAATATTTTCTCGTATGGTAAAATATTTCTCTTTGAACGGGGGCATAGAACATAGGACGAGAAGCTGGGCAGAGCTCATGAAGATGGGAGAAACCATTGCAGAACCTCCAGCAGAAGGACCGGGATGCTGAGATTTGGCAAAACGAGCTTTGCTGGAGGAGCTTGGTGGAACAAGAGAGTCACCAGACTGAGATGGAGCTGGAGTCCCAGAGCAAACCAAAGTGCTGCAGGGACCTAGCAACATCAGAAAGTCATGGAGAACAAGGTGGAACCTGTCACGGATTGGCCAGGCTCTTCCACCAACATCACGCATCGAGCACCTTCACCTGAGTATTAACCACGCACAGCTGCACCCAATCACTCCCATTCACTATATAAGCACACACCTCACTTCACTCATTGTCCGGTCTCGTTCCTACGAAGCGGACTCTGAGTGAACCACTTCCTAAGTTTCACTCCCCTGCGATCTCAGCATATGTACTTACCTTACTCTGTTTTCATTCCAGTCTGTCCAGTGTTCCAGTTGTCCTGTCAGCGTTGTGTGTCTCGTCAGTCTGTCTTCCCCGCAAGTCCTCTGGTGTGTGCATTCGGTCATCCTTCTGTGTCTGTCATCCCACCTGGCAAAGAGGATCATCAGTTCATCCAAACTCCATTTCAACTCTCAATCATTATCCACATTGCTCTACTGTTGTAATAAACCTCATTTATACTTACTCCCCTTGTTTGTCCGTCTGCTTCCGTAACAGAACCACAGCATTGAGTGGCTGAGTTGGAGTAAGGATGCAGGAGCATTGTTGCCAGTGTCGTGGTTTTCTTGCACAATTGGGCTTAAATGGTTGCAGGAAAAAATGATCAACCTTGAGTTTAATTTTTTGGGCTAATTTTTGCAACATTGCCACCAAAATGTTTTTCTGACATTGATTCTGTAGTACATATCTGGCAACTCCAAGACCGCTGCAATTGACCGATTAAAATCATCTGACAGTAGGTCACAGATTATAAATGAGTGGAATGTCAGTTATGCCCACATCTGGGATAGGTACACATCTGGGATATATGTATATGTATCGCAAAACATCAGAGAAGGTTTCTCTTTGTGGGAATCCAGCAGTTGACTTTAAAAGTAGATTGGGCTACTTTACATTTCTGTCAGGGCAGATATGAGTTGTCATTGATCTGAAAAATTGTCTTGGACCCTGCAAACAAGAGCAAGAGGTTTGAGGTGAAACTGGAAGAAGAGATAAGCCCAATGGGGCCAAAGGGGTGGAGGGACAAATCACATAAGTAGAGCCTATACTGTAGGTCCATGGCGAAGGTGACAACTGACCAAAGCAGAGGTGGAAGTACAAAGTAGCCTGGTGGGGATGGAAGGATGTCAGCTCAAGGTATAGAGGAGGGAGTGAGGAGTCAAGGTGGAGCCAACTGATTGGTGTTCCTCATAACTCTGAGCTATGAAGTTGAGATAGAGCAGGGGTCACCAACGCTGCTCCTGGAGAGCTACCTTCCTGGAGAAATCTGCTCCAATCATAATCCAACATACCTGAACCATCTAGGACCTGAAGTGGCACTTGATAATTACAGACAGGTAGGTTTGGTCAGGGTTGCAACTGAAATCTGCAGGAAGGTAACTCTCCAGGAACAGGGTTGGTGACCCCTGGATTAAAGAAACAATGCAGGAAGGTCAAGGATGATCCAGACTGCGAGGGGCTGTGAGCCCAGAAGGAGGCCTGAGTGAGTCCAGTGGAAACAAGCTAAAGAACTGAAAAGCACGAGTGGATAAGGATGCAGTGGGAGGCTGAGCAGGATCAGCACTACACTGGAAGACTTCAAATGATGAGAGTAATGATGACAGAGATGATTTGGAACTAGACTTAACAAGTAATGACTTGGAACTGGTCCATCCTTTTGCCACAGATGAACATTATAGAGCCAAGAATGGACAATGAATCAAAAGGAAAGCAGAATTTACATTCACAGATTGTGGATCACAGGAGGGAGGAGCTTGCTAGAGCCGAAGTGGGGAACGATGAGTTACAAATGAGAACTTATAAGCCCATGGCGAATGTAGAGTTGGTCGATTGATCAAAGTGGAGCTGGAGGGATGAGGTAGCCCGGAGAAAAACAAAGGATGCCAACTTATGGTTGTGGCATGGTGGAGCTGATGTGAAAAGGTAGAGTGATGGAATATGGAGGACCGCATGGTCTCATTATGTTTAAACATTTGCTTTGCATATGCATTGCTGTACATGCTGAAATACATACATGCTGAAAAAGTTGGTTGGTGCCGATCTCCTTGTGGGCAGTGCACCAACATGTAATTGTAAATCCCTTCAAATCCTGGCTCACTGATCATTCTCCAATATTACTTCTCTAGCAAGCATTTTTTTTTTAAAGATGTCTAATAGATGTCTAAACAAGACTAAATAAAACAAGACTAAATTTGGGCTGTCAGTAAAAAAATCTAATAGACGTCTAAGAATAGGTCAAAACTAGTCTGTCTAATCTGTCTATTTGACAACTAGATGTCTATTAGACGTCTATTAAACACAGCATTGTTTGCTGGGTCCTGTCTAACCACTCTCCTTTCAACATGGCAAAAATGGCCAAACAGACAAACAAACAACAACAGAAACAAAACCCCCAGAAAGTTAGGACACATATTTTTGTCCATGGATATTTAATGATAAAATTACATCATTACATTACATTCAGTGGCAGAACAGGTGACTGAAATACTTTTGGCTTCATAGAAATTTTTTTTAAACATGCAGGATAATCAGAGAAAAAAGAAGCGAACTTTACAGTGACATGAACATAGAACAAACGGAAAATGACCCAGTTTAAAAAGACATACAAAACTACTAGGAAAACAAGATCCAGGTGTGAACAATAATCAAACAATGCGAAACCATGAAAATTTAAAGCAAACTGATACAGACAGAGAAAACCCCTTTACAACTTCAATTATCTATAACTGAAGTTGACAACCCAGGCTTGTTCTGAAAACGTACCCCTATATACATTTCTGGAGATCACCAAATATGCCCCAGAAACTACGTTTTTTTGCAGTTTTTGTGAATTCACCAGAGGCTGCTGTGTACGCATTTCAAATGTCAAATTTCTTGCGGGAGTGCCATTCCCGCCTGCTGTTCTCACGTAAATCCACCAGAGGCTGCTGTTGACTGACTGTTTGACTGAATGACTGACTGACTGACTGACTGACTGACCGATTGCCTAAATCACCCTCCTCCACTAAAAACAACCAACAGTGTTTTCAAAAGCACCGATTGACCTTCCAGCTATGGAGTAGGACGTGTTCACTAGGAGGTCCTAATAATTAATGCACATTTTAACTCAATACCAAGTGTCTGCAGATAATTTTGCCTAACAGAGTTAATTTTAAACTAATCCTGTACAATGAAGATGAAAACTAAAGACAATAAAGGGGCTAACGCGCAGCCATCACAACAGCGCCCTGCAACAACTAATGCATCCTCGGATGAACGTGATATGATCGTGGGGGTCAACGGAGCTCATTACGGCTTTAGGTCACATTCAGACTATTAAAACTGAAATTATTTCATTGCTACGCCGGGATCTGGCAGAAATATTTCACTCTGAACTACGATCCATGCTAGGCGATGACTTATCGACCATCAAAAGTGAACTTCAAGCCTTGAAGGCGGAATTCTCTAACATGATGGTATCGATGCAAACTGAAATGTCAACACAATCTCAAGGCAATTCATAACTTTTTGATTTAGTGGCTAACTCGTACGTATTCGTATGATCTAATTCGTACAATTTAGTTAGATTTGCTCATCCCCCAATGACGGTTGGGTTTAGGGGCGGGGTTAGTTGCCACGCCCCCTTTTTAAAATCGTACAATTTTGTACGACTGAACTCGCCACTAAACTGACAAAACGTAAAATACTTACATTTTCTCATGAGATCAGGCTGGAAATGTCGACACTGAAAAGTACGGTAAAGTATATGGAACATTCTCTCTCCACATGTTCGGATGATATCACTGTGCTACATGAAAAGGTTGACTCTTTTGGCCACTGTGGTAAAACTAGAAGAAAAGTGTGAGGATTTGGAAGCCAGATCTCGTCGGAATAACATAAGGATTATTGGTGTTCCAGAAAACAAAATCCTACTACTGTGGCGGTGTCCAAACTGATCAAGGATACACACATGGATAAGGACTTTCTAATTGACAGATCGCATCACACGTTGCAGCCAAAACCCAGTCCTTGTTTTGGCGACATAAGAATATCTATTTTTCCAGATCTCACTGTCAAAACAGCACATGCCCAATCAGCCTTCAATGATGTTCGCCAGCAACTTCGCTCTATTCCTGAAGTGAAGTTTGGATTTCTTCATCCAGCAAGACTACGTTTCACTTATAATGTGGTGGAGAAACAGTTTAGCTTGCCGGAATTGGCTAGAGAAAATGTCATCAAGCCTCTACAGAGCAGAAGAACTGCTTCATGAGTGACTAGGGTTGACTTTGGCAGTGATCTAATGCTTTAATTTTATTGATATGCCCTATTAGGCACCAGACTGAGGTTTGGTTTGCATCATTTTGGATACTGTTATAGTGTTTTACACATGTGCAAATTATAAATAAAATCAGGTTAATTTTCCATGTTTTTTTTATTATTATAATTTAAAAAAATGAAATGCAGCCATACTTACTTCTGGCTACATAATTCGCGATCTCCAAAAACGGCTACGTTTCAGAATGAGCCTATGTTGGAAGTCGAGCTACAGGTATGTCCACCTCACAAAACCTAATTTTTGAACACATTAAATTGATGCCAAATTTTACTCTCCACACATCTACAAATCCTTCATGAACATTGATTTGCTTTTCTTTTGTTGTTTGAATGCACAACTAACTTCCTCTCGTCAATAAAATGTGCAAATTTTAAAACAAAAAAAAAAAAGATTACCTGTTGCCGCGATGTTTATCACACAGGGTGTTCCTTTTGTTTTGTATTGAGGGGTTCTGGTCCAACAGAATGATGCAGAAAGAGGGGGGAGAGACTGGAGTTCCTTGATGCAGTCTGTGCAAGGACTGAATGCTAATCAGACCGAGGCCTTTCCTCATGCTTACAGCAGTGCACATACATCTTGTCAACCCCTGCAATGATACACACACATATGCCCACACTACAAATCCAAGAACCCTCCCTCACAGCCTTAATAACTCAAACACGGTTACTTTTTCCTTTATTTGTTGTGCGAGCTGCACTAAATAACACAGACACATGCTACATATTAACATTTTACAAACAAACGAATGCACATGTAAATGATTCCCGCTAGGGAATTGGATGAATCGTCTGTCATCGTAGCACTGCAGCAGGTCTGTTTTAAATGATCGTTTAAAAAGTAAATCACACTTGGAGGAGTAAAATCTTTTCTGAATGGCACAGGCGTAGGTTGTTGCTATAACAGCTAAATAATTCAGCAATATTGATGTGTCAGAACGTTAGCTTTGCCTGGCATTTGTTGTACAGAATGAGAGAATGAAATGTGAGATGGAGATAATATGATGGCCTTTGTAGGAACAGTCTGTTTGTACACTGTTAGGTTGAAAATTAAGAGAATGCATGAGAAATAAATAGACATAGCGGTGATATTATTTTGTCATGTAGTCTTATGTACAGTTATAATTTCACTTTTATAAACTTCAAATAATGATTTTTAGTGTTAAAACATATACTTCCATATTTGCAAAAAACAGTCCCATGGTGTGACCGTGAATTTTGCTAATGTATGTGCTATTTTATTTTATTTTATTTTATTTTATTTTATTTTATTTTATTTTATTTTATTTTATTTTATTTTATTTTATTTTATAGAATGGCCTGGGAAATATTTTATTTTATTGTATTATATTTATTTATTATCATGTATTTTGCCAATGCATGTGCTATTTAATTTAATTTAATTTAATTTAATTTAATTTTATTTTATTTTATTTTATTTTATTTTATTTTATTTTATTTTATTTTATTTTATTTTATTTTATTTTATAGAGGGCATGGGAAATATTTTAGATTATTTTATTATTTTTATTTATTATTATTTATTCGTTATTATTTATTTACAGCATTTGAAATAAAGTATAATTATTATTTTATTATTTTTATTTATTATTATTTATTCATTATTATTTATTTACAGCATTTGAAATAAAGTATTATTATTTTATTTTTTTTAATTTATTATTATTTTTATTTATTAATTATTTATAGCATTTGAAATAATTCAAGTATTACTATTTTATTATTCTTATTTATTCTTTATTATTTATTAATAGCATTTGAAATAATTTAAGTATTAATTTAATTTTATCTCTATTATTCTTTGTTATTTATTTATAGCATTTGAAATAAAGTATAATTATTATTTTTTATTTATTATTATTTTTTATTTATTAAATATAGCATTTGAAGTAATTCAAGTATTACTATTTTATTATTCTTATTTATTCTTTATTATTTATATATAGCATTTGAAATAATTTAAGTATTAATTTAATTTTATCTCTATTATTCTTTGTTATTTATTTATAGCATTTGAAATAATTTAAGTATTAAATAATTTATACTCTAATAAATTAATAATAATAATCTAATAATAATAATTCTACAATTTTAAATCTAATAATAAAACACGTTCCATATTCATGAACCTACCAACTCAAAACAGGATCAGTTGGTAGATTCATGGATCTGGAAAGTGTTTTATATCATAAAGCATGATCATGATGACATTCTGAGGACAATAGCATCCTCTTCTGATCAGACAGAATACTGCAGGGAAGCATAGTTTTATTTACACATTAATTTCCTTTTATTTATTTATTTTTCAAAGCTCCCAAACCTTATTAAAATAATTAACCCATGTGAGATCTGCAAATCTTTTGTTAAGGACACTGTTCAAAGGCATCAAAACTAGAACAATAGAGAACAATAATGAATAATTTATGAGCTTTCTCTTCCTTTTTAGCATTACGGCTTATGCCAGCATTATTCAGAGAAACATAAAAAAACAAGTGGAGAATTTTATACACATTCTCTGAAAGCCTTAGCAAATTATATTAGATAAGCCTAGAGAATCTCATTGCTTTTGGGAATTAATTTGGTTAATCATATTAATTAATATTAATGTATTTATGTAAGTGCTGGTTTCAGTTACCCGACTGAACACTGCAATAATCATGAATATTAAGAAACATCTGATCACTCCATCTAATATTTAAGGTATGTTTAATATTTAAGTACCTTAACATTTGCATATTTTAGTAACAAAAATAACCACCATTAATGAAGCATCTTATAAATATCATTATATATTCATTATCTAAGCTTATTTATGTAAATAAACAAAGAAATACAGCAGATGCATCACAAACATGTCATATTGTGAGTCTGTTCTGTTGCAGGTTTCAGAGATCAGTGTGTTCTGGAGCAGCCCAGCATGACAGGAACTGGAGCCAGCGTTATACTTGTGCTCTCTTATTTATTTAACCCAAGACAAATCTCAGAGAGAGAGAGAGAGAGATAGATAGATAGAGATAAAGAGAAAGAAAGAAGGAGTCTCGATTCACTGGAAACCCAAAGAAAGCGCCACAGCCCTTGATAGACAACAGACACGTGGTAGCAGTGAAATCAGAGAAGACTCTTGGGTCTTTCTCTGTCTTTCATCTTGGCCGCAGCGCTGTGAGGAATGAGTGAAAATAAGTGTGAAGACAGAGAAGGCAAGTAATGAGACTATAACCGAAAGAATAGCTCATATTAGACTTAGACATTTGGTGTATTTAGTAAACCTTAATCTTAATTCATTCATTCTTAATGAATCTTTCAGAATGACAGACAGAATAGAATGATGGAAAGAAAGAAAGAATGATAGAAGAAACAATGAAATGAGTGATAGATTCAGTACAAAAGAGGTGCCAAGAGCTATATAGAGAGTAGAGAGCAATATCTTATCACACTAAGAGAGTGATAGAAAGAATATAGATAAATAGAAAATAGAATGACAGAAATTAAACACAATTGAATGATAGAACAAATGGATGATAAATAGGTAGACAGAAAAACATAGATAGATAGATAGATAGATAGATAGATAGATAGATAGATAGATAGATAGATAGATAGATAGATAGATAGATAGATAGATAGATAGATAAAAAAGCTAAACAATTTTTCAAGCAGTATAATTTTTCAGAAAGGAAAAGAGAGAAAGCAGATATGGGAAAATATCGCTAAACTATGAATCATTCATGACTGTGTTTGATCATGTAATCCATAAAAGTATGGAGCCAGATCAGTCACAAAAATAACAAATTTACAAAATACAATTCATAGATCCACAACACAATTCACATTTACAAAATTTAATTTGTAAATTCCTTAAATACACAAATCCAATTCCTTAATTCAAAACACGATTAGAAAATACACTAATCCAATTCGTAAGTTTAAAACACGATTCATTAATACACATAGCCAATTCGTAAATTTAAAACATGATTTAAAAATACAAAAATCCAATTCGTAAATTCATAACACGATTTATATACAAATCCAATTCATAAATTTAAAACATGATTTAAAAATACACAAAGCAAATTCGTAAATTGAAAACACGATTCATAAATATACAAATTCAATGCGTAAATTCAAAACGAGATTCATAAATACACCAATTCGTAAGTTTAAAACACCATTAGAAAATACCCAAATCCAATTTATAAGTTTAAAACACAATTCATAAATACAAAAATCCAATTCATAAGTTGAAACATGATTTAAAAATACACAAATCCAGTTTGTAAATTAAAAACACACATAAAAAATACACAATTCCAATTCGTAAATTCAAAACATGATTCAGTAATACACAAATCCAATGTGTAAATTCAAAACACGATTCATTAATACACATATCCAATTCATAAATTTAAAACATGATTTGAAAATACAAAAATCCAATTCGTAAATTCAAAACACGATTTATATACAAATCCAATTCATAAATTTAAAACATGATTTAAAAATACACAAAGCAAATTCATAAATTGAAAACACGATTCATAAATATACAAATCCAATGCGTAAATTCAAAACGAGATTCATAAATACACCAATTCGTAAGTTTAAAACACGATTAGAAAATACCCAAATCCAATTTATAAGTTTAAAACACGATTCATAAATACAAAAATCCAATTCGTAAGTTTAAAACATGATTTAAAAATACACAAATCCAATTTGTAAATTAAAAACACGTATAAAAAAATACACAATTCCAATTCGTAAATTCAAAACACGATTCATAAGCACACAAAACCAATTCGTAAATTCAAAACACAATTCAAAAATACCCAAATCCCGTTCATTTGGTGAAAATATTTATGATTTTTACTTCTGAATTCTTGAATTGTGTTTACAAATTTACGAATTGGATTTTATAAATGTTAATTGTGCTGTGCATGTATGAATTTTATTTTGTAAATGTATTATTTTTTAGACTGATCTGGCTCCATATAAAAGTAATCTGATTGCATATTTTGTGTTCGGATTATTTAATCCAGAATCTGAGTCAGTAATAATTCAACCGGCCACAAGAGGTCAGCCAATATCAAGTTGTATACATTTTCATTGGGCATTGAGTTTCAATACGAAACACTAGACAACAAAAAAGAACACCCTGGCATTCAGCAATGGCTTCGTAGACAGATAGTCATCACTTATAAATATCCATGAATTAAACAAATGAAACATGTAAACGCTACACAAACACTACCAAAGCAAAACCCTTAATATTAACCTAAATAATCCACATTAATAACTCCAAATACACGGTAACACCTAAACTAACTACAAAAACGAGGAAGAAAAAGTTTGAACAAACATTCTATTGAAGCCGGTTGAATGAACACAGTAAGGCATGCGACAGCGAGAGTCGGTAAGAGACACCTCCACAGCTCCCAAAACTGCTGGTCCCGCCCCTATCAGACATGCGGGCTTGAAGAAAAGAAGTTGCTACAGTGTAACTAACAAAGTGATTTTTGTCTCTACTTTTCAGAGACCTTTTAAACTCGCCAAAACCCCGCAGCGCCGAATAAAAGCTGCAGCATTGTAATGCTCGAGTTGTTTTGTTACATTTTTAAAGCGTTACTTCCAGTCAGACGCAACGTTGTAACTCAGTAGTTTTGCCTCGCGACGTTCGTTCACACTGAACAGCTAGTTGGATTGAAGACGGGCAGTTTGGCGTGTTTGGGCTAACTAACCAAAGAGTCCCAAAAGAAACAATGTTGGATGGGGATTTGTGAGCGTTTAAAAGGAATGAGATTGAACCAAAGAAGCACGCTTTGAGCACTGCAGCGTTCGAGGTAAGAGAGATTTGAGTTCCCAAAGTCATTGTTATACGATGTTTCCAGGGGTCGAGGGTTTGTGTTTTGGGGACAGAATTTGTTTTAGTCATGTTAACCTGGAACGACAAGTAAAGTCCTGCTGGTAGAGCCATCTTAAATTAACTGTAACTTTGTCTTTGTAACTGGTGTCTGGCGGGTCTGTAACTGTATCTCTTGTTATTTGTTTTACAATAATAATGTCTTTATTAGGTTGATGTTTGTTATAGAAAAAAAGTAGAGTACTTTCTAAATAACTCGATTATTTGTGTTTTTAGAAACTAGTATTTTGAGGGGTTTTTTTCTCATGACATATCTAACTAATCACAAACGGTCGTCATAATAGTCGCACTATATTAGCGTTATATGTTTAATTTTAATCGTTATATTAGTCAGATGGTAGTTTTAGACAAACTAGAAAACTATCATGTTGCAAAACGCCTATCAGTTTTCCAGCAGGCACTTAGGGACGTTTAGGTTTAATGGCTTTAAATATCCTTTAATTACACACACACACACACACACACACACACACACACACACACACACACATGTACAGTGCTCAGCATATATGAGTACACCCCCTCACAAATCTCTCTTTTAAATGTATATTTTTAATAGGAAGTTATACAATATTCTATTTGTGCCTATACATTACTTTAGTCAGTACTGAAGCCAGATCTGGAGCTTATCTAACAAAATAACCTACAATAACGGTCCAAAAACGAGCACACCCAACTTTGTTATAGAAAAATATTAAATACAAATTTAAAAAAAAAGGATAAATCAAGAGAAGCAAAAAAAAAAAAAAAAAAAAAAGCAAAAAATAATTCTAAATATGTTTGATTTCTAAAATATTATTTGAATAATTATATCTGTTTAATAAATCTGTGTTGTTTAAATGAACCAAAATACATTGCCTATATTCTCTGAGAAATGGATAAAAATATTCATTTTCAAAATGGGGTGTACTCAATCTCGCTGAGCACTGTATATATGAACAAAATTGTACTCTACCAATGTATATATATACACTCAGAAGTATACACACCTATTTAACCATGTGTATGTATATACACCCTCAAATAAGACAGATTTAAAAAGTAGTTTTTGTAAGTTTGTTTTGTTTACTTTTACCTTTGGGCCTCATTTTGTCCAGCTTTGACTTTGTTAAACAGTACCATGTGAATAGATATTAAGAGACAGTTGTCCTTTTGAAAGTCCTGCCAATCTGAATTAATTTCTTTCTTTTTTGGATCCCTTCTTATAATATTATTTTGCAGTCTGACAGAATGGTTTCGCATTTAACGTCAGTCTTTCCTCTTCAAAGTCTCAAATAGAAACTCTTGTAACATTTAACACAAGTCTCTTCAAACTTCATCATAGTCTAAGCATGCAATGTAATTTTAATGATATTTGCATGCAGTAGGTCTGTTTAAATTTATCACATCAGATTATGAGACTTTGCTCCGTGTATATTTGTTAAAATATTAGCGCACCTAAGTTGAAAGTAGGGCTGCACGATATTGGAAAAATCTGATATTGCTATATTTTTTTTATCTCTGCGATTTTTAAATATTGCGATATGAATACAGTTTCACAACATAGTTTGAATAGCCCTATTTGACAGTTTTCTGGGCTGTCTAACGGTATTCAGGTAGAGAACTTGAATAATCACAATGCAAAAATCACGTTTTGTCTTGTTTCTGATCCAAATATCAAAAAAATTCTTAGACCAAGAAAAAATATTGTTTAGTTTTCACCGTCAGAAGAAATGAATGAAAATAAAGAGTTTCTTTGCTTGATTTAAGGAAATTATCTGTCAGTGGGCTAAGTGAAATAATCTTGTTTTCGCTATGAAATGTAGTTATTTGAACTAGAAGCAAGACAAATATTCTAAGTAAGAATTGCATAAATCAAATAAATTTCATATAAATGGTCAACTATAATTCAGACTGGATATTGCAAATCTTTGCGATGTGACTACTGCAAATGCGCACATTGCGATATCGATGCTGAAACGATATATTGTGCAACCCTAGTTGAAAGTACTATATTAGCCTTTAAAAACGACAGAATCAAACACAAAGGAAGAGAAGACTGTTATTAAACACAAGTTTTCCCTGCATTTTGTTATTCAAAATATGCTCTTTTTGTTCCCTAGATTGTTATTGTAGCGTCTGGAAGCTTTGGAATTCATAGGGTGTGTTTTGTATTGGGTCTGTCCTTCTTGAGTGGTTCTTTTCCTTCAGGACTTTTGCTAGGGCCTGTTAACACTTGCATTTTTCATTGATCTGAGCAGAGGTGGACAAAGGTAAATACAGGTGTAAACAGGGTCTAAAATGATTAGAGTTTGTCCACTTTAACTGCTTGCAGAGGCAGTCAAAAATGCTTTAGTTTGATTCAGTTTCATACACTATCAGAAATAAAGGTATGTGACCTGTCACTGGGGTGGTACCTTTTCAAAAGGTACATATTTTTACCTAAAAGGTCCATATTAACAACTCAAGGGTACATATTAGTACCTAAAAAGTACAAAACTGTTCTTCTTAAAAATTTTAAGTACTTTTAACGTACCGATATAGAACCTTTAAGTACAAATATGTACGTTTTAGAAAAGGTACCACCCCAGTGACAGCTCGCGTACCTTTATTTCTGAGAGTGTAGTGTATATGCAAGGTGTGATACCAGGGGGATCTGGGGGGGTCTGACCCCCCTAATTAATGCTTGATTTATTGTATAACGATGGTTTGTTCTGTAGACTATCGAAACAAAATATAGCTTAAAATTGCTAATAATTTTGACCTTAAAATGGGTTTAAAAAGATTAAAAACTGCTTTTATTTTATCAGAAATAAAACAAAAGAGACTTTCTGCAGAAGAAAAAATATTATCAGACATACTGTGAAAATTTCCTTGCTCTGTTAAACATAATACATATAAAACATAATAAAATTCAGAGGGGGGCTAATAATTCTGACTTCAACCGTACATTTGACCACCCCTATTATGGTTCATACCATTGTGAATGAATTTTTGCGCCAAAATATTAATTCATCGGTTTGAAACCAGCAAATCTAGAGCACCAACAGACGTGTAATATTGTGAATGTAAGTGTTCACAAAACATGTTTCTTAAAAAATGGCATTTGTAGGTGTGTGTAAAACTAGATGCGTAGTTTGTATTTTATTATACACTGGCTTGCACATGAAACTTAAGCAGTAAAATAAAAAATATGTGCAGTCTTTTATAGTCATCCATTAATAGGTGCAGGAATGCAAACCTGTCACTGTTTATTTAATATCACAAATGTCATTAAGAACCCTAAAAACACTGAAAACATAATAAGTTTGATTAATAAATTAGATGTAATTGAATTAAATATATAAATTTGGTTCACTGAGGCGTATTACCGAACACTGAAAAACTTGACCTACGCCCCCGATCGTCAATCTATAACTGCATTGGAAAAGCCAAATAAGAAAACATTAGGACTGACTTATTAGCAAGTCTGAGCTAGTTAGGTTTAAAGTCAACTAGAATGTTTTTGAACTAGGATGGTATAAAATGTAATAAGAACTTTGTGTATGTCTGTGGCTTTCGAAGCAGAAATGAAAGCTGCTGATCTCTGTATTATTTTCCATTGTCTTTTTTTGCACTCGATTGGGCATTGTCCATGCTTATGGCAATATTAGATTGAAATATCAGAAAGCACATAATAGAAAGAAACATAATATCTATAATATTTTTAATATATAAAACAAATGATCAAGCCTAATGATAATACTATCCTCACTATGCATGATAGTTGTTATTTGCATTTTCCATTGTTATCCCCTGCTCCCCTGTTGCACTCTTTTTGGAATTGCCTGTGGAAATCTTGCTTTTTCTGGCCAGATCTAAAACCTAATAACCCCTCAGATTTTTTAATTTCCTCAATGCTCTCCAGGTATTTGCCACCTTAATTGAACCGCATGTGAAAACTGGAATAAATGGCACAGTGCTCAAACTTCCTTTAACATTTTTTAAAATTGTTTAACCAAATTCCATGTCTGCCTTTCTCGAAACATAGTTGTCAAACAGTGAATGTGATTATGGAGACGAAAGCACTGGCAGAAGAAATCCAAGAAAGAGGATTCATCTGTATCCCATTACAGGGAATGCCATTTTAGCTTCTTTCTGGTCGATGTTTTCTGTCGAGATAAGTATTCAGTTGACTGATTAGAATTCTTGGGGGATTGATCATTCGGGAAAGACTGCGCCGCAGTATCGCTCATAATCCAAATCTAAGTTGGTGGTCAACATTGACCAGCAAAGGCACTTTGAGGTTAGTTTTGCACTATGGTTCTAGCTTGACTCATTTTTTTGTCTGGTATGTCCATGTTGGGTAGAGTTATTTTTTTTAAATTATTTTATTTTAAGTTAAAATGTCAATTTGCTGTCAGATTCAGCACATGCAAAACTGTAGTTGTGTTCCAAATAACACACTTTGCACTAAATTTTGAGTTAAGCGTTTGAGTTTTCGTTTCTTTTTACTAACAATACATTTTCCCAGTTGAAGTTTAACCATCAAAGTATTGAAGTAAGTGATCAAACTGACAAATAATACCTGTCATGAGTTCAACCATACTAACCATTAGGGCTGAACGATAAATCGCATGTGATTGTTGTGCGCATTATTCTATAAAGCCGGCTCAGTAATCTAAGTTAGAAGTTAGAAATCTCTTCCAGAAATCACAGCGACTCTTTCTTTAAATGTTTGTGGGTGTTTGAGTAGTTTCTGTCATGTGATGTGCGTTTGACAGGATGGACTTTACCTCACGTTCGTTTCATATAGATAACAAAACCAGAAAACGTTTGTTTTCAAGTGCATTTGGTTTATTTAAAAGTACAGATTTCAAGCTTTATGTGGATATATTTCTTACGTCTCTGAAGCAAGTATTCGCTGATATTCCAATGTGTTTGTTGTCCACCAAACTGTCGTAAAAGCACACGTCTGATCTGAGCTTCCCCCTGGAGCAACATCAGCCTATAGCGATATCTGGTTATATTGGCTTCTGTGCTAGTAGGCGGGGCTTCATTCGCCATATTGACCTTTACACTTTTCCCAATTCAAAACTATACGAGTGACTTGTCTTGTGTATTCTATAGTCTTTGCCACTACTCAGTAGATACTTCATTTGAATTTAAACATGCTACTCGACTGTTAGAAAAGCACATTCCATACAGTATGAATGTGAGTAGTATGGAAATTAGACGTACTACATGCGCCATTTTGTCATGATCAACATGATGTCACCTACCTGCTTCATGATCATGTGACCTACCTGCGTCAGTTGCATCGCTTCACTCTTATTCATATTCTCTCACGGTGCATTTGGGATGGTGTAGCGTCCATCGGATGCGTAGTTCAGAGTCTCGCTGGAAGTAGTAGGTCATCCTCGCATACTGTTTTTCGAATTCTATGAATTCAGACATACTACTCTGCTCGCATACTGTTTGCAGAGTATTTCCTGGGTTTCTTCAGGGCGTATTTGGTTGTTCTGTGCAACTCAAGAGGGCCCTCTGGCCTTCTGGAGGATATTTACTGCTGATCACGTCACTGTATTTTCCTCATATGATGTTCAGGACAGTCGCAGCTTTTGCTAAATTGCAAATGCGATTTTATGTCAACATATTGTTCAGTCCTTTTTACCGTACGAACTGCATTCACCATCAGGAGGTGGCATAAATGTCTTCATTAATTTTGGATTATGTAATCAAAATATAAAGTAATTCAACTTTAACGTCCGATAGCTTCTTCCGCTACACGAGCAAAGCTGCAACAGTTGAGTACATAAGCAAGTGTTCAAAGCTCCACATTTAAATTTATTGGTCGAAAAAGTACATCATCTGTGCATTTAAAGTGCCTTTTTTATTTTCAGTGCGAATGCAATACTTTTACTTTACACTACAAAATAGAATAGTGCATAAGTATGCAATTTGGGAAGCACCTTGTATATTTTAATATACGTAACTATCCTGTTCCCTCCAGTCAGCAGTGGCCTATGGAATTACATATAATATCTGCACTTGTATTGCACAGCATGTTGTTGCAGCTGCTTATGCTGTGGTCACTAGCATATAAAGGTTAGCAGATGAGTTTTTTTTAAAGAAGAAATACAGTAAAATGTTTAAGCTTATTTTCATGGCAAAAAGGTGAATGTGACTTTAATTTGTAACATAGAAGACTCTTCCGAAGCCAGGCACTCATTATGACAATACATTTTTCTTTGAATTGTATTTGGGAAAGCAGGTCAAGAGAGTCCCGTTCGTCAGCTTTGAGTAATCAGAAATCACCATGGTTACACACAGATCCCAGGAAGCCAAATTCTCCCCATGGAGGATGTAGGTTTCAATGTGTTCCAGACGTGCAATGCTTTATGTGGATGATGTGGAATCAATAGATATAATATAAACCTAATTTTTCCCAATGTATTCTTGCTCCAAATGTACTTTTTTCCACTTCTATTGAGTGTCTCCATCATCAACGGATAACACACAAGTCTCCTGGGCCTCTTGCTTTTTAATAAAATCCTCCAGCAGACAAAATCTTTGACTCTGTTCTCTGATTCAGCAGATACTTGAGGAAAGTCCAGCCTTTCAGACTCAACTGGTTTGGAGCAGCTTTCAAACAGCGAGACGCTTCCCATCAACATCTCAGAAATGCCAGATATTTTGTTTGCTAGAAGAAGAGTTTCTCGCTCTTGTTTCTTAGCATGCATGCACAGCGTGTTTTTTTATGTGTGTTTTGGACAGTGAGGACAATTGTCAGCCAGATGAAGTTTGATTGATTTGGTTTTAGCAGTCAGCAGAAGTAGTCCTAGTAGTTTGTTTATGGAGAGAAACACATTTTCTTCTTTGTCTCGATTTCTTGCAGCTCTGTAGAAAACCACATGAATGTTTTGCCTTTCTGTTGGCCCCCATATTTTGCTGTGCAATGGTTTATTTGTATTGAACAAAACAGAAACGGCATTTTTTTTTTGCCTCCGCAAATGCAAACCTTTAATATTACCTTTAGAAAAATACTATTGGTGACACAAATCTCATATCACAATGTAGTATTTGTTAGGGCTGCACGATATTGGAAAAAACTGACATTGCGATATTTTTATTCACTGTGATATAAATGCAATTTCAACAGATGACTTGAATAGCTTGTGAAGAATTTATAATATTAGATCGATTAGGATAATTGAGTAGGGGACAATATCTGCATAAATTATCATTAAAAAACGACTAGCATAGTTAAGTTAGCACAGACGAAAGAATAAAATCAACAATGATTTATGATTTTCTGGGGAGTCTAACAGTATTTAGAAGCAGAAAATAATAAACACTTTATTATAATATTAATAAAAATAACACGATACCATTTTAATTCAGTACAATTAACCTTTAGGCTACAAACGTTTAATTTATTGTGCCCAAATGTTTGTTCGAAATTCTTAGTCAGGCCTTAACAACACATGCAAACAATAAACTTTCAGACTAAGGTTAAATTGATCTCAGGTTCACATTTATTTACTTACATCCACATTCATATCTAACTGATTGTCTGTCACACTGCTGTTTTTTGACTGTTTGGCGCCATCTTGTGTATGAATAATGTGCAGGTTAGTGTATACTGCATCAGGTTACAGTTTGAAATTACTCCACAATGTTGTTAACTGTAATGTCTGGACAACTGTAATCCTTGCGACGTGACAATTGCGGACTCGCACATTGCGATATCGATGCTGAAGTATTATATTATGCAACCCTAGTACTATTTTTCTATTTATAAAATTAAATCAATTAATAGTTTTTATATTGACCCCAATGACTTTTTCTTTTCTTTTTTTTTTTCTTTTAAAGTATATATTAAAAATGCACCCATTGATTCATATGTGTTTATTTTTCTCACTTTATTTATGCTGAAATGAATTTCCTTGCCATATTGACATGTATGTATGTATGTATGTCTTAGTACACAATGTAATTAAAGAAAATGACAAGCTTTTAAATAGGAAAATTAAAAAAACTCACTTTTAAAAATTTGATCGAGAGCCTAATGGTCTAATCCGATTCAATGATTTATGCTAAGCTAACCTAAAAGTGCTCTTGCCAGACCTAGAGATCAGCTGAAGGATTTCAACAATGTTAAAACGCAACTCATAATATAAAATAGTCTGTTTTATTTTGTCCACACGATAATTGTTGTCCTAATGCAGAACCCTACTTGACCTGACTCTTCCATTAAAAGTGCTTGCCTCAGTTCTCTGTGCTTCAGAAAATCCACACAAGGAACGTGTTGTTATGCTACAGTACAGGCATTATGTAATTTCTCAGCAAAGAGCTACTAGCTGGTCTGTCAGCTGTAACCAAAGATTGAAAGTGTCTCATTAGTGTAAATCTGTGGATGCCTGACATGTGCCGGAAGCAGGATTTTTCGTCTAAGAGTGCATTTGTGTGTACGTGCGTTCAAGACTATTAGTGAGGCTATTCTCTTTGTTGCCGTGCACCTGCCAAGTGACCTGACTCTCTCCTTTCTGACGTCATATCTTTTATCTGCCCTGAGGTCTGAGTGCAAATTGAGTTTTAAGGAATTGGGTTACCTGCTTCCAGCAGACAAGCACATACACACAATTATTAAATTTGAGAGAACGTAGCTAAAAATACATTTTATTTTGTAAAAAAGCTTTTATTAAAAAAGTCTCCATCTGGCGATTCAATATGGATCAAAATAATCAAGACAAATTTGACACTTTAGCTTACATTCTTTTGACAATAGAACCACCATGGGGCCAACTTTACCCATCACTGTTATTCAAATGTACATAGCAGACCTTCAATAAAGCATTCAAGCCTCCCAGCCATTGACTTTTACTAAAATTGCCTTATTCAAATTTGCCCACTATGAAAAAAATTCACTGCTTATGTTTAAAATTACTTACCAGTGACTTTTACATTCAATTTCACTCACTAAATTAGTGGTTATAATAAAATAAAGTCACAATGACTAAAAGAAGGCAATTTGTAAAGCTATTAAAAAGACAAAATGCAGTGAATGATGGAGAGTCTAGAGAAATAAGTCATGCATCAAAGTATGATGGCCCAAATTTAGATATTTTATCCTACTCATGATAGTTTAAACTTTATTGGTGTTATTCTCCTAAAATAATCTTGTTATCCTGAAATAATCATTTCATGAGTCTAGACCAGGGGTGCCCAAACTCGGTCCTGGAGGGCCGGTGTCCTGCAAAGTTTAGTTCCAACCCCAATCAGACACACCAGGGCTAGCTAATCAAGCTCTTAAGCTGCGGTCACACTAGAGTTTGAGCTTGTGAAATTCTGTCCTACGGGGCTGCTAAAGGGGTGGGATTGAACAAGATGATTAGACATTTAAAAAAGCAAGCGATTGCTCCATGTTTTAAATTTCTGTACAGAGAGGTCATGTTTTGATCTTCGATTGGTCTGACGCAATCACATAATGCAATTTCACAGGCCAGAGTTCACCAAGCTTGAATTTTCCAACGCAGCAATCTGCGAAACTTGACACACGAGCTTGCGTTTCGGGTCTGACGCATTTGCGTGCATATGAATGGAAGTCTATGGTGAGAAGTCCAGAGTGACCGCAGCTTTACTAGGCTTTCTAGAAACATCCTTGCAGGTGTGTTGAGGTAAGTTGGATCTAAATCTGCAGGACACCGGCCCTCCAGGACTGAGATTGGACACCCCTGGTCTAGACACTTTTTGTTAACGGTGTTAAAAAAAAAAGTTAAATAGTATGTTTTTTTTTTTTTAACAATTTCTAAACAAAATTTGTGCTGGGTAAAATTTACCTGCACTGATGATTTTAGGTATACCACGACCTCCGGCGGTTTTAGTGTTAAAGCAGTTTCACAAATAATGAAGTTATGTTAATATGTTCATCCCTGACTCTTGTAGACAATATAGTTAAGAAAAACCTTACAAATATTTGTAGTTTAAAAGGGTTTTCAAACTTTGTTTATATACATATATACATACAAAAGTTTTAGAAACAACAAATAATAATTTGACTTCTAGAAGTGGCTTATATGAAAGGTAAAGTCCTCAAGATTATACATATTTTGTACCAAAATTATTACCAAAATAAAATATGATCATACTTTGATTTTTAATTATATAATTAAGACAGTAAGGTCTGACTTTGCTTAGACAACATTATTGTCACTTAACAGAAATAATGTGGAATATAAAGTGCAGTAGAAAAAGAACTGATATTGTGTATGACCCCTATGAGCTTGGACGACTGCATCCACACTGTACATCACTGCAATGACTCAAATAACTTAAAGTCATCTGGAATGGCAAAGAAAGCATTCCTGCAGGACTCCCAGAGTTCATCAAGATCCTTTGAATTCATCTTCAATGCCTCCATCTTACCCTAAACACTCTATAATGTTTGGAGACTGGGCTGGCCAATCCTTGAGCACCTTGACCTTCTTTGCTTGCAGGAACTTTGATGTGGAGGCTGAAGTACGAGAAGGAGCGCTATCCTACTGAAGAATTTGCCCTCTCCTGTGGTTTATAATGTAATGGGCAGCACAAATGTCTTCATAGCTCAGGCTGTTGATGTTGTCATCCACTCTGCAGATCTCTTGCACACTCTTATACAGAATGTAACCCCAAATCATAATTTTTCCTTCACCAAACTTGATTGATTTCTATAAGAATCTTGGGTCCATGCTGGTTCAAACAGGTCTTCGGCAGTATTTGTGATGAGTCATCTGAAAAATATACCTTCGGCCACTTCTCCAAATGATCAACTAGAAGCTATTGGGACTTGGGATCTGGGATATACATGTAAATTGTGTCTTTTTAATGCTGCTTTAAATGCAGAAATGGTGCAAAATGAACATTATAAAAATGATACGACAACTTTAACTTATTTTAGTAAGTTAATCAAGTTTTAACTGCATTTAAGTTGTACAAAGTTTAACTTAATATGTTTATTCATTTTGACTGATGTAAGTTGAGATAACTAGAAATATAAATTTCATTCAACTAAAAAATTTTAGGCAGGAATTATTAAAAATGCCCATTTATCTAGCAAGTGCTGTGGAAGCCTCTCAGCTGCTCTTCATTCCCTCTGTTAGATGTTGACAGCCAAGTATATGCATTGGAACAATAGACCTTAGGTGTCTACAGTGAAACTGGGTCATCAGCTGTGCGGCTGTGGATATGACCGTCGGTAACCTTTTGTGCAGACAGGCCCTAGTGTTCTTCATGCAAACATACACCTCTTTGTAAAATCACACATCTGCAGTTTTAATGATGATACGCGTCTGGCCAGTTTCCTGTGAGGACTCTAGCACTTACAGCCATCGCCTCTGCTTTCTGGCTCATTTATACAGTTGGTTATGGTGACTGGAGAGATTATCACCGATTTGAAAGGCAACGTTTACTGGGTGCACTGATGGTTATCGTGATGGCGATACGCAAATCCACGCCCTAACTTTTTCCTTTTCTTCTTCATTATCAAGTGAATTTCTCAGTGTTTGAATAGCACTTGCTGGTTATTTGTCTAACATCCAACTTCAAATTCCAGATAAGGAATGAGATTGTAAACAAGAAAGTCAGTCTTTATAGGTTTTTATTGGCTTTTATTTGTCTTTGAAGTGAGCATTGAGTGAGGGGCCATTTGTTGCTGTGTTTCTTTGTTCATTGTCATCAGTCAAAATCTCCATGTTTGTGTCTGAAGTATTTCAACAAAGAAGAGTTTGAACATTTCTATCTTTTTTTTCCATCCAGTGGCTTAATCTCTCCAAGATTTTTAACATTGTCCTCAGCTCGGTGGAATGTGCTTAGCCTCATGCGTTTGGAGAACTCTTACCGTAAAATGGCTATATTTAGTCTTTGGGTGTGGGTTTGGATCTTGGAAGATTGTATCTTCTTTATCTTGCCGAATATGTGTTGAAAATTGCCTTTTAATGAGGCTTGTTTTATGGTCCTCTTGACTCTCGGTGCAGCAGGCCACTTCCTTCTGGGAAGCCCAAATATGCATTCGAATGTCCTTTGATCAGTCAGCCTTTGCTGTAAATTTATGCAACCTTTCAGTCTGGATCATATTCACACTACGAATTATATCATTGTTTTGATTTCCAAATCTCATTCATTCATTTTTCCTTCATTTAGTCCCTTTATTCATCAGGGGTCACCATAGCAGAATGAACTGCCAAGTCATTAAGCATATGTTTTATACAGCAGATACCCTTCCAGCTTCAACCCAGTACTGGGAAACATCCATACACACTCATTCACACACATGCACTATGGCCATTTTAGTTTATTCAATTCACCTATAGCGCATGTCTTTGGACTGTGGGGGAAACCGGAGCACTGGGAGGAAACCCACGCCAACATGAGGAGAACATGCAAACTCCACACACAAATGCCAACTGACCCAGCCGGGAGTCGAACCAGCAACCTTCTTGCTGTGAGGTGACAGTGCTAACAATTGAGCCACCGTGTCACCCCTGATTTCCAAATCTGAAAGAGAATTTAAAGCATCTCTCCACTTTTTTTTTTCAAAATAGGCTAATTTTACAATTTTTAAATTGTTAAACAGTTGAGTTTTACAATCTTTGAGTCCATTCTGTTGATTTCCATGTATGGTGGGACCAATTTGATCTTAGCTTAGCATAAATCATTGAATTTATTTATTTTTAATTGTTCACACACAGCTCGTAAGCTTGTGGAGTGAACCAAACGGATTGTATTTCCCGAGTGGACAGCAACAATGCTAATTGCAACAAATGCTGGCTAAAGTCTGGCTAAGTGAAAGTATCTTTCAAAAGTGCATTAACTGCAGAAAGACAAATGAAAAGTTTTTGACTGCCCTGATACTAACGGTAGCATTATCATCCACATCGTTATACCAGCAGTCAATCACCTAAATTAGTATAATATTAATAGTTTAATAAACACACACATTCAGTTACAATGAAAACAGTATGTTTTTTTTCTGCAGTAGCCTAAAGAAATCTTAAACATTAAAAATGCTTTTACATCAGCTGTATCTACAAATATAGTTTCATAATAAACTATGCTTATTGAGAAATTATAAAAAAAAAAACTGCTTATTTTAACAATGCATGATGCTCCAAAACTGTATTAAAAACACAGTTAACTCCGAAAAACAGTTAACTCCGAAAAACACAGTTAACTCCTTTATGTGAATGAAAAATATAACTGCATTTAACTGCATTTTGCAACTCAAAGTGGGTATTTTCCACTGAAGAGAGCACAATAAACCAGGAAAGGTCCTGACTTCTGCCACAAAAGTCAAACATGTCGATTTTTTTCCAGAGGAATGGTTAAAAACGGAGTAATTTTCCTTCAAACTATTGTACATTTTTTTTTTACTGCAAACAATTAATTAATTTGTTTCCAATTATTGGTTTTAATTTCTTTTATATTAAAAACTTAATGATACAATTGATGTTAATTCTGTTCAATTTGTTTTTTTTTTTGTTTTAAATTACCAATAAGTAGGCCCACACGGAATCTGCACACGCAGATTCCGCAGATTTTTAGCCCATCATTGATTCTGTTTATTTACTTGTGTAAATGTGTGTAAATTCATATTTATTCCGTTTTTAAATCAATTTCTGTAATATTATTGACCAATATGAAAATGTTAATAAAATATATTTACAATACAGTTTGTAAAGTAATATTTTCTGTCTTTTAGTAGATATACTGTATAGAAGACTTGCTTTGTTTACCAAATAAAGTGGATCTAATTGGATTTGCGTTGTAAACATTAAATAAAAGTTAAAAAGGTATTATTTTTAATTTCATATATTAAGGTTTTAGTTATGATACTCCGAAAATCATTCCACATAAATCCGCAGATTTTTAACAAAATTCTGTGCAGAAATAGCAGGAAATGCCCGCAGATTCCGTCTGGCCCTACTGAGAAGAGAACCGTTAAAGTACCGAACCAATAAGTGGTATAGATAAAAGTAGTAATACCGTTAAAACCTTAACGATACACATCCCTACTCGTATGTCAGCTTATAGACAAACCAGCTGATCGATGTGACTTGGTAACACTCCAGTGTCCCTGTATCTGTGGTTACACTCGGTAAACAGCAGTGAGTTTGGTGAACTGATGATCTTCACGGCCAATCTCAGTCATTTCTGTTGAGCACATGAACACAATGGCAAATCAGTGATGTTTAAGAACGTGCTCAGTAGCGATCAAATGTCAGCGGGAAATGGACGTTTTTAACTTCAGTATCGACCAAATTCCAGTATCGTGACAACCCTAACTCGGTTCCTAATTCAATGGTTTATGCTAAGCTAATAGTGCTCCCCCTAAACCAGAAAATTGAATGAATTGGATGGATTAAAAATGGTAAAACTTAACTGTTATCTTCAGGTTAGTTGTAAAATAAGCCCATTTCCAAAAACATGAAGGGCTTCTTTAAGCCACTGCTCTAAATATACAGTTTGTGTAAATGTCACCTTGTTTTTGCTGTAGTTACTGTAATACTTAACAGTAATAACAACAAGACAAGCACTGTCCATCATCGTCTTTAAGTCTAGATTAAAGCCTTTTATTTCTGAAAGGCTATTGAATGATAGGTGTGATGTTATTCTTAACATGTTTGTTGTTGTCTTTGTTTATTTGTTGGAATGCACGTTGATCAATGAAAGTTAAAATTGTGCTATATAAATAAAATTGTCATTATCGCAAATATTGGCTTTTACTATCCTGGACTGGATTTTCCAAGAGCAAAGCCTACAGTGAGTAGATTGCAGAAACCATTGTTATGGTGTTTGAGAAACAGTTCACTTGAACATCATAAAAATGCAGACTATGTTTGGTAATGCACCTCTTTATAATAACCAGACAAATATTGATATTGGTGGACTTTGCTTAGGATGACATTACTGTGTCAATATTACACTGATGTCACTAAACTTTATATGACCCACAGTCCTTTGGAATTCAGATGCCTCTTCGAGAATGAATGAGGAAAAATGCGTGTTTATCCAGGTTTCTTTAGCAAGATGTTTGGAATGAATCTCTGGATCCATTTTTAGGGCAGAATGGCAAAGCAATGATTAGGTCACTGAATCAATGCTTCAGTCAGGTTAGATTGATAAAGCAGACCTCTTCACTTTGTTTCCTTTGGGTATGGCACGGAAGCGGAAGGCATAGCTTAGTTTTGCATTTTAACAGCCCGTCCGGAATCTTCTGTGGATCACATTCCACACAGAGGTTTATCATATGGAGCTCTCTGTGGCCTTGAACTATCTGGTTGAGCCCTGAAGTTCAATTTAAAACCAATTTTAATCATGAATTAATTGCTACCTATATATTGTACAAAATCTTTCAGCCTACCATTATACTTCTAACATATGTGGAATACTCCAAATTGTTTACTCATCCTTTGTGTAATGCAGGTATATTTGCAGATATAATTGTAGGTAGAACTGACATAATTAGATGATTTTATTAACAATAAATATAGCTACTGACACATAAGTCTGTGGTTGAGTGCTTAACTATTTGTAATTAACTTTTGATAGTGTTAGACCTAGCAGAAATTAGGGCTGAGCAATACATCCTAGGTGATTTTAATGCACATTTTGTCAGTAGAACCAGTTCTAGTAAACCTGTAAAAAAACTGACAAAAAGTCAACAACAAATACTTTTATGCTGCTTTATTTAATCAGTATTATTTAATCAATAAAGGTTTCAATAATCAGGTTTCAACTCATTTTTAAGTTATAGGAAGTTTAATTTAATATCTTTTGCCAGTTTGATTAAGTTAAAATCAAATATTTATTGGATTTAACAAAAAAATCTAAGGCAACAAAACATTGTTTTATAGTGTAGTAAATCGTGCTTCCAGTTAAATTTCGATTAATCAGCCAGCTTTAATGGAAATGCAATAATAAATGCAATTCTCTCATCCTAGGTGCAATACAATATTTAGTCACAAAACATCTTACTCAGTATTTTAATTTAATTACAAAAGCTGAATTATCGATTGTAACCCTGCCAGTCCTACATCACCCAACCCGCTCAGATGGAATCGAATCATCGATTTTTATTTATTTATTTATTTATTTTTTTCTCCCCTGCATGGGAGTCGGTTGCTCTAACAAGGAGGCTAAAGACCATGGCTCCTAGCGTCTGTCACTTAAAAATGAATCTTCAAATAAGTCTACCCCACCGAGTCTGAGATGGGATTGAACCGGCGATTCTTTGTATGGGAGTCGGTTGCTCTAACAAGGAGGCTGAAGACCATGGCCTCTAGCATCTGTCGCTAGAGCAACTTTAGAGGTCAGAGAAGTGAGGTTTACCTGCACAGCAATTCACCAACTGGCCTCTGTTACACTCACCCCCTAAACCTCACACCCATCTGGGTCACGGCACCAATGTAACCCTGCCGGTCCTACACCACCCAACCTGCTCAGAGCTGGGATCGAATCAGCAACATTCCACATGGGAGTCGGTTGCTCTAACAAGGATGCTAAAGACCATGGCCTTTTAACGTGTGACGCTAGAGCACCTTTAGATTTTAAAGGAGTGAGGCTTACTTGCACAGCACTTCACTACCTGACCTCTGTTACACTCACCCCCTGAACCTTACTCCCAACTAGGTCACGGCACCAATGGATGGGAGTTGATTGCTCTAACAAGGAATCTAAAGACTATGGCCCCTGACTGACAGGCAAGCGTTGTAGGTGTTTGTAGTGAATAATCAGTGCACTCACCACCCTCTACATCATGGCTGAGGTAAGTCGCACGAACAAGACACAGAATTTGTCCCAATTGCTCCCTGTGAGCCACATGAATGACTGCTCCAGGGGTGTGTGCACTTTTATGAGTTAAATCGGAGTACAATATACTTGGCACATGTCATGACTTTCATTTTTCACTTTCATGATCAAGAATAATACAATTAATAAGTTTGACTAATCGTTTATCAAAATAATTAGTTTCAACCTTATGTAACAGAGGCCAGCTAGCGAAGTGCTATGCAGGTAAACCTCACTCATCTGACCTCTAAAGGTGCTCTAGTGACAGATGCTAGAGGCCATGGTCTTTAGCCTCCTTGTTAGAGCAACCTACTCCGATACAAAGAATTGCCAGTTTGATCCCAGCTCCGCATTGGTTGGGTGCAGTAGGATTGGTGGGTTACACGTGGGGACTTGTCTGGCATAGGAGTGAGGTTTAGCGGGGTGAATGTAACAGAGGCCAGCTAGCGAAGTGCTATGCAGGTAAACCTCACTCCACTGACCTCCAATGGTGCTCTAGCGACAGATGCTAGAGGCCATGGTCTTTAGCCTCCTTGTTAGAGCAACCAACTCCCATACAGAGAATCGCCGGTTCAGTCCCAGCTCAGACTGGGTGGGGTAGACTTATTTGTAGATTCATTTTTAAAAGACTTTGCTGGCTCTACCATGCAAATGCAGTCAGAAATTTGAAAAGTATGCAAAATAATAATAAAATGTTCTCGAGTTAGAATGATTGATTTTTTTCACTGAAATATACAAATGATTAGATTTATTAAGTTCGCATATTATATTTCTTCTGTGTTTCCTAATGCAACAAAACTTGGATGGGTGATGATTATCACTAAATAATGATAGATAATATTGTTCTGTTTAGGCTTAGGAAAGCTTGAATTATAGCTTATGACTCACACGGACTAGTTGATGAAACTTTTATGGTGCTTTTGCAACCTTTTATATGTCTTGAAAGCTTTAATAATTGAAAAGCGCATAATCATGAAAAGCAGATGTCACATTTGCCCTCCCTCAGGATCTTGACAGTGTGTACATGTCTATATAGGGAACACTTTTCTCTTAATGCAGACACTAGTGAGAAGCTAGCAGGAAGCAGTGGAATGCTCTCTTTAAAAGCCACAAACACCAGACAAGAATGCTGCGGTAGTTCGATATAATTGTTTGCAGCTCTGTCCTCAAAAGTTGCCAGATTGCATACAAACATGCAGCATGGACCCATCTCTTCCACTGGGCATGTGCCATCAAGAGTTGCGGAACATTTTAAACTCACGCAATTCAGTGTTTTCGTCAGCCTGTATTTCATTTAAATTATGGTACAATCTGAGGTTCATTATGAGTAATGATAGTGTGATTTCTGTTGCATGTCGAGGCTTGTGTATTATTGAAGTTCATTGACCCTGCGAGATTTTGGGTGGTGCTGGTGTGGCGTTATTGTGCTCTCAGACAGGGCATGTTTACTAACAATGGCATACTAAGCCCCATCTCTAAACGCTCCACCTCGTGGACTTGGTAAAAAGCATTGTTGGCTTGTAATTGGCTGGTAGTTTCTACACAAAAGCCCTTTCTCCATCATACAAGGGCACCTTTTGGTGTCAACTCAACTGTGATTCAAGTGATTTGTCTTGGTTGTTTACTTCTCATCTCAATCATTCATGTTAATGAAAACTGTAGAGTTAAGAAATGCCCTTTTCTGTCTCCTAAGTAACTTCTTGATAAGGCTGCTAAGTTAAATCCTGGGTTGGAATGGACGACATCAAAAATTCGGTTGCTAGCAGAGATGGTTGAATGCGAAAGAGGTTGTCGCTATATATCAAGCTAATGAGATCTGCCCTTGGAGAGGTGGAAGCATGCCCTAAGCCTGAGTTTGGCTTTCACTGTTAAAGATGGATGATGGTTAAACAGTCACCCAGTCTAACCTCTACTACAGGAAATGGAAAAGTTCGACTTTTGCTTTAAGCTGTAACCGGGAAAATCTTTTGCATTGTTTTCTTAGGAAGTCTTATCACATCTGATTGATTTCCTTAAATGTTTTATTTTGATATGAAGACTCTTTAAAAGAAATACTTAATGCACACAAGAGTTTGGCCTACTTTTGAAAAACTAGGTTTTTGATTTGATTTAGGATGTTCACATGTGTACATTTTAGGGCTGCATAATATTGGGAAAAAGCAATTCCATGCAAATGTCAACCTTGCCATTAAAATTGGTTTTCACCAAAATATGGAAACAGTTTCTAAGTTTTTTGTCTAAGCAAGTATTTTACAGTACTTTTAAAAATACTCAAATGTCGCTGTCAGTGTTTTCAAACTATTATATTTGATTTACCAAAGTCACACAAGTGGCAATTGACCCTTCGCTAAGCCGTACCCGAGAATCTTTACACACTAATGGTGGCTCAGCAACCGTAGCTACGCGCAGGAGGTCTGTCAAGCTTTCGAGCGAGAGAAATAAGCCAAAGCATTGTGCATATGGATTGTGCAAATCTGATACCTGGTATCCTAAAAGTTTGAACAGGGTGGTGGACTTTTTTTTTCCCTTTCCAAATCCTAAAACCCAAGGGGAGAAATGCCAGCGTGGATCAAGCTGTGTGGCGGCACCAAAAGAGCGGCGTTAAGTTGGTTTCGTTTTCGATATTCCTGACACATTCAGGTTTGGACGGCAATAACTCGCACACCTCTTACCGTGAAAAGATCTAAACTGTTTCCTACAAAAATACAAAGCAGGTTATGTTTCCCAGCTGTCTTTTTCTTTTCTTTTTTTTTTTTGCTTGATATTTTGAGCACTGCTCCGTTTAAGCCCTCACCATTGTAGTCATACTAATAGCAATGATATTTCCATCTGTTTTAAGCTATGAATATTTGAAATTACATATCAACAGAACAAAACCGAGATGTGATCACAATCTGAGCACTTGCAATCAAAATACTTCACCCGCAGCTGTTTTTCAGTAATTTATAACCTTCATGTCCATGTCCGAGCTACAATTCACTGATGTTTTTACCCGTCTTTTAGAGATTTAAACATTAGTGACAGTGTTATAGCGGGTTAGCGTCTGCTTTTATATTTGGTGTCTGATTAATATTTGGCTGGTAGGGAACATCTATTTGTTCATTTCTGGTATTTATACTTTGCATTTAAATTTATTTATTTTATCCACTTAACTGCAAACTAGAATAAAAACAGTATAACAAGCACACAAACATATTGACAGTTATAGCTACTGTACATTGTTATGGGTCAATGATGCTAATATTCAGCACAAATTCATCAATTTCCCATTCTGGCTGTTCTTTCTATGAATGAATTATGTAGAAGCACTGTCCATGAGTGTTTCCTCGTCGGTTAGTAACGCTATATTTCATTGCACAACAATTAATCTATCAAGCTTTTTGGCAAAAAAAAAAAGAAATCATGGTTTAATTAGTTATTATAAGATTACTTTTAAATTTCACCTCTTTTGCTGTGCGTGAACTAGGCTGTTGAATGCTCAGTGTATGAGGTGGCCGATTTGACACAATCTACATGTAAAAGCTCTATACAAATAAAGATTAATTGAATTGAATACTTCAGTCTTTTTTGTCTGGCTTTCTCAGATATCTCACCTGTTTGCCAAAAATGACTAATTATGTCCCTGGGAATGTCTGACACTGGCTCATACATATTGTAATAGATGTGCCAGGCACGAAAGCTTGACAGGCGTATCAACAGTAACTAAGGAGGGTGGGGCTTAGCGAAGGGTCAATTTTCACCTCTGTCACTTCAATAACGAAGCTTTTTCCTCATAAATGCAAAAATCTTTAAAAAAATAAAACCAATCATTTTTGTTTTATAGAGAGCCAACCCTTCTCCTTTTGATTAGCATTATTTCTTTTGGGTTGTGCAGTTTAATTCACAGAATTTGTACAAAGCTTGTTGTATACATACAGTAAACTCGCAGACTTTTTTGGTCACATCCATAACGCATGTTTATTTTCCTCATTTAAAGTACAAAATATGTTTACAGATTGATATTTTTTCTGATCTCTCTACTCTGTAGTTAGTTCTTCTGGAAAATATAAACCGATGTTTCAATATAATGTTAATATATACTTTTTAAGTAACTGCATTTCTATGTTGTTTTTACTGCAAATGTCACATCCATCATGCTGGAAATGCTTAAAAATATGACATTGTGATATTTTGTATTTCTGCGATTTATATATTACAATATCTATAAAATGTCACCAGATGACTTGAATAGCTCTATTTGGGAATGATTTATTAATTTTAGACTGATTGGGATGGTTCTGTAGGGGAGTGAATGATGCATGAAATGTAATAAAACTGAATACAAGCATATAGGAATAGAATAGAAAAAGTTTTTTGGGCTGCAAAATACTGTTCTTGTATAAATAAATGTGCAAAAAAAGATGAAAACTATTGCACAAACATTCCTTTAAGCTCATATGTTTCAGTCATCTATACACCCAGACAGTCTACACACTGCACTTATAATGCTTTTTTTTTGTCAACAAGTGTCAACAGAGATCCATGCACAGTTTGCAGATGGTTGTCCAGATTACCCTGTCCAGTCATGTGTGGTTTAGCGTACATTAAAAGCTCTGCAGAGATGGAGAAGAAAGTAGTAGTACACATTAGCCGCATTTCCACTGTCGGGCCAGTGTGAGCCAGGGCTTTTATCGGGCCGGGCTGGGCTAATCGACCGGGAGGTAGAGCAGTGAGGCCGAAATCATGTCGCATTTCCTCTGTCAGGTTAGTAGCTCACAGCGTGTCACACAAACCCCGCCCCCAGAACGTCCCCAAAATCAAACGTCACACAACCCGCCCACTTCAGCGAGAATCAGGCAGATAGAGCACACCATCGCATCATCATCACCAAACCATTAAAATGAAGACAACCGAAACAAACAAATGACACGTTACAGTACAGCATTACATTATATGTCTAAACGCACAGGCCTGTGTTTTTTCATTCATTATATTCATTTATAATAAAAACCACAGAAATTCTCCTGTAATAACTCGGAATGAAATGTATTTTATAACATTCTCGCTTTGATAGACACCGTCAAACTTTCAGCCCAAATACTCCGGAGAGACCTAAAATATATAAATTTTTCCCTAGGCTATGTGACACTTCATAGGTAATTCCCTTTTATTTAAGGATGTTGCATATTATTCAGTGATCTTTAAGTAAAGGAAAGTGTTAAGTATTTCAACACATAAGAGAATGTAATAAAACATAGCCTATATTTCATTGCGCTCGGCAGCTTTTCAGATAGGCCTTTGTAAAATGAAAGTTTAAAATGGCTTTAAAACGGTTTGACCTAAATTGTTATAGCTTGCTTTTTGTTTGTTTAATATTGGTTTATTTATTTAATGTGATTGTATTATATCCGATATTTGTAATTCTTTAAGTTATTTCAATATAGAGCCTAAGCTTTAGTAATTTTATCGAGATATGACACCATAGTTTTGAGTCTACAAAAGTGGACATGTAAATTGTGAAATTTTATGTCTTTGTTGTATTAATATTTTGTATTTTATATCTCCAAAGAAAAAAGCCACTCGCAGCATCAACAGAGCTGTGAAGGGAGCACTCTTTCGCCCAGTCTCACGTTCACATACAGGCTTCTAAACGCGCACGTATCACGCACAAACACACCTTTTAAACTTGACAGAAATTCTCGACAACCTTTACTGGCTGCTGTGACTTTAATATGGTTTGAAGATTAGCACGTGTTAATGAAACATCAAGGAGGACACAGGAAAGAAAGTCACTTATAAATTAAAACTTTATCATCTTATGCAACAGCCTTGCATTTAAAATGGAAAGATAAGGGCGATCATAAGCAAAAAGACCCCAGCCTATAAGGCTATACGTTTTCTTTCCCTTATTTATTTATTTGTTTGGCGAATGTACTCCTGTGCGATCGGAAACATTGTGTAATAATTGCAAGCCATCTATACCAGACTTGGGCAAAGTCTGCCTCTCCTTTCACTCCGCCCCGAAGCCCCAGCTGGCCCTCTTTGGCCCAAGGCATTCGGCGGGCCTAAAAAGGCCGGCCGCTGGACCCGAGAAAGCCCCGCTTTGGCCCGATCAGGCCCTAGAAGTGACAGTGGAAATGCAACTGGCCTTGACTCACCCTGGCTCGCTCGCTTTAGGCGCGATAGTGGAAACGCGGCTGTTGAATTTTTAAACTTGCACCACAGCACAACAACTTTTCCAAAGTATTTATTCTAAATCCTGCAGCAGCCCTAACAGAAAATGGACTTTCTTCCCAACATGAACACACTCTAACCATTTTAACTGCCGGATCTCCATCTCGCCTCTTTGGAGTGGCTTTGTGTTTAGTGGGAGGTCGGGCGCTCTTGCACTGACCCGTGCAGGGGGGGCGTAAAACAATCTACCGGTTAAACTTCAAACTCCATGAAATCCTCCTCCCCCTGATTCAGTCCACACACGCATGCACTCAAGCCAAAAGCGCTGATCTTTTGTTTGAACTAAACCTGAGAGGCCATGCATAACCTCTGACAGGATCTTAAATACGTTGTCATTTTCAAATGCTTCTATTTTGTATTCACTCTGCTCTTATCTCCCGTTGTCAGCAATTGTGTTTGTTAGAAATCTTTGCTGGAAACCATAATATTTTCCCTTCAGACTAGCCAGTGTTTCGCTAATTCTTGGGAACGTCTTGTTCTCTGGTTACACAGAAGTGTGGTGTTAGCTGGCGGCCTGTCTCGCTCTCACTCACTGATATGCCTGAGCTGGTTTTGTTTGTCCGTTGGCATGGAGACTTCAGCTGTACGACAACTGTCTGCTGTAATTCTAGGATGCACTATTTTACAATTTGTACTATATCTTTAGGGCTGGGTGATATGGGCAAAAAAATCATATCCCTGTGTTTTAGGAGGAATGACAGTATACGATATATAAATATATATATATGTATATGTGTATAGCTAAATGTGTTATGTAAATGTAAAGAAGAGACCATCGCGTAATAAATACTGAACTTATAATCAGTGAATATGAGGTGGTTTCACTTCAAAATGCGGTATAAATTCCTCCCATTTTAGCGTTTTTAATTCTTTTGAACATATTCAAGTGCTGCTTGTCAAATTGACAAGGCTTCTATGTTTGTTCTTGATGTCAGCTGAGGAGAAATGATCGATAAAAGGTTTCTGATAAACACTGGCACTGTATGCTCCTCTGTCATGTGTAGTGATGGGTCATTCTTGAACGATTCCTTCATTTTTAACTAATCTTTTGTATGACTCAGGGAGTGAATCGTTCATTTGCGCTAGTACGCATTTGTGTAAGTGGAGCTCGCGTGCTACCTTGGAGTGGTCTGTTTCGCGCAGAATGCGCACGTGTGGCCTCAAACCATATCGATATGAAAGATATTGGATAATCCTGCATCACGTATCATATCGATAAATCCCCAGAACTCGAAATACCACCCAGCCCTAGTATATGTTCAAATTTTTCATTTGGAAAAACAAACACTATTTCAGTACAAGTAGTTACATATCATTATTTTTGATGTTGTTGTTGTTTTTTTTTTTTTCGAAAGAGAAGAGAAAGAAAATAATAATATAATATAATAATAAAAACTGAAAAATAATAATGTTGATAATAAGGAGAAAAGAAAAATCGAGTAATAAGTCGAGTAATAAATACGTAAAATTACAACACACTGAATGCAGACATTCAACAATCACAGTCAAATGTTCAGACACATTGTCAATATTGAAAGTAAATTTTTACAATTACACAGTATAAGATAATAGTGAAAAACAAACTAAATTAAATTAGTACGACATAAACTAAAAAGGAAGGAGAGTGCATCTATTAAATGGAAGGCAAGATGTTAAGAGAGTTAAAGTAAGTTATAAAACATTGCCACTTTTTAAAGA
Source organism: Danio aesculapii (assembly GCF_903798145.1). NCBI lineage: Eukaryota > Metazoa > Chordata > Actinopteri > Cypriniformes > Danionidae > Danio > Danio aesculapii. Next base: position 26,066,881 of record NC_079459.1, on the reverse strand, counting down.
AATTAGTTTTCCCCATAGCATCAAACCTTTTCCAACTATAAAAAATGCATGGTATCCACAAGCCATTGGGATGTAGTTTGAGGCTTATTTGATTTCCAGTGAAGTTGAATACGACGCCTAGCTAATAATGAGGTAAAGGCCAAAATGTCAAGTTGTTTAGAATTAAATTGGGTCCAAATCTTTGGAACCCCAAAAATGACTATATCAGGGGATGGGTCTATATTTACCTGCAACACTTTAGACATAATTGTAAAATAATTAATCTAGTAATTCTGTAACATAGGGCACATAAAGAACATGACTTAAATTACACTGTGGTGCATGACATCTTTGGAAGCTGTTTGGACAGAACTTTGTGTAGGTATAGTTTGTCCACAGTCATATTGGAGTGATAGAAGCACATTAAGTCTTTTTTTTTTTTTTAAATCTCCTGATGTTAAAATAGTATCCAACTCCCTCCCATTTTGAGGCCCACCTCAACGAGACATAGGAATGCGGTTTCCCTGCCCACTGAATTGATTGCAAGCTGCGAATTAACATGTCTCCGTAGTAACGTGTTTAATCATATCAACAAGACAGAATGTGCGCAAAGCAACTGGGATTAAAAGATCTGTTCAGCTCTCTGTGATCATCAATAATCATCAATTGTGATCAGGAAGGAGTTTTTCAAGTTTAAAACAGTTTAAAACAGTACATGTTTGTAATGAATTACAGGGATTTTACCTTCTTCGTCACCACAGCCACATGTCAGTACTATTACAAAAGATGCTTCTGTCCCAGTTTGTGGACATAACTCCACAACAAATACATCAAATAATATTCATTGGTAAAGTTCATAGACTAAAATAGAGGTATTTTGGTGACCTGTATCTTTTAGATAGTTTTAAACATTTATTTGGGGGTGGGGGTGGGGGGTGGATACCTGTAGTGATTATTCATTTATACTTTATAAGTGTTTTTACGTTTATGTTTATGTCTGAATGGTTATCTGTTGTTGTTACTGTGTGAGTTCCTTTGTGTGGCACTGTTGTGAGATGAGGACTCTTGACTGCAAACCAAATCTACCTTCGGGTATAAATAAAGTAACCTAACCTAACCTAAGTTCTTACTGTAGTATTTCTCACAAACGTTAAGTGAGATCTGCTTCCTTCATGTCTGTCACTGTGCTGTTTATCTGACACCTGTGATTGAGGCACACTCTGACTGGTACGTGGGAACAGTGGGCGGGGAGAACTAGCATTAAAGACACGGCAACAAAAACAGCTACAAGGTGTCCAGAGCAGAAAATTCCAACATTCTGAAAGGTATAATAAATAATCTGATGTGTTTGAGCTGAAACTTTATAGACACTTTCTGGAGACACCAAAAGACTTCTCTTAAATCTTGAAAAAGGGGTAAAATAGGTGCCCTCTAATACTTGAATTTTCTCCCCAATGCATTACATTGCAACGGGACTTTTATGTGTATTTAGAAGTTGAGTTGTGCTCTGTATGTCATGTATGTCTATTTAAAGGTTTATTTTGTGAATGTAAAACTGACTTCCATGAGAATGCTGAACTGCAGCATCAAATCCTGCAGCAGTTGCTCTCTTATGTCTGTCTGTTCACTGTGTTGCTGTGTATGCTTTTGCAAAGACTAAATATCCACTTAAATAGGGGTTAGAGTTACTTTAGCCTCACTGCCACAAGTATTTGTAATGGCAGATACAAGGCTTCACTATGGCAACACATTTGTGCCATAGGGGCTCTTTATTAGAAAAACATTCTGGTGCTTTTTCATGATGCCTCTGGGGTGAAGATCTTATTAGAGAAGGCAAAGGTTAAAAATTACATAAACCCCGTCTTTTAAATTCATAGGTCATATGGTTAGTTTCAAATGTTCTTTTTTTTGTTGTATTCTGTGGGTTGTCTCTTTCTCTTTGAATGGAGAAAAGCTTGACTTGTTTGCACTACAAAGGCCATGAAAATTTCCCAAGGGGATGTTCCGCTGGGAGAGCAACACATGCTACATCCTGTTCATGTCACCAGGGCAAGAGGACCCTCTCAACCTCTCTACACACATGCAGTACAACTCTGGCATCCTCCAGAGAGTGACGGTGCTGCCATTTCAGCAGGCCACCGCAAATTAACGCAAGGCCCTCTTGTACGAATTGTTCATGCATTCCTCCGGCATGACTCTGGCATGCGCATTTAAACTGGAAGTTCTCAGTGCCTATTGTAGCCATTTAAATTAAAACCCTTGGCTATGTTTGGAATGAAGCACTAGGCTTACTACATACCGAGTATTATATGTTATATGTGGACAAACTTTTTTGAAACTATATGAAATATGCTGTATATATTTTTACCAGTGGCATGCTTTTTTCAATTGGATCTCCTATTTACAGTTAAACTCTGTACAGGTAAAATCTGGCATTTCCCATCAAAAATGAAGGGTAAAGTTGAAGGCATGGCATTGTAGGATACAGCAGTTTTTTCGTGTGTGTGCATGTTGTATTCTACATTTTGTTTTGACAAATGAAGTATGCCTTCTAGGGTTGTCACGATACTAAAATTTGATACCAACCGATACGTCCATTTCCTGCGAACATTTAAGCGCTGTGGAGCACGTTCTTAAATGGCGCTGATTTGCCATTGTGTTCACGTGCTCAACAGAAATGACCGTGATTGGCCGTAAAGTTCTTCGGTTCATTGAATTTACCGCTGTTTACTGTGTGTAACCACAGATACAGGGACACTTTAGCATTTTAAAGTCGTGATTCCTCAGCGGATTGCTCGTATGTCAGCTTATAGACAAACCAGCTGATCGACGTGACTTTGAAACGCTCCAGTGTCCCTGTATCTGAGGTTATACTCAGTAAACAGCGGTGAGTTCAGTGACCTGATGACCTTCATGGCCATTTTTTTTTCCATAATATGTGGACATGCTTTATGATTGTCATATAGAAAGGGTTTCCAGTCCAGCTTCCTTCCGACAGAGTTAAGCCTCAGAATTAAGTAAACATACCTGAAGCAGTAAATCAGGGTGTTTAGGGTCACTACTACTAGTGGATATCACAAACTTTTTGTTTAGGTACTGCATTTAAATTTGAATGTGCTTCTGGATTTCAGAAATAGTATTAATGGAAGTCAGACCTACTACATCTGTCATGTTGTCATTAGGGTTGGGTCAATGAACAATGCCATCATCCATCACCTATGGCCAATAGACATCACGATGCTAATCCGGCATCGTGATCCTCTGCCCCGCCCCCATCGCAACATCAACCCGCTCGTGAAAAATACACACGGCTCCATTTACACTAATACGTCTTGGATCGCTTTCACTTCATTTGGTAAACGTGATATTTAATTCATCTCGTCTCTAACTAATGACTCTTCTGTCTTACGAATAAATTAGGTAATGTGTCTCAGCGTCAGTACATTGCTTCAATCTTTCACTTTCACGCTTGTATTTAGTAATTTTAGCGAAAACCTCAGATACTGTTGGTTGTGCACCTTTTTTACAAACTAAGTTTATTAATGCCATTATAACAACACCGATCACTCTGCCTATTTTCCTGCGGATAAAGTGATTGACAGGTGGTAATTTGTGTGTTCCTTTTATTTATTTATGATTTGGTTATGGGTAAAACAAAGACCATGTAGATGATTCGTTATGAATTAATTAATTTGTCATAAATAATTAATTCACCGCTGCCTACGACAAAGATGTCATCGTCCATTACAATGTTTCACATTAGACATCGTATGTAGATGCCAAATTGGTTGACATCGCCCAACCCTAGTTGTCATTATCACATGACCAGCCTGTGTCAGTTGCATCACCTCTTGGGATATTGAAGCGTCCATTGGATGCACACTTTAGAATTTCTCTGGAAGAAGTAGGTCATCCAGGCATTCAAATACTTTTTTCACATACTATGTAGAAGAGAAGTGTGTTATTTTGAACACACCATTCCAGTTTGGTGTGTTTGAGCAAACTTGGCAGGAAGTTGGCTTTTCAGGAGCAGGACTCAACACACCTGCTATTACTTCTTGAAAAATTGTAGTATTGTATGCTATTCTGAACAATTGCCATTGAGTTGCAGTGGCGGCTTTAGTTTCTAGAGGAATAGAAACAACCCCATATTTGTCTTAGGTTGCACACTATAGGCGTTGACGTTTAACCAGACTTGATGAATGAGACATTGACTAAATCGCCTTATCGTGTAATCCTATTGAATCCTCTCACTTGCTTCCAGACAACGTCTGTGCTTATCATAGCACTGGTAGACCAGGAAGGACCTTTGGTTGTGTCTGTCTCAATACCATTTCCTTGTTTCTTGTGTGACCGAATCATTCAGGAAGTGAATGTGTACAAGTAGTATTGCTTTCCTCCGCCACTCTTGATAATATTTAGTTAAGAATTTAGGATTCATAGAGAAGCGATGAAAAACAGTGCATGTCATTTCATACCTTGTGTGTAAAGCTGTTATATTCACTAATATTGATTGAATTCTGTTGCTAAGTGCTGTGTTTTATTTGGACTTTTGAAAGCCTGTAGCTCTGAGGTGAAGGGGACACAGGATTCTGAGAGATTTGGGCCGTGTTGACTCAGACTAAACAAACAGGTGTCTGCGCCTGGCTGCTGGGTGAGGCCAACTTGGCTCCTGCTGGGGCCTGACAGAGGAAATTTAATTTCTCATGTCCCTTGGAGCACACAAGGACAATCTAGAGGAAAGTAAAGCCGGTTTAAAAGTTTACGTTTGCCGATAAGGAATGTTGTGTTAGAGAGTTCTGTAAACTGAGTATTGTAATAAGCTTTCCACTGGCTCTACATTTTATTTCAGTGCCTCGTGGATTTGTTAGAATAGGAGATGTTGCTTCACCACAATTCTTTGCCATTTGCTCTAAATTAGTTGGACATCATGCGTGTGATGCTTCAATTATTCAAATTCAACATGTTATTGTTGCCCTTGGTTTGTTTGATCAGGCCTTTTTCTATAATCACATGGACCTGTTCTCATCCCCCACCATGCAGTCAAAGCAGTGACTCAGAGCATTGCCCCCTCTCTTGGTTTGAACTCTCTGACCCTTTGTTTGGGAATGCTCTCGTTTCCCCCATGTCCTTCTTAAACGACAAAACCACATTTTCACCACCGCTCATAAAACAAATACTGTGATTCCAGACTAGAATGACTGTGGTCTCTACGCTAATCAACCTCGTGCATCCCCCTCAACATTCCCACTCAAATGTACATAATTTGCGCATCAACATTTTCTACAGAAAATTGTAGTGTTATGCACTTTTGTAGTGTACTGTTGCACTGCAGTTCCTCAACTCCTCTAGGAGCACTCTAATCCAAAAATACAATATGTAATTATGATGTTTACAAAAATACAGCTTGGATAGCTAGAACTGTTTGTGCTTTTGCTGTGTGAGATATGAACCAGAAGAGTTGCCGATGTGTACCACCACTCTGGTACCAACAAATGGTTTAGGAGCCATTGTGTATCTTCATATATAGGACTTTGGCACCACTCTGGTACCAACAAATGGTTTAGGAGCCATTGTGTATCTTCATATATAGGACTTTGGACAAGGCCATTATGTTGGAGTTTAATTAGTACTTTTAATGTTGGATTTACTTTAAACCCCAATTTTTCAGACAAGTGCTGTGGGTCCTAAACCCAGAATGTTTTATTTATTTATTTTTATTATTATTATTATTATTATTTTTTTTTTTGAGAACATAATTAATTTAGTGCAGGATTTATCTGGAAAAAATGCACAGTGGCTGGGAGCCAGTTGACTATGGTTTTGTTGGGACCCTAAGCCAAGAAGCAAGCTCATACCAAGGCCATGTTTATGTGGTCTTAAGAGGTCTTCGGACCACAATATCAAGACCTCAAATCTGCTCTGTCTGGATCCCACACTTTCTCTTTCTCCTCTGTTTTTTCTGTCAAAATATTTTACTTTTATTTTACTTCTGTAAAATATATTATTTTAAATGTAAAAAAGGTAAAAAAAACAACAACTTTTTCTCCCTTTGAACACAATATATTTTATTTAGAAAAATATGGAAAATATTTTGCAACAGTAAACCATGTCAGGCCGAATATTTCAAAAGTTTTATTGACTTCTGCTGTCTTTGTTTTTTTTCAAAAACACAGATTTCTTTACTATGTAAAATGGCTTTTCTGCTGGAGACACTGTTGTCCTAAAAAAACAAACAAACAAACAAACAAACAAACAAACAAACAAACAAAAAAACAAATAAAAAACGTAAATAAAAAAATCTTACACATACCTTAGGGACAGTATAGCAGAAAATTTGGGGGTTTTAAAACCTTGACTTTTCCAAATCGCAGTATACCTTGAAAACTGTTTTCGATTAAGGTACAGGTATTCTCATACAGCTGATTTAGCTTTAATTTGACCGCTTTGTATATCTTATTGAAAGGCAGTTGTGGTTTGAACAATGAACAATTTAGGGTGATTTGTTCATGTATTTATTTTTATATGTGTATTGTTTTGTCTTGTGTGTCTATTGTGTTAGATAATGTGTGGGCTCAGCTCAAGAGGATGAAATCAGTGGTTAAAATTAGAACCAGCTGATTATCCCTGTACCCCTTCCCATTGAGCTTCGACAGTAGCCCTTTTATTCCTCTTAAAGAACAAGGGAACTTGTCTGAAGAAAGAGGCGATGACCCCTCTCATAATGTCCAGCACTGTCCCCACCCTACCGCCTACCCCTGAATTGCTGTCAATATGTTGTCCTTGTTTTAGATCCCTGCTTCCTGTCTGTTGCCGTCTGTCTCACATGTGTAGGACAGTGGGGCTTTTTGTGGGGGTTTATGGGTTCCCAAATGTAGCGCTTGAGTTTCAGTGGTGCCAGAACGCAGGCCAAAGCACACAAACTATAGCCCTCTTTCTAGCCTCTAGACATGAATCTGTTGAGGGTAACCACTGGCTTGCTGACTCTGCACTGTGCTGGCTCTGTAGGTCCATCCAGGAGACCTCGTATCAAAGCTGAGTTTGGGTTTTATGCATGCCTGACCACTTCATGTCAATCTTTGTAGCAGCTCGCCATGTTCTCTGAACTTTCTGGTTGACATTTAGCCAGTTTAACAGCAAACACAGTGCCCCCCTGCCTGTCTTACAATGGGTCGTCACCTCTCTCTAGCCACCACAAATCTTGCTGATTAGCTGAGATTTGGAAGTGGATCAGCTGGCTAAACGGGTTGGGGATGGATTTGGGGCAGGGGTACTTGGTGAATCAGCATGAGTGGAAAAAGCAGCAGGTGGGATGTCTGATCTCTTCCTGCAGACTAGGGAGGGGAGAGGTATTCTGGGAATTCCACTGGCACGGGAGCCATAGAGGGGTTCAAGTTAAGTAGCCCGGCAGTGTATTAACAGAATTGGGGAGATTAGTCAGTTGTCCAGTTTATAACACCTAATCTCCAAAACCTAGTGAGCTGCCTCACTGTCTGCTGGCTGCATAATGCATGATGACTTTAACACTTACTTGCCTTTAGCTGTTGTAAAGTGCAGAAGACCTATTAATTCTTGGTTTATACCAGGTGTTGGCATGTTGCTTTTCTCCAAGTGCAAAACGGAAAGAAAAAAGCACACAAATAGTAGATGGTACTTCAATCAAATCTTGGGTAATTGGCAAGCTAATTACTATATAATCTTGGCTATGATTAGAAGAAACTGCTTATTGATTATCAACTTCCTTTGACTTTGTCCACTATTACAGATGGGTAGATGTGCATTTATGCCGAGATTGTCAGGACATTCTGAGATTGCCTTATCAGTGAAAGATGGATGACAACACAATTCATATGTTGTAATCTTTAACACTTCCTGAAAACAGTAGCCTACTCTTATTTTATTGGTAGGTTTGAGTGAAATTTCTGCTTTTTTAAAGAGAACTGAAATTCGGTGTTGTTTCAAACCTACCAAGCTAACCGAGACAGCGATTTAAAGGCATTATAATCACTTTTCTGACATGAAGGGCGTTCCGCAAGGTAGGCAGCTTAGATTGTTCTAGCACACCACATTTTAAGTTCAGTTTTAAACAACATCACATTTATAATTCATTCAACAGTGTCCCAGAATTCATGTTAAGGAGCTCAGTAAAATGTAATACATATGTGGACAAAATAGGAGGATTGGATTCAATATGAAATTCAATGCATATGAAGTGTTGCTATGTGTTTTACTTTGTATGTCTGAATTTGTTTATGCTTATGGCATTACTTTGTCGCATTTGCACATGTTAACCACACACTAGTACCTAAACACTACCAGCAGTACTTGAAATTTACTGCTGTTCAAGTTTTGATGGCAGCAAGAAAGTTCACTTGGATTTGAAATGGATGTTTGTCCTAGGTGTTTTGGGTAATGTGTGTGCTAATAAAAGTCTGTGTATGCGAGTGTGTGTGTGTTGTTCCTGTGTGTTCAGGTTATGAGTGGGGCCTCAGATAACCACAAGGACCTCCTAAAGGCTAATGCTTCACCCGGGATAGATAACTGAACAATAGCTGGGGGGCGGTTTATCATCTTTGGAACAGAAGGCGGGGGTGGTGCTAACACTCCAATGTCACTTGTTTCCCAGCCTTCGAGTATGGGGCTGCTCCTAGCTGTCACATTTAATAGAAATGATTTGTGTTTTATTGTTTGCTAATGTGTTTTTTTTTAATCAGCTGAGATTTGGGTGTTGTCTGAAGCTCTGAGTGATGGTGGTTGAGTTTGTCGTGTGTTGTGGGTTAAGGACTGTGGTTTTGTGTTTCATGCCTGGGTGAATCGTTACACCCTCTTGCAGTTTGCAGGTGGGCAACGTGCTTTGCGGGCAGCCACAAGATTCCACCTAGTGGCATATGTGCTGGCATTAGAGTCTCCTTTTGTAGAGTAAGAGGAAAAAATAGAGAGGATTGACACAAATTCTTCTCTCTGCTGTCCTTTATGGGAAATCCTGACGTCCTGTACAGCAGGGGGGACCAACCCTATTCCTGGAGGTCTACCTTCCTGGAGATTTCAGCTCCAATCCATATCAAACACACCTGACTGTAATCAAGTGCTGTTCAGGTCCTAATTTTTTGGTTAAGGTGTGCTTGATCAGGGTGGAAAGCTGAACTCTGCAGGAATGTAGATCTCCAGGAACAGGATTGAGCACCCATGCTGTACAGTACATTTCAGTCATTTGCAGTCCATTCCAGCTGATACTTCTAATCACTAGTCATTCTTGCAATTTAAAATAAATGCTTGTATGTGTTAGTCAGCTAGATAACTAAACTCTTTTCCACATTTCACACAATTGCACAATAATGTGCAATATAGTGCAACAATTTTCTTGTTGTTGGAGGAGAAAACTCTTACGGCCCTTTTCCACTGAGTGGTATGGTACGGTATGGGTTGGTACCGGTCACCTTTTTCAGGCTTGCATTTCCACTGCAATGGTATCTGAGTTCATAATAGTCCAAAAGGTGATGATAATAGTCAAACATGACAGTTTGTTTATGTTGTAGGTTGTTGAAAAAAATAATTTGCTCCTTTGTTATTTCGGGCTTCTTTGCTTTTTCGCACATCGTTCTCACATTTGACAGTTTCTGAAAGGATCGGAAGTCAGAAGCACTTCAATAATCACTCTCACATTGTTATTATCAGCTTAAGACATTCATTGTCTCAAATATAGCTCTCTAGAGTAAACAACAACAGAGCACAGGGTAGATTCTGCTCATCCTTTTTGGCTTTGTGGCTGTTCATCAAGACGACAAGGTTTGTTTAAGCTCTGGTCGACCATGACTCGTTATTCTGTGTATATATTATTAAGGTGTAATGTCTTGGCTGTGCATTTAAAAATGGCGCTTCCTTTGTTTCATTCTCCTGCTTGTGATACTCGTGATGTATCTCTGTAAACAAATAGTGTTCAGCTGTGCATCTTGCTCCACTTATTGGTACCCTATTGTTGTGCTAGGTGCTCTTTCGAAAAGGGTACCCAAAAAGTGATACGGTACGGTTCGCTTTTAGTACATTTTGACAGTGGAAACGGCCATAAAAGCATACCGTACCGTAGCGTACCCTTCCAACACGGTCCCAATTCAAGGACCTTTCCTTCTCTCTCCACCAGTTCGCTACTTATCATTCTACACTGTCCTGTTTCAATAAAGGCACAAACTCTAAAAGAAAAAACATATTGCTTTAGTTTGCATGCATTAAAAATCCACTTATGTGATTTAGTGAATGTAGTGACACCCCAAGGTATTCCTATCGTTGTGTCCTGAAAACAGATGCAAGTAATGGATTTCCAGTTATTCATTAGCTGCAGTTAAATTTTTATGGAAAGACCCGGAAGGGGGGACCATTAGGAATGTAGGCAAGCTAATGTGCTCCTATTAGTTATTAGGGTTGCAGTTTGGTCTGTTAAAAGCCCCGGTGGATCTGCTTTGTGTGGCCTAATGTTTAGAGCCTAGTTTGTTTGTGGATATAGGGAGTGAACGATATCTTGAAACATCCTGCATGTTTTGTTTTTAGAAATGCTAATTCTCTCACTGTTTTCTTTCCACAGTGGCCAGTGCCATGAAACTGAATCCACAGCAAGCCCCGTTATATGTAAGTATTGCATTGTTTATTCATTAGCTGGTTTGTTTTGAGTACAGAGTAGGGCTGCATCTGAAATGACCTACTATTCAGTAGGTACTGCATTTGAATTTAAATGTACTACTCGACCGTTCGAAAAGTACATTCTATGCAGTATGAATGTGAGTACTATGAATGGAATTTTGACGTACTGCATCCGCCATTTTGTTATGATCACGTGACCTACCCATCCCAGTTGCGTCACTTCTCTCCCATTCATAAATTCTCTCACTGGGGCATCATGGGATAGCATAACGTGCATCAGATGCACACTCAGCGAATCTTGCCCAAAGTAGTAGGTCATCCGTGGACTTCTTACATACTGTTTTTCAAATTCTTTGAATTTAGACATATTACTTTGCTCGCATACTGTTTTTAGCGTACTTTATAGTATGTCATATAGTAAATAGTATGCCATTTCGGACGCAACCTACATTTACTTATTAAAATACATTTTTGAGCACAGCTGAACGCGTAAGAAGGCATTTGCACACAATTACATTTGTTTAATTATAAAGTTAAGAGCGACTAAAAATTGTCATTTATTTATTTATTTATTTATTTTTTACAGTTGTGGGTATGTCTTAATGTTTTCACTCATAAATATGGGATTCTGTTTTTTGGAGGGTCTTTTTTGTGTTGTCTTCAGTAGTTTGTTGTTATTCTTATTTCATCAATAAACCAACAGCCCAGTCCACCTTCTGAACAAACTCAAGATATCAAGTGCAAAAACACAATTCCAAGTGATTGTGTGAGCTGTGTGTACAAAAACTGAACAGACATTATGCTCATGCTCATCTGATGACAAAATGTGTGCCTTTGCATGTCTTGCTTATTTAAAAACAGATGTATTCCTTGGGCATTAGCATGCGGAAACTCTGTTTTAGAAGTTGCGTGTTAAATTACATAGTCAAATTTTGTTTTTGGATGATTAGTCAACCATCCTGACCTCTGCGTAGTTAATGGAAACTGCTAAAAGTCCTTGTTGCTCTTACATTCTTCCTGCATCAGCTTATTCTGGTCTTTGGTCATAGGGAGGGCATGCAAGGTAATTGTTTTTCTTTGTTTTGGTGCTGACCTTATTTAATTAGATTTGCTTAAGGCATCAGAAGCACACATGTCAGCAGGATGTCTGACCAAAGACACCACAGCAATTTCAGATCAACATGGCGGACCGGAACAGTTCACCACAACAAATTATTCAGGCCTTGTAGATTACTCGTTGCAGTGCATCAATAGTAATGTCAGTATCCTGCTATAGTTGTGACTTATTTGACTGGTTATATAACACACATGGAGATACACACCTGCCAATTGAATGTTCTCCACCTATAACACTTTACTACTTACCTGGAAAGGAGTATTCAGAACTTTTCGTTGCTTTTACCTATTCTAAGTTAATTGTTTAAAAAGTAGACACACAATTAGGAGGATCAACAATTTTTCTTAGTGAAAATATTATCCATGCTAGCTTGTTAGCTATTAAAACAGTACTTGAGGTTTAACTGTACAGTAACTCTATATTTTATGTCATAAGCTGTAAAGCCAACAGATGCTGCAATGTTTTGCTCTATTTGAAGCCCACAGCTGTGGCTTGTGCATGTGCTATATTTGTGTGCATTAGCTGCGTGTGTGTGTGGTTAAACCTGCACATGTGGTTTCTTCATGTTTAACAGTTGCAGGTGGCTCGCTTGATGAAGCATTGAACGTTTTTTTCACAGGACTTCTCAATATACTTACAGTATAACACAGTTTTTTTTCTTGTATTCTAATGTGTGTTTTAACAGTAAGATCACACAGAAACTTTTTTAAGGAAGTGATCAAGTAAGGGGAAATGACATTTAATCACTGCCGCCTCACACGTCACATTTGTTTTTGCTCTACATATTTATTAAAAGTTCTGCATGACAGCTACAAAGAGAAACATATTGGTCACTTTTGGGTAAATCGATGTTTAAGAAATAAAAGGTCACTTTATTTGGAAGGCTTTTATATTTTACACAAAGATTTTTAGAAACGTTTCTCAAAGTTTTGGATTTCAGAAGGTTAGTGCTTTTTGATTATGAATTCAAAGGTGTCGGAGATTCTACTTCATACCTGTCAACTTGGGATGTGAAATTAGTCTCCCTTTGCCCCAAACAACATTAAAATTCCCCAAATTACTAAATATGTTCATCTGGAGATGTTTCATTGTAGGGCTGGGCGATTTGGCTTAAAATTTAAATCTCGATTAATTGAACATTTTAACACGATTACGATTAATGAATGAGTATTTTATTTATTTATTTATTTATTTATTTATTATTTCCCTCATAGTTCACTGACAGGTTTGTACAGTACATATGCTCACATATTACAAGTGAGAGATTTCTGAATGAAGGGTGCATTACTTGATTTTAAAATAATTGAAGGAAACATGCACTACACATCTGCTATCTATGATCATTTATTGAACATCAAGGTTGAACAGCTGAAATTTAAAAAACACACATTGCTTTAACCAACTTTTCTTTTAAAAAGTGAAATGACTTGCACTTTTGGAAACAAAATGTATTATTTTCAATGTTTTTCATATGAAAAGTAGAAAATAAGCAGTATCTCTTCTAAACCAAATAACTCTTGCATATCCTGTATGTAATGGAAAATATGCAGTCTCACAGCATCTCTGGCGCATCAATCTAGTGCAAAGTAAGGCTCAAGAATGGGTCCATCGTCGTACTTGACGAGATCAGATTTGGCTGCAAAGAGGCCGCAGAAGTATAAATCAGCCTTAACAAAGTGGGGTCACGTGACTCCACACGTGGTAGGGAAAGTAATAGAAAAAAATGTAACTTGAAAAATTTGATAGATTTTATAGGTTCCAAATTTAGATTTTTGTTTACTTTTTTTATTAATCGCCCAGCCCAGTTGAAACAGTCAGTAATATGTTATGTTGTTGTTGTTGTTGTTGTTGTTGTTATTATTATTATTATTATTATTATTATTATTATTATTATTATTATTATTATTATTATTATTATTATTATTATTATTAGCAAACAGTTTAGCCTATTCAAATTAAAAGCTATTATAAAGAAATTGAATCAAGTTATCAAATCTCATTAACCTTTTCTTCACTGTATAACTTAAACATTCTGATTAAAGAGCAGCGAATGAATCTCTCATTTAGATTTTTCGTTTGTTTTACAATAAATGACAGATGTCGTCACTTTAAAAATGCATAGATCTATAATGAAAGATTTCGATTGCCAACTTTTTTATGCTCATTTAAAGATCAAATTAGTTGTGTTTAAAAGAAAACCCACCAAGATCGACATGTTTAGACGTTATTGTTGTTGTTGTTGTTCTTCTTCTTCTTCTTCTTCTTTTTCTTCTTCTTATTATTATTATCTGTATATTTCTGTTCAAACTTGCACCCAAAACCCAGAGTGTCCACTTTCGCTCCTTTAAATTCCATGGACAGAATCTGTTTGAAAAATGGCGTCTGTTTATCACTATGGAGCGTGTCGCATCGCTACATTGATTGACTTGAGGATTGCATAGGAGGGGCAATGGTGCCTGTAATGGAAAAGAAGGGAATCATGCTGTTTTTATATTTACTTCAAAGTGTTTTCATGCCTAAATAAAATGAAAGCACAGAACAGATTCACATTTAGGAGCAAGGGGCGTCCCCTAGTGGTTCGGCAGTATGGTTTACATATAGGGAGGATTGATCCTTTAGTGTTTATTACCACCCTTCATAGGAGGATTGAAAATACAGGAGAAATATGGGAAAATACCTTTACAGGATGTTAGCGGGATAGAATTATAAAATATGGGAGAATCCCCGGAAAAACAGAAGGCTTGACAGGTATGTTCTACTTTCATGGTTTTGCAGAAGCTAATGGGAAGAGTCCTCCCTGTCCAACACGACACTGGCTAATTTGCTCTGCTTAATTATAAACAGAGGAATGGCGGTGTTGGGTTTCAAGAGAAGCAAAGACATGTCATGAAACGCAAGCTGCACTTTGAAGTTTTGAGTCTTGGCCTAAACTTGTTCTGCTAAATTTGAGCTCAACACAAGTAGCTAAAAGATGCTTGGTGGTCTCTCGCTCCCACAGTTCTGTCAGACAAGGCAGCTCACCGAGTGTTGTTTTAAGCACAGGGCGAAAAGGCCAGGCACTCCTCCTTTGGCACATTGGATTGCGAGATCCTGAAATAGACCAACGGACAACCGAAGTATCAACAGTACTTCGAGAACCCCCATGAGCCCGCTTCAGGTGCCAAAAATGCTTCCTGAAAAGATGGATCCGATATTCAGCTAAGCCATAAGATTCAGAGGGAGATAAATTGGATTGTGGGTATTTTCGGCCTTTTGCTCGGTAGAAAATCTAGCAAGGATTAGCACACGTTGCTCTTAAAATATCTTCAGGGCTGCATGTGGTGTTAGTGATTTGAAGGATTGATTAAAACAACCATGAATCCTGGAAAAGTTCTGCGTTTGTTTGTAAGACAAAGTGATTCAATAAAATGCAAAGTAGTTGGATCATGCAAAGACCAGTATCGTTGACTCGGAGTCTCTATGTCTTAAAGTTGACACAGTCACCAGGGTGGTCTTTGTTTCATTTGTTTATGCTCTCGCCTTTGGCACTTTTCCTGGTCCAGCACCTGCTATCCATATTGGGCCGCCGCGGTCTAAAAGTGGCCCGAGTCTGACTTGTGCATTTTAGCAGTAAAAATAAAAGATATTTACAACCAAAGAATGTTTCTGGCTTTTGATATGTGGATGGAATAGAAAGATGAAATTTATGGCCATTGGACAAAGCTGTAAGCATATTTGAAAATATTGTTATAGCATTTGACCACTTGGTGGCGCTTGGTAAAACCTTAATAGGCTGTAATAGATGAGATATTTTACAATACACGCATGAATTTTCCAATTGGTATCCAAATTCATTCATGAAATAAAACAAGAGTCTTATTTTTGTCCAAACTATTTAGAAGTTAGAATTTTTTTATTTACTTTTGACCTGTATGGTTCCACACCTTCATAATTAAGGCTAATTTATACTTCTGTGTCAATCGCACACGTATGGTCCGGCGCAGCCTTTGCGCAGTTGCATAGCCCTCACTGAGGCTGATGCCGACACTGACGTGCACCTCTCCAAAAATGTAACTACACGTCACAATGACTCTGTGTTTGTTCGGCTTGGTACCGGTATAAAGCATGGGTGGTGCGGAGAGCCCCAAGCCCGATTGAGTGAGTGTTTACAAGTGTCGAGTCCAAGAAGGAGCTCCAGATGGAAACTCTTGCTTACCTTTATGGTTAAATTTGTTGTCTGCTGGTTCCCGCCTCTGAATGATCAAGTTTGAACTACTTGTAGCATTCAGAAAAAAACAAAAACCCATGAGTTTCGACACAGAGAAACATAAAAACCTACTGCCAGCTTGTGTTTCGGAAGTGTTATTGCAGAGCAACACAAACATCAAGCAAAAGTGTAAATGCGCCATGGGTCACGCCGATCACTCGGCGCAAAATTATAAGCCTTTATGCATCTTCTCTCAGGATTTGCTTGACACTTAATTTGGTCAGAAAATGTTGAAGCATTGCAGAGTTATAGCTTCATACCGATTTTTTTTGATCTTACTATCCTAAATATTTTTACCAAACTTTTGACAGCACAATTTGAATGTGTTATAAGCTAAATTTGGTGGAAATCATGTAAGCCGTCAAGGCTGAAGTCTATTTTTTGACAATTAATTTTCATTCAGTACATGTGCTAAGAAAAAATGGACAGATAAAGATTATTTGCGTACAAAGAATGATACTGGCGTCAAGTATACAGATGGAACACAAAGGAGACAATAAAGAGGTCAGCTTTATATCTATCATGCAAAATTCACAAAATCTGTAGTGATTTTTGACCACTAGATGGCATTGATGTAAAAATGGGTTGCATCAATGACAGATGCTAAAGTGATAGAAATCAAGTTTTGTAACCGTATACATAGGGCTGATTAGCGATATTATATTGAATTGCGATAGAATTTATGTCTATACAATGATAAGCTCTGGACTTTTAACTCTATATTAATCTAAGAGCTAATCACACAGCAGAAATGTGCAAGAATGGGAATAATAAAAGTAATGGACCCTCTAAAAAATTAGATGTTAGAGTTGCTGGTGAAGAACAATGAGAAGAGATTTGTATTGTTTCGTATCGTTTATGAACCCAAATCAGGCCTGGAAAAACAAATAAATAAAATAATTGACACTCTAATTTTGGTGGCTTCTGTCGTTGTTGGGATACTCTTTTAAATCTGCAAGCATTAAAAACTTATATTGAGATGTATATGGCTCAATATGGATATATTTTTGGATATATAATTATTGAGACTGCATTTTTGCCATATCGCCCAGCCCTAAGTATACCAAACCATATAGTAAGTTTAGAACTTTATTACAAAAACTGTATGAAGGGTTCACACCAAATACAAATTTAAATATTCACACGAGTAAATTACATAGAGGTCAATGCAAACGTCTAAATAAGAGGTGAATTCATGAGGAACAAATGATGCTGACATCATGAATAAATCATAAGGAATGCTTGAAGTGTTTGCCATGAATGTGTGGAAACCCTCTCAATCATATCTTCTGCGCAAGTTCAAAAATGTCAGCTAGCGTAAGTTAGTGTTAGGCGAAAAACATCTCCTGAGTAATCTAGAGCTAGTGAGGCAGTTCTCTGTTACAATAGTTATAAACAATATTGCTCGGTAGTTAAAATTACAAATTATTTATTTTGTGACCAGTAGGGGTTGCTGTGCCATTTTTTAAAATTTTTTATTTTCCGAGGCCATGCTTTGTATCAAGAACACACAAAGTTTGTTGCCAAGATCCACCTTTACATTAACCTTTGCCCAATCTTTTGTTCATAATATTTACATGATTTACTGTTTGGTCGGTCAGAAATCTTTTATAACTAATGAATCATCCAGGACAAGATTTGAGAAAATTAAGTGTCTTTTTTTTTTATCAATACACTAATAGCAGGAACTTTCATGACATTAAATTGAAAGCTATTTACAGCCAAAGAATATTTTTGGCTTCTGACTGCCAAATAGCTTCCATCAGTAACATATTTATGAAGCCATATGTATGCGTCACCAGCAACGCGTGGGTTTGGTTATCCATTCTGGGACGTAGCGGTCAGATTCCTATGACTTATGCATGTCGCTTGGATCAAAGGGTCACCATAACTGCTTCTGTACAAGTCAGTCATATGAGCTCACCACTAAAAAAAAACCCTTCCCACACCCTCAACCAATGGCTTGATCTGATTCAAGAGTTGTCGAGATGTAATTTTTTTGGTCTTAACGTCTAGCTTTGCTTTACACCTCCACCTGTTTCTCTAGTTGTCACCGCAGCTTCAGCAATAGGACATGAAGTATGTGTTAACAACTTTAGGATGTAGTTAATGATAGTCAGATGTAGACAGTGCAGGCTACTTTCACGATGGGAATTTTAATGTTGGTTCGGAGCTCAAGGCTGTTTTTGTTGGCAATAGTTGCTGTCATTGTTTGTCTTTCATTTTTAACTATACAAGTTGTTGATTAGTTGGTGATATGCGAGTGTGTATTGTTTGATACTTATGGAAATAGTAATGTTATCATTAAGAACATGATGAAACTGTAGATATGAAGTTTGTTTTGACCAACATTCACAGGATAATAGTACTAGTAATAATAACAAATATATAACTTCAACAATAATAACAAACATGACATTTAACCACAATTAACAACAACAGCAACAACAACAATAATAATAATTAACAAAAACAACAACAACAATAATAACAAGCATGAGAATTAATAACAATTAACAACAATAAACAACAATAATAATTATTAACTTACAACAATATTAATTAACGACAATAATAATAATGAACAAAAACAACAACAAAAATTATATAAATCTCAAAACAATAATATTAAAATATTACCAAAATCATTAACCAATGGCAATAGTGAAATGATGTTTTCTAATAGCAATAATTAAAGTAATGTTAGTTTTATTAGATAATAATATTAGAATATTATTATAAACAAAGTGAAAGTAAAATATCACTGTAATTCTAGTTATCATCATCATCATCATCATCATCATCATCATCAACAGCAGCAGCAACAACAACAACAACAACAACAACAACAACAATAATAATAATAATCGATATAATTGCATTAATTGGAGAGATATTTGTATGTTAAAATGTTGCTGTTGTTAATAATCCCATAAAATTTCATTAAATTGAAGTGATAATAATAATGTTGAGATTATTATTATTGTTGTTGTTGTTTTTAAGACCTAAAAATTGCAATAAGTAATAATGATATTTGTTCATATTTATTAATAATAATAATAATAATAATACATAAAAGTACATTAAATTGGAGACATATTTGTTTATTAAAACGTTGTTGTTAATAAGCCCATAAAATTACATGAAATTGAAATTTAAGTGATATTTATGGTTTATATTTTAGTTATAATAATAATAATAATAATAATAATAATAATAATAATAATAATAATAATGTAAATAATGGTAAATAATAATAATAATAATAATAATAATAATAATAATAATAATAATAATAATAATAATAATGTTATCAAAATTATTAACATTATTATTATTTATGAACAAAATATTTATATCATTACATA
The DNA here is from genome assembly GCF_903798145.1 of Danio aesculapii. Classification (NCBI taxonomy): domain Eukaryota; kingdom Metazoa; phylum Chordata; class Actinopteri; order Cypriniformes; family Danionidae; genus Danio; species Danio aesculapii. Next base: position 26,047,539 of record NC_079459.1, on the reverse strand, counting down.
TGAACAAATATCATTACACCTAAAATTGCATTAAGTTGTAATGATATTTGTTCATATTTAATAATAATAATAATAATAATAATAATAAATAATAATAATAATAATAATAATAATAATAACAATAAACAAATAATTGTTGTTATAATAATTGGAGAGGTATTTGTATATTAAAAAGTTGCTGTTGTTAATAAGCCCAATAAACTACAATAAATTGAAGTAATATGGTTTATATTTTATTATTAATAATAATAATAATAATATTGATAATAATATTATTATTAACAACTACAATTGCATTGAGTTGTAATATTTGTTCATATTTAATAATAATAAAAATAAATAAATAAATAATAATAATAATAATAAATAAATAGTTGTTGTTGTAGTTGTTTTTGTCGTCATCATCATCATCATAAAATATTATGACACCCAATTTAAATTATTACTTGTACTTTAAATAAACTTCAAAAGTTTCTTAAAAGGTTAGGTATAAATAATGCATGGACAATAATGAAACTGGTCAACTCTTAACCACCAGAACTTAAAATGTGCACCTATTAACTTCAGAAATGTCAGCGTGGTGGTTTTAGACTCTGAGCTGGCATTTGCCGGAGTTAATCTGACATTGAGGATCGAGTTGTGTCTCTGAATCATCTGAATCATCGTCAGCCAAAAAAGCAGCTGACTGGCATTTGGCAAGGACACCTTCGTGCGGCTTTTGCAGCGTAGCCAATAAAAACATCTCCCTTTAGGACGTCCCGCTGCTCGCGTCAGGCTCTGAAGCCCCTGCATGTCAAAACACAGCTTTGTGGCCTAGTGTAGCGGCTAGGGCAATGCTAGCTTTTAGATCATGTAAACAGTTGTTCTGCTTAGACAGTCCTGTGAAATGCTCATTGCACTTTTATTATGTTTTATATTATAATAGTTCCTCATTTTAGCTCTCACTTTCATATTCTCATTTAGACAGATATAAATAAGCAGAGATATTTAAGACTCAGAGTTGTTTACTTGTCATGCGTGGCTATTTGTTGCTGGTATCAAGTGTCAGTGATGCTAGTAAAGCTAAATCTGGAGCCCTTCTGCTCACTGGAATAGCAGTTCAGCTGTGCAGTTTATGCTTTGTGTTAAGATCATGCACAATTGTACAGTGTATGTTAAAGCTAATTAAATGACTTTTATTTTACCTTAGCATATACATCAGTGGTAAATAAATAATAAACATTCTGCTCAACAGTTGTATCACTTAATTTGTGGACATGTGGAGTATTCCTATTTCAGTCGCATTATTGAAGTGAGGTACAGACATGTTAAACATCTTAATCAAACTATCTTGAAGGACTTGGTCGCATTTTGTGACAGGATAAGACATACACATAGGGCTGTTTGACATTCTCTGCACTTATCAAGTCAGTGAAGTACCACAGACACAGATGCACCCCCCCCCCCCACTCACACACTGTTAACTTCTCGAGAAAAACATAAGTTCTCTTTTCATTCGGTGAACAGTATTAAATTACATTAAACAACTCTCTCCTATCAGTCTTTACTTCGTTGTCGCATCCAGTACCTCAGAGTGATTTACAAGGTCATGAATGAAATGTTGCTGAATAAAAATGAAAATTAAAAATTAAATACCAAAAATGACATGATCATTTTATTTAGGTTCAATTTGTGGAAAGGAGTTTGGTTTCTCACGTGAAGGCAGTCAGTAGAGTTTATAGCTAAAAATTTTGCAGTGTTTGCATGTGCTTTATGACACAGCGTTCATTAATATAGAAGTAAAAGAGCATTCATTACTAGTTCATTTTTAAAAAAAAGCACCTTAATATTTTTTTGTCATTTTTTTCAGTTGAATCAAAGACTTCTTAAAAATAGGTTAAAAATCTCGTCTCGTAAATCCAATTTCGTCTTGTCTCGTGGAGTAAGCATCTCGTCACACCCCTAGTTGTTGTTCTTGTTATTATGATTATGATTATGATGATGATGATTATTATTATTATTATTATTATTATTATAATCATCATAATTATCATTATTATTATTATTATTATAATCATCATAATTATTGTTATTATTATAATCATCATAATTATTGTTATTATTATTATCATTATTATATTATTATTATTATTATTATTATTATTATTATTATTATTATTATTATTATTATTATTATTATTATAATCATTATAATTATTGTTGTTATTATTATTATTATTGTTATTATCATCATTGTTATTATTATGATTATTATTGTTATCATAATTTTTATTGTTTTCATCGTTATTATTATTATTATTATTATTATTATTATTATTACTATTACTATTATCATCATATTTATTATCATTAATATTGTTATAAATATATTTGTCATAAATATATTTAAATTCACATACTTGTAATATTTAGCTTGTATTTTGTTTGTTCAACAAAGTTGTTTGTTTGTATTTTTTTCCTAAAATTGTATATTTATATTTTCATTCGTTTTATTTATTTTTTAAATTTAGCTTATTTTGTAATCTTTCATAGTTTTTTTGCATTTTCTTTCCTCTAATGGTATTCTTTGTGATATTTTTGTAGTTTTTGTAATGTTTCTTGATATTTTTTATTGTTGTTGTTGTTTGTTATTATTATTATTTTCATTATTATTATTGGGGTCCGTGTTCATCAATAATGTTCAAATATATTTTGGTCTTAAACAATTAAATGGATTAAAATTTGTCATTCATTTTATTTTTAGGTGATATTATTTTGTTTGTTAAACCAAGTTTGTACTTTTTCAAAACGTTGTATTTCTTTTTTTTTTATTTTAATTTTTTTTACTTTGTTGGTTCTATTAGTTAATAGGTCTCAAACTCAATTCCTCTGCACAGCTTCAACTCTAATTAAACACAGCTGATGCAACTAATCAAGGTGTTCAAGACTCCTTTGAACACTGGATTAATTGGATCAGCTGTGATTGATTAGGGTTGGAGCAAAACTGTGCAGAGCTGCGGCTCTCCAGGAATCGAGTTTGAGACCAATGCATTAGTCTTTTATAGCTTTTTTTGCTGTGTTTTGCTTTGCCTTTAATTGTATTATTTTCATGTATTTTTATTGTTGTTTTATAATGTTTCTTAATAAGAATAATATTTATTTATTTATTCCCCCATGATTTTTGTTTGTTTTACATACTTTTTTGTACTTTTTTCCAACCGAAATCAATATTTACCAACATGTCCTACTCTACTGTGCTGATAAAGTAGTGCTTTTAAAAGAGTTTTGAAAGCTTGTCAATAGCATTACTTATAAGTGACATCTGAAATACCTAAAGAGAGAAACTCGCTTACAGACACACACGTTAAACTGTAATGACAGTAAAGTAATAATTATGAGGGTGGGGGAAAGGCTGATGGCTGTTTTTTTTCCCAGCATTTGTTGATATGTATATAGGCTATAATGAAAAGCGTCTCTAAATAGACAGGTGTTGATTCCTCCCTGTTGTTTGAGGATCCTGTAATGATGATTTATTGCAGTCAAGGCTTTGTGTTGTGTAATTTTCTGCACCCACAGGTGATTAAACACTTTTCGGTGCTGCTTTTAACCTTTAGAAAGAACACGAGAAGTACTTAATTTTTAGTCCTCAATCGTCACACTTTCAATTGTTTTTAAAAACACTTTTGTCTAATTGGATTGTTTTTCAGTTAGGCTTAAGCAGGTCGTACACCAGAATCGCTGTTCAGCGCTGCGTCACGGCGTACACATGACAGATAAAAGTATCGCACATCCTACGCGCACATTCGCATGATATTTAACATGAAACTAATCAGATGGTGCTCTGTGGCGTGGCAGGAATAGAACCGTGTCCTGAGTCGTGGCTGGGCGCTGTGGACAGCCACCGACTTGCAGCGCCAGTGTGTGTACGTTAATAGAAGCCTATGTTTAGAATTCTGAAATGTGTGGCGCCACGCGGCACAATGCCGAGCGGCGCTTCTGGTGTGCGACCTGCTTTAGACTTCTTTAAATGTTTGTTTTAAATGATACTTAAACTGTTTTATGCTTTTGTCAGAAATAGTGGCATTAATCAATTGCTCATCAATTGCTCGCATTAATTAAACAAAATAAATTAATAAAGAGAAAAAAACACATTGGTAATAGAATCAACCAATTATTATTTTATTTTATATATTCTTTTTTATTTAATTTAGTTGAATTGCTATTTTCCTAAAAAAATGTAATTTTTTTTATATTGTGTAGTTTGTTTTGTTTTTACATTTAGGTTTTTTGTTTTGTTGTTTTTTTCATTTAGTTTTATCGTTCTGTTTTTCGTTTTGTTCATTTTGTTGTTGTTTTTCGTTTCCTTTTGTTTTGCTTTTAGTTTTGTTTCATTTTGTTTTGTTTTATTCATTTTGTTTTTAGTTTTCTTTTCGTTATGTTAATTTTGTTTTGTTTTTGTAGTTTCATTTTGTTTTTTGTTTTTTGTTTTGTTTCGTTTTTCATTTTGTTTTTGTTTCATTTAGTTGTTTGTCGTTTTCATTAGGTTTAGTTTTGTTGCGTTTTTGTTTTGTTTCATTTTGTTTTTCGTTTTGTTTCATTTTGTTTTTTTTTTTTTTTTTTTTTTTCTTTTTTAGTTAATTTAGTTTTTTTGTTTTGTTTAATTTTGTTTAAAAAAATGTTGTTGTTTTTTGTTTCATTTTGTTTTTATTTAGTTTGGTTTCATTTAGTTTTTTGTTTCATTTCATTTTATTTAATATCATTTTGAAAGCCCAGATTTTATAACATGTCCTAAGCCTCAGCTTGAATTTGAACAAAACAGAAGAGCTGAAGTCTCAGTCTGATATGAATCCTCTTTGTTTTCAGGGAGAGTGTCTGCTGACGGTCCAGCTCTGTGAGGATGAGTGTGTCGAGGAGGAGGATGATGTGGAGTTTTACCTGCTCTTCGCTGGATCCACACAGAGACACGTGTCCAGCACACTGAAGATCAGCCATGTCACGCTGCAGGCCGTCTGTCCAGGTCAGAAAATATCAATAACTTTATAGTTACACTGCAAAAAGTGAATGTACAGTTATTAAGCTAAGCACAAGCTGTAGTAGTGTTCATTATAAATAGCATGTCTAGAATTAAATTGTGTTTGAGAGAAAAAATAATGATGTATTCACAATTTGTTCATATACAGTAATAATTGTTCAATACATCTGATTTCAACTGTAAACTGAAATGTAACCCAAGAGTTTTCGAACCAAAACAAGGTATGCAGCATTTCTAAAAGTCTTCATTTTTGAAGGTCAAATACTGAAGTAGTGCCGTTGCCAGGCATAAAGGTAGCCAAAGTTCTGCATTTTAAATCTAAATCGCATCAGTATAAATGCGGCCATACACAACACATTCCACATACAGTATTTTATCAATGTTTGATGGTTGTCAGCAGTCTTCCTGGAACTAGACGCTCATTACCTGCAGAGATCGACTCATTTACATTCCAGTCATGCCGGGCTTCGTTTGGCACATTGTTGCCTTGCACAATTATTCACCCTGCTGAAATTGCCCCAGTTACCAAAGGACAAGCTCTCTGGTGCTGGAGCTGATGTGGATGTCCCAGTGCTGCTACTGAAGAGTCATGTGTTGTGTTTACATTCAGTGGCCGGTAATGGACAGACATAATTCTTGCTCCATGTAGGAATATGTGGAAAGAGGTGGGAGGAAATATATTGAGAGTCTGTGAAAATATACACATTTTTTGTTATTAGGGTGAAATTAGGGTTTGAGAGAGTCTGTAAGCACAAGTGGAATGAAAGGATTGAGTTACTATGACTTTATTATAGCTATGAAAAAATACTGTGTTTCTGAGGAGATTCTTTTCTCTATCGGGTTTAGTTTATCAGGTTCTCAATATAATATTTGTTTATTTTCATTTGTTCTTTCGATCTGTTGTTCTATGATTTTGTGTTTTTCTCTTTTGTTTGTTTGATTCTTTTTTCTTTTGTTCATTTATTTTATTCTTTCTTTCGTTTTCTCTTTTATTTTCTCTTTCCTTCATTCTTTTTACGTTCATTCTTTTATTTTTTTCATTCTTTGGTTCTTATGTGTATTTCTATCATTTATTCATTCTTTCTTTCTTTCTTTCTTTCTTTCTTTCTTTCTTTCTTTCTTTCTTTCTTTCTTTCTTTCTTTCTTTCTTTCTTTCTTTCTTTCTTTCTTTCGTTTTGTTTATTCAGTTTGTTCCTTCGTTTTATCGTTTTCTCTTTCCTTCATTCTTTTTTCTTTCATTCTCTTATTTTTGTTCATTCTTTTGTTATTTTGTTCTGTCATTCATTCGCTCCTTTTCTTTCTTTCTTTCTTTGTTTCTTTGTTTCTTTGTTTCTTTCTTTCTTTCTTTCTTTCTTTTTTTCTTGTCATTTTGTTAAATCATTTTGTTCTTTATTTCATTTTCTCTTGTTTTTTCTTTCGTTCGTTCTCTCTTTCAATAGTTCTTTTTCATTCATTCTCTCATTTTCGTTCATGCTTTCTTTTTATCATTTTTTCCTTTTTTCTTTCTGTTGTTTACTCGTTCTTTCTTTCTTTACTTGTTCATACTTTCGTTTTCTCTTTAGTTTTGTTGTTCATTCTTGCTTTGTCATTTGTTCTTTTATTTCTTTAGTTTACTCGTTCGTTCTTTTATCTACTTTTGTTCTTTTGTTTACTTGTTCGTTCGTTCGTTCTTTCTTTCGTTCATTCACTTATTTTCATTCATTCTTTCTTTTGTTCATTCTTTTTTTGACATTCCTTCATTCGTTCTTATTTTTCTTTCTTTTTGTTTTCTTTCTTTCGTTTTTTGTTCTTTCTTTTGACTTTATTTTTGTGAGGTAATTTTTTGATAATGTATTAATATTTTTGAGATAGTGTTGTGAAAATCTAAAGTTTCTTTCTTTCTTTATATATATAGTTTTATGTAACTTCATTATAATTGTTTTTAATTTATTTATTTGCTGCTTTGTTTTTTTTTTCTGTATTTATTTCTAAATATCGTAGCACTGAGCTTTTTATTTATTTATTTTTTGATCTTTTAAATTTTGTTTTTAAAAGAGCCAAATACCCAACATCATGCTCCTCTATATGTACTCTACCCAGCATTTGAAGAAGTGAAAGACGCTGTATATTTGATTCTCCAGCTCAGTGTTGTGGACGCCAGCGCAGACGTTTGGCAGCACTTCAGTAATCTCAGCGCTGTTAATCTTTTCAGCAGGGCATTAACAGCACATGAAAAATGGCTCAGGTGCACTTCAGTCTCACTGCTGGAGGTCCAAACTTCTGCTCGGACACAAACATTTGCCAACTAAAATGATTTTATCTCCAAAAAATGGCTTGAAAGCTTCAGACGTCCTGCTGAGACATTTTGTTCAAACAAATATGATGATTTTTTTTTTTGCCTATGCAATGTGTGTTGACGTCTCATAACTGTAGTGAAACGACACAGGCCTCCTGGCAGAGCTGTAGTTATTTGTGAATGTTGATATTATAGGATGTCACCTCGACTCAGACTGTTTCCTAGTTGGAATTGAGTACTGGAGTATTTCCCAGTAATTATATCCATCATTTCTTTTAAATAAGGGTGTCACGGTGGCTCAGTGGTTAGCACTATCGCCTCACAGCAAGAAGGTTGCTGGTTCGAGTCCTGGCTTGTCCCTGGCAGGGACAAAATTTTAAATTTAGTTTGTTTCTTCAAAATATTATTTGCTTTTTAAATATTGTTTTGGTTTAATTTGCAGTGTTGTTTTAATTGATCTTTTGTTTTATTGTTTGTTTAATGTATTGAATAATTTAGCTGGGTATATGTTATATTGGGGCCACGCGGTGGCGCAGTAGGTAGTGCTGTCGCCTCACAGCAAGAAGGTCACTTGTTCGAGTCTCGGCTGGGTCAGGTGGTGTTACTGTGTTTAGTTTGCATGTTCTCCCTGTGTTCGCATGGGTTTCCTTCGGGTGCTCCGGTTTCCCCCACAAGTCCAAAGACATGCAGTAGGTGAATTGGGTATGCTAAAATTGTCCGTAGTGTGTGTGTGTGTATGGTTGTTTCCCAGTGATGGGTTGCAGCTGGAAGGGCATCCGCTGCGTAAAACATATGCTGGATAAATTGGCGGTTCATTCCGCTGTGGTGACCCCAGATTATTAAAGGGATTAAGCCGAAAAGAAAATGAATGAATTTATGTTTTGTTGTATTATTATTTGTTGTTTATTAGTCTTGTGTTTGGTTTTGTTTGTGTTTTACCGTCATATTTTATTTATTTTAGTTAGTGAGCTATTTATTTGTTTTGTTTCAAACCATTTCCTTTGTTTCATCATTATTTAAGTTTGTTGTTTGTTTCTGCAGTTATTTGTACTGTCCTGTACCTCTTTTTTATTTTTATTTGTTTGCATTTGTTTTGTAATATTTTATTTATTGTTTGTTTTAAACTAACTTAATTTATGCAAGTACTCATGTTTTGTTAGTAAAGGAACATTCTTCATATCCTTTAATTCATTAATTGGGTTGGTTGGTTATATATTGGATTAGGTTTTGTTTAACATAGTAGTATAATAATTAAACTAGTTTGGTAATTATTTTTGTTTGTTGTTTATTTATTAGTCTTGTGTTTGGTTTTGTTTGGTTTTCTCATAATATTTATTTGTTTTAGATTTGTTTCTTGAAATTGTAATGAGCTATTTAGTTGTTTTTATTTCAAACAATTTCCTTTATTTCATAATTATTTAAGTTTGTTGTTTGCTTCTGCAGTTACTGTACTGTACATCTTATATCTTTTTACATCTTTTATTTGTTTGCATTTGTTTTGTAATGTTTTATTTATTAATATTTGTTTTGACTTTTTTTTTCACAACTTATGTAAGCACTAATAAAGCATTACCTTTCCATTTTGGAAATAAGCAAAAGGACATATTTCAGTTCTTATATCAATATGTTTAAAATGTTAATTTATTAATTTGATAATTATTTTGATTAAATTTTTGATTTAGTTTTTTATTAGTTTTAAAAAATATATATTATTTTTTTAAAATATAGTATTTTTTTAATTTGCAAATTTAAATGTAAATGTAAAAACTAGAAAATTTACAACAACAACAACAGCAACAACAATAATAATACATTTACATTTACATTTAGTCATTTAGCAGACACTTTTATCCAAAGCGACTTACAAATGAGGACAAGGAAGCAGTTTACACAACTATAAAAGCAGCAGTGAACAAGTGCTATAGACAAGTTTCAGGTGTGTAAAGTCTAAATATAATAATAATAATAACATTCCAGTGTAAATTAAAATTACAATTAAAATGTAAAGATTTTAATAAAAAATAAAATAAGAAAAAATATTATATAATAATGGTATCGCAAAGTGTAAATTAAAATTACAATAAAATGTAATTAAAAATACAATAGGAAAAAACAAACAAACAAACAGACAAAAAAATTATACAACTGCAAAGTGTAAATCACTGTTTTTACTTAAGGTCCTATAAAACAAAATTAAGTTTAATTAAATTTAATAAAAAATACAATAACATTAAAAATAAATAATAATAAAATAAAATAAACATTTTATATTAGTAAAATAAATGATAATATTATTATTCTGATTAAATATTTGATTGTTTTTTTTATTGGTTTAAAAAATATTTTTAAACAATATAGTATCTTCTTAATTTGCTCATTTAAATGTTAATACAATAAAAAATGATATAATAATAAAAATAACAACAGCAATAATAAAAAAAATCAAGTTCAAATTAAAATTACAATTAAAATGTTAAGATTTTAAATAAAAATACAATAAGGAAAACAAACAAAAAATAATACAATTTATAAGTGTAAAAGACTTACAAATTGACTTAAGGTCCTATAAAACAGTTAAAATTAATAAAATTTTGTCAAAATGTACAATTAAATAAAAATATTAAAAAAATTAAAATATTAATATTATTAAAATAAATTATAATATTATTAGTTTGATTAAATATTTGACTTTATTAGTTTAAAAAGGATTTGTTTTTAAAAACTATAGTATTTTTTTTTTATTAGCGAATTTAATCGTTTTTATTTGTTTGCTTATCAGATGTAGTTTCAAAATTTTGCTTATTGGGTACTTGTTTTTGGTTGTTCATTGTTTTATATTTGTATTAGTTTAATGTTTGTTTTTGTTTAATCATTTTCTAAATATTTTAGTTTTAAATATATCTGTTCTTGAAATTCTGAGCTATTTAATTGTTTTTTTGCAAAAAATCTGTACAAATTATTTGTTTGTTTGTTTGCATTTGTCATATTTTCTACATATTTTTTGTTGTTATTTGTAGTTGCATAATTTATGTAAGTACTGGCACAAACTGTTTCCCTTTTGGAAAAAAGTGCAGGAACATTTGTCAGTAATTATATCCATCTCTGCTTTCTTTTTCAACTGTATGGCTGCCAAAATGTTAAGCAAGATTTTTTTTTCTGTGTTAAATCAGTATGAAGATGATTTACTGGAGACCTCCCTGTTTGATATAAGACAAATGGATCTTAAATTTTTTGTCAGGAGTAAGTTTAGTCATAATTGATTTATTGTTGACACAGTCGTGAAGATGTTAGTGGGTGGTATAAATATTTTTCATAGCCTGCGAGCTGTAGCAAGAATATTTTGACTTGAATACATTTCAGAAGTGCTTCATTTTCATACTTGTGGCCTAAAAGTGTATATTGAGAAGTTCAAATTCAAGTCACAATATTTCCTGCTTCTCAGATTCTCTGCTGCTCTCCATTTAGTGCCAAGAAACACATACTTTCTGTAAATATTCATTATTTAGAATCTTGTTTATTAATGAAGTGTTTAGTATTTCTAATTATATACTTGTATAATTATATTAAATAAATACATATTTATTTTAATGTTTATTTAATAGTTTTTGTTTTTAATTCTTTATTTTCAGATTTATTTTAATTAAGAACATTCTTAATTATTCCATTTTCATCAATTTGATTTATTTGTTCATTTAAACTTTTTAAAAATACATATTGTTTATTTTTTTGTATTGTTAATTTGTATACATTTTTATTTGTATATATTTTAATTGTTTATAAAACATGTTTTATTTACATTTATTTTTAATGTTTTTAATATTCATTCTTGTATTCTGATCACTTATCAATTATTTGTGTGTTATAATGTTTTTTGTGTTTTGTTTTGTGTTTATTTTTTGTGTTGTTTTTTGAGATTTTTTGCTGTTGTTTTTTTGTATTTGTTTTGTTTAGTTTTTTGCTTTTATGTCTTTCTTTTGTTTTGTTTTTGGCATGTTGTTTTGCTTTGCATAGTTTTTGTGTGTGTTTGTCTTTGTTTTTCTTTTGTTTTTGGTGTTTTGTTTTTAATTTGAATTTTTTGCGTTTTTTGTGTCTTATTGTTGTTCTGTTTTGTTTTTGCTTTTTGTGTTGGTTTTTTGAAGTTTAGTGTCTTGTTGGTTTGTTTTTTGGCGTTTTTTTGCTTTGCATTGTTTTTGTGTGTTTGTCTTTTTGTTTTGTTTTTGATGTTTTTTGCTGTGCATTGTTTTTGTGCGTGTTTGTCTTTTTGTTTTATTCTGTTTTTGTTGCTTTGTGTATGCTTTCTGTGTTGGTTTTTTGAGGTTTTGTTGTTTTGTGTTATTTGTTTTGTATTTTTTTGTTTTGTTTTTTGCTTTTTGTTATTTTTTTATTTATTTACTTTTTTAGTTTTTGGTGTTTTGTTTTGCATTGTTTTGTTTTTGTGTGTTGTGGTTATTTATTTTTATTTTTTTAGTCTTTTTTTTATTGTTTTATTCTATTTAGTTTTGTTTTACCTGTAGACAAAAAAAAAGGCCACATAAACATAAAAAAATGCCCTGACACTAAATCAAATTTCTTTTAAACCAAACTAAAACCTTTTGTTTTTCTCTGCTTACAGCTCATGATCGCAGTGAAACGGTACGGGTCACACTATGCCAGGCTCGTCCCGGCGGCTCAGTGGACCCAGTGTCCGAGGAGTGTTTCCAGTTCGTCCAGGACCTGGCTCTTGACATGGCTCAGTTCTTGGTAAATGCGGTGGGAAAAACAGAAGGAGCGCTGCTGCTGGACGAGTGTCAGATCCCGCTGAAGGAGTGCGAGCGGCTGGACGATACTTTGGCTCTGGCTCTCCGGCATCTGCCTCTGCCCGCCGGATGGAGCGTTTTGGGCACAGATTTGGACACGGGCACTTGCACAGGCTCGGGCATTGGTGAGTTTGTTGTTTTTGAGGTTTTGCGCAATGGATTTCAGACGTGGCTTGAAATGTGTGTTAGAGTAGGAAAGAAATGATGACCACATGAGTGCATTTAAAAGAAAAATCACTCATCAACCTGCTTAATTTCTTTTGTTATTATTTTTAAGTTGTGGGCTGTTTCTGGCTGTTTGTCCATTCCAGCTTTATTTTCCTCCTACTTGTGCTCGTATCATGTCATGAACACCATGTCAGATAATCTAAAAGCAAACATTTCCCCCTAATAAAGTGCTCTTTTTAACACGCAGCATTTGCGCAGACTATTAAGACAGAAAGATGCATGTGATAAACTGCAGGAACTCTGCTCGTCATTGACTTGGATTTGCACTGCATGCGGATTTGGCAGAAATGCTCTTGTTAATAGGCTGTTTCTCCTGCTTTCTGATTGTTTCAGGGATTTGCAAAGCTCTCTCAGAACTGGCTCTCGTCTCCACTGATTTAAAAGCTGATCGTGTTTTTAACCTGCTTTCAGGCAAACAGTGCAAATCACAGCCTCTGAATAATATACCACAGCATTTTATGGGATGCTCTTTTGTTGTAGTACACTTTAAAAAGGAATAGTTTACTCTTAAATAAAATACTTGCGGTTAATTTACTTTGCTGTTTTTTTTTTGAGAGACTACTATAGAATATTTTTTGTGGAAACTGTGGATTTTGGTGATTTAATTTAATTTAACTTAACTTAACTTAACTTAACTTAACTTAACTTAACTTAACTTAACTTAACTTAACTTAACTTAACTTAACTTAACTTAACTTAACTTAACTTAATTTTATTTTATTTTATTTTATTTTATTTTATTTTATTTTGTTTTATTTTTTTATTTAATTTGTTATTTTTTATTTAATTTTATTATTTATTTATTTATTTATTATTTTTTTTAGGAAATGTCACAGGCAAAACAAATTGAAAACCATCACAGCTGATGATACATTGAGCTTTTATGATGCAATTTTTTTTAAGAAACCTTAATTAGCAGTGTTATTAATTTTTTATGCACATTTGCAGGAAACATGAACAGAATTGCAGAATCCAGTAATAAAAAATTACTTACTGTAAAAGAACGTCACCGAATTTGGCAAACTTTAGATAAAAAAAGAGGAAAAAACAATGTTATATATAAATACATAAATAGTTTTCAGTTGCTAAAAATGTGATATTTCATAGGTCAAAAAGCACTTTCATTGTCTTTTAATATGCATTTATTTTTACCTAATTATCCCAGCGACTCCCATATGATTCGTTCAGCAACTCATTTGTTCCCAAACCCCTCCTTTGTGTGAGGCTAATCTGCATTGATTGGACCGATGACAGTCTGTTGTGATTGGTCGACAGCATTCAGCGTGAGACAGTAAAATATTAAAATATTAAAGTAGTCAGAGTGCAGAGTGTATGTGTGAGCCCAATGCAGGAGTACATTAAAGCAATGCAGTTTAACTCCAGCATATTGCTCTATTCTTAACCATAAGTAAAAACAGTGACACACATTTAGTATTAATCCACACAGCGGCAAAAGCGGAACTATTTTGAAACTTGATCGCCGCACGTGTGTAGGAACAGCTGATGGTCGGCATTGCAACGACAGTGGAACACAAGCTCACAAACACATTTAAATCCGTAAACAAAGTGGCATGCAGTGCGTTTTCAACATGGCTTTAGACGCAATATGAGACCACAAGCGGTTACAAGTAACAAAACACAATTAAATACATAATTTGCAAGCTAGAGAAAACAAGGAGGTAACCGTTTTAATTGCACTTACACTTGTAAAATGGAGGAAGAAACTGATCCATGAACTGTGTACTGTAAAGTTCCCGTCAAGCTCTGCAAAGTCCGATATAGTCTTTTCTGATCCATCCGGTCGACGAATCCCCCATTGTAAGAATGTAGATTCCAGAAGCAGTCGTCAGAAAAATGACGGGAACAGCACAAGGCTTGAGCTATAATGCTATTATCAAGACTATTCATTTGAAGCACTACGAGTCGACTCTTTTATAGATGAATCGGGGGTTTTAAACATGCCACACCATCAGATTTGAGCCTTAGCTGGATATTTCACTTCACTTAGAGCTGTTACACACTTTCACTTTCAAAAAGTCTTCATAGGGGCTCTTTAACTTTCTATATCATGCGCTGTAGCCGTACACAGTATCAAGCAGAAGAACTTTGAAGTTTATATTGCGTCTGTTGTTGTGCCGCTGGCTGCCACCCAGACAGGAACTCAAAGGGGAACTGAAAATAAACGTTCGGTAGTTGATTATGATAATCAACCTGAACAAAGCCAAACAAACGATGGAGACAAATGCTTAAAACGATTGCCTGTTCCCTCTCTGACCATAGTGGAAGTTGATGTGCGTGGCGGTGATCCCCAAGGGAGAAATATGAGATTGTGTACATGAAGTGTGGTCGGATCCAAACAATTGCACGGCGAGGAATCATTCTTCAGGGCAGCTGACGCAACAGCAGAATCCCGGCTGTCATTGGACTCCCAGCTTGTCCTCTAAATTGGGCACAATGTGGGTCCGTGTAGGAGGGTGTGGTGAGACCTGGACTGTAGGAAGCGGGAGATAAGAGCTAACAAAGGCTAAACAGGCTACTGTGACGTCATAATAAACACAGGCTTATCGCTTTTGAACAACCTTGGTCTTAAATAACTCTTGCAGCAAAGCATCGCAGAGCTCCGTTACCTATTCATGTCGAGCTCAGCTCACTACGCAGAATGAAAGACAATAGTCTGTTTTATCTGGGATCTGAGCAAATGTTGCAAATTATTTATTTATTTTTTTGTATTTTCATTAGATTCACATCAAGTTGCAAAGAAGTAAAATGGAGCATTCACTTTAAAGCAGACTTGTGCTGCATATTTGTAGACTGGGAAGCTCAAAATAAGGAAAAATTGCAATTGATTTAACATATAAGTAGACAATGTAACAATGTGGGATCTTTTGAACAGTTTAGAGCTTTACACTCCAGACCAGTAGGTGACAGAAATGATTCAACATTGATTTAACATTTTTGCACTAGGTTTTCATTTTAATTGATGATAATCACTGAGTTCCATTCAAAACGGCTTGCTCTAATCTTATCAAAGGGTTTAACCTTTGGAGTGACAGCTTTGAAGGGATATTGTTTTAATAATGGTGACTTTAATGTAGTTTTAAAAAGAGCCTGATATGAGAAATTGATACACAAGGAGGAGGACCAGATTGAATCTGCAGATATTATTTGCTATTTCTGCACAGAAGTTTGTAAAAAAAAATGTGTGTAACTAAACACTTAAAAAAAAAAAAAAAATAAATAAATAAATATATATATATATTTATATTATATATATAAATATATATTATATATATATATATATATATATATATATATATATATAATATATATATATATATATATATATATATATATATATATATATATATATATATATATATATATATATATATATATATATATATATATATATATATATATTTACTTTTATTTAAGGTTTTTAATGCAGTTAGATCCATTTGTTTGGTAAACAAAGCAAGTCTCTTATATGATATATCTACTAAAAGACGGAAAATATTACTTTACAAACCATATTGTATACAAGTCGTATAAATGTAAACATATTATTCAATAATATTGCTGAAATTCAAATGTAAAATTTAATAAATGTTTGTACGCATTTACAGAAGTAAATAAATAGACTTAATGACGTACACAAATCTGTGCTAAATATGCGGATTCCATGTGAACCCAACAAGAAGTGATTGTACTATTAAAATGATTACATGCTTTGAATAGTTTAAAATATTTTGTATTTTTACCAAGCTCTTAAAATGGCTTCTGTGGGCATCACATGGGCCAGTACAATTGCAAATTACTGCCTCTAAAACAGCATATTGACAAATAGTTTAGGTATGGGATGATAACTGTTTTCAAGGTATACCGCGATTTAGAAAAGTCAAGGTTTTAAAACCACCAGAATTTTCTGTAATACTGTTCCTAAGGTAAGAGTAAGGTTTTTTTATTTACATTTTTTTGTTTTTTAAGACAACAGTATCTTCAGCAGAAAAGATATTTTAAGAAGCCGTTTTAAATTGTAAAGAAATCAGTGTTTTTGAAATTTATAAAGACAGCAGAAGTCAATGATTTATTTGAATGATTTAGCCTGACATGTTTACTGCTCCAAAATATTATAAATCTTTCAAAAAATTAAATCTATTGTTTTTAAAGGGGAAAAAAGTTGTAGTTTTTTTATCCAGACATTTAAAAAGAATATATTTTAGAGCAGTAATCACAATACTGTCAAACTCTGAAATCGTGACTATTTTTTATTTATTTATTTTTTAAAATTTATTTATTTTTATTATCCAAGGTTATCATACCGTCAGAATCTTATACCGGCCCATGCCTAAAATAGTTATACATCATTTTACAATAAGCTCCACCCACTTGCGTTTTAAGCTATTTAAGTTTTAAATACTCCCACTAGCACTTATTGTACAGCTCTTTGCACTGCACCAAATGAGTACCGCAAAACAAATTAGTGGTGTCTATGCTTTGTAATTGAACACGTTTGCCTCAGCTGTTCATCTCCGTATAGACAACTTTTCTGGAGTGCTCAGTTTGCTCGGTAGCTCAACATCATTGTATGATGTTTTACTTGTATATTGAGTTACATTAGAATTGAACCTCAATGAAAATGTGGAGGAAAAATCTCAAACCTCTTTTAATGGGACATTTCACCCAAAATTCTAAATTCTCTGATCATTTTCTCATCCTTCACTTCTTCCAAAACTGTTAGATTTTCTTTCTTTTACTAAGCATGAGAGAAGAGATTTTGAAGAATCTCTGAGTCTGGTAGCAATAGGCTACCTTAGTCATTTTATTCATGACAGTAGCTAACATTTTCCAGCATTCTTCAAAATGTGTTCAACAGAAAGAAGAAACCAATAAAGTTTGAACCACATGTTGGTTAATGGTGATTATATTGCTATTTTTTTCAGCCAACTATCTCTTTCCTTGTACGTTTCTTTCTGAAAAGGACAAATTCCAAGCACTGACCCCTCTGCGGAGTGAGCGGGCGAGCTGTGTAATGATTCCTCAAGCTCTGGCATTTGTTGCAGCTGGCGCTGGGCACCTGGACCAGCCCTGAAACCAGAGCTACCCACGGGCATCCCGCCCAGAACATCAGTGGGCATCTACTGCCAGCAGTCTTCCATAAGTGAAACCAAGCACATTATATATAAAAAAGACTGTTTCCACTGCGTAAGATGCCAAGTATGGATTTAATAGGAATCAGACACAATATTAGATCATATTTATGGAAAATTAGATGCTTGATTCTCCCTTGAAGGCATGGCTCAACCAGGATAAAAAAATTGTGGCATTGATTATCTTGTTCCAAAATCATTGCTCCAAAATCATTCAAGATCATTGCTTTTTTTATTGAAAGATGGTAGTATGCACTTTTCTTCTCCATTTGATAGAAGTCAGGGTTAACAGAAAAAGCACACAAGCTTCATGTGTTCGATTACACGTTAAAAACGAAACTTTTTTTTCCCCAAATGAAAATGTTCTAAAACCACGTTTTACCACGTCTTCTGCATGTTTTGTGTCTTGTCTTTTTACAAAAAAAAAAATAATAATTTTATTGTGTTGTATTTTCCCGTGTGTTTGGACTGTGATTTTATTTATTTATTTATTTATTATTTATTTTTTTTAAGAGCCTAGCAGCCAAAAGAACTTTGTACACCAGTGACTTTCAATACATGGACAAAACACACACTGTATAAAAAATGATGGGTTCAGCACAATACCTTCATGTTGTTCCAACACAAATCAGTTTAAGTTGAAGTTGATTGAACATAAAACAATTAAGTTATGGCAAAAAACCCTCCAGAATTGTTGATTCAGCTCATTATAAATGAATAGTTTGAACAAGCAGCAAAGATATTTTTTTGAGCGTACCAGTATCTCAAAAGATGGTAGTTTGCACTTTTTTCCTCCATATGATTTAAGTCAACCTTTATCAAATAACCATATGAGCGTCTAGTGTTCTATTGCATATAAAAAATGCTCATATTAAAATTTTAGTTTTACAATGCGTCTTATACATGTTTTGTGTGTGTTCCATGCGTCTTTCACGTTTTTTTCATTTGTTAAATTTGTGTTTTATTTTCCTGTGCAAACATGTGATTACACAATCGTGATGCTCATTTTTAGGAGCCTAGCAACCAAAACGACTTTGTACACCATTTACTTTAATTGCATGGACAAAACACACACTGTATAAAAAATGCGGGCATTCCACACAATCACTTCATGTTGTCCCAACACAAATCGATTAAGTTAACTTGATTGATTTTACAAATTTAAGTGGATTGAACATAAAACAATTAAGTTTTCCTAAAAAAACCCTCTATTTTGTTGTTTCAGCTCATTTTAATTAAGTAGTTTGAACAAGTAAAAAAAAATATTTTAAGTGTGTTTTGTGTGTTCCGTGCGTCTTTCACGTTTCTTTAATTTGTTGAATTTGTGTTTTAATTTTCTGTGTGTTTGAAATGTGATTTTAACATGTGATTGCACAATTGTAATGCTCATTTTTAGGAGCCTAGCAACCAAAGCGACTTTGTACACCATTTACTTGCATGGACAAAACACACACTGTATAAAAAATACGGGCATTCCACACAATTACTCAATGTTGTCTCAACACAAATCAATTAAGTTGTCTTGATTGAATTTACTAATTTAAGTGGATTGAACATAAAACAATTGTTCTCTAAAAACACTCAGAAATGTGTTGATTCAGCTCATTTTAATTAAGCAGTTTGAACAAGTAAAAAAAAAAACATTTTAAGTGTGTTTTGTGTGTTCCATGATTCTTTCACGTTTCTTTCATTTGTTGAATTTGTGTTTTATTTTCCCATACACTGAAAAAGTGTTGCATGCAAAACTGTTGCAAACAATTTATTTGTGTTAAATTTAAACAAACATATTAAATTGAGCAATGTTCAACTTAATTTGTTTGTTTAAATTCAGCCCAAATAAATCGTTTACAACCACTTAATGTAAAAACATTTCTAGGAATCATCTCTGAATATTTTTTTTAGTGTGTGTTTGAAATGTGGTTTTAACACGTGATTGCACAATCGTGATGCTCATTTTAATTAAGTAGTTTAAACATGTAAAAAAATATTGTTTGTGCGTGTTCCATGCGTCTTTCACGTTTCTTTAATTTGTTGAATTTGTGTTTTATTTTCCTGTGTGTTTGAAAAGTGATTTTAACCTGTGATTGCACAATCGTGATGCTCATTTTAATTAAGTAGTTTGAACAAAAAGCAAAAATTGTTTAAAGGCAAGCATCATGGAATGACATGCAAATACATTTCCATAAGTCTTTATTAACTCATTAATACAAAAAAAGTATTGTTTATCTTAAAGAGTGTTTTCAAGAGACATTCTTGGAAGTCAAGTTGATGATGACAAAATGTTCTTGAAAATTAAAACTCCTCTTATTGCATTTAATTTTCTGAAACCCGGTACACTGTTATAATACTACAGCTGAATAGAAAATACCATGGTAACAGCAGTGTTTTGAGACAATATTAACATAGCTCTGGGATACAAGTTACTTGACACCAGTATTTTCAATATAGTGTCATGTCAACTCTTGTGTCTCCAATCAGACGGCGCAGTGATCCTGATCTGCTGTTCTTTCCAGTGTGCCAGATTACACCACAGCTTTTTTTTTTTTTTTTTTGTCCAGGGCTTCAAATTGGCTGTTGGATCCTCAGTGGGCCGATTAAACGAGGCCAGTCTCATTCTCAGCCTCTCATTAACCAGCAAGAACAATCCTTCCTCTGTCCGCGCCGCTTTCACAGAGAGCCTCATTCAAGCAGACTGAACTTTCTAAAACAGCACTCCGTAATCTGTCTTTATGATAAAACGCCTTCGAATGTGATCACTTCTTTCACTCGTTCCCTGAATTATTAGTTTCTTTTCCGTCCTCATTTCAATAGATCATCTGCAATGATGTTTGTCAGGAGAATCTGTTGACTAGGTTGAGGGAATTGAGGGGGCGGGTCTTGTACTTTGACTGCTCTCATTGGTTGTGAAGTTTTAAGTAGGCGGGGCTATCGCTTTACTCCTATGAAGCAGCGAGTGTGAAGCAACTTTATCAGAGTTTAGCATTAGATAATAGTGTTGTTTAAAGGGCCAGGACACAACTAACCAGAGTGTTTTTACTCTCCGGCAGAGCCTGGACCACACGATACTCTTTTGCACTTTGCTGCGAAGCGCGGACTACGCAAGGTTGCACTCTTTCTGCTCCAGCAACCCGGGGGAAGAGAGGCTCTCCGGCTTCCCAACAAACAGGGTCGCACACCGGCCAAGGTCGCCCAGAAGAGGGGACACTCTCAGCTCCACAAACTGCTCACGGAGTAAGTGCGCAAAGCTAGATCTATATATTAATTAACTGATATTTTATAATAGATTTTGACCTTTTCGACTCCAAAGGCCTCCTCATTAGGAAAGATGATGTTTCTTATAAGTCTGCAGTAATGACAAATCGGCTTTTTTTTTTTTGGTTAATCACAGAAGCAGGCTGCCAATATTACACAAATAAACAGTTATTAAAGTATTTAAGTAGTTATATAATTGATTAAGAGTTATTAAAGTAGTAGAAGTAGTTATTAAAATAATTTAATAGTAAAATAATTCAATACAAAGCAAAACATTATCAAATGAAGTCTTTAAGATTCATTTGCATTACTTTTTTTAAATAGATTTTTGTTTGGTTGGTTTGATTATTCACTTTGTATATGCTAATATCTTTTATAATAAATAGGTTTAATCATAAAATAATTGTATATTATTAAAGTTATTGCATATGACTTTATAATTCGTTTTTGGATTTTTTGGGGGGTTAATTACAGAAGTAGACTGCCAATATTACATAAACATGTAGTATTCAAGTAATTTAATAATAAATAAGTTGACAATGTAAAAATGAACTAATATTAATTAACATTACTTTTCTGATTAAATGATATATTTATTGTTATAGCTATAAGTATATTGTTTTATTTTTTTAATCAACGTATTTGTTTCATTTACAGAATCAGTGACAATATTAAATAAATACATGGTAAAAGTTTAACTAATTATTTTAACTATGTAAAATAATTGTATATTATCAAAATTAATGGATTTTTTTGTTAATTACAGAAGCAGACTGTCAATATTGCATAAGAACTAAAGTAATTTAATAATAATGTAACAATGTAAAAATAAACTATCAATTGAAGTACATAAAATTATATTACATTACTTTTCTGTTTCTGTTTAGATTATTCAATTTGTATATGATACTACATTTGATGTTATATCTATTAATGTGTATATACATACACATATATATATATATATATATATATATATATATATATATATATATATATATATATATATATATATATATATATTCTTTAATCAATGTATTTATTTTTAACGATGACAATATTAAATACTTGTTATAATAAGTGAGTATATTATAAGTTTAATAATAAAATAATTTAACTATGTAAAACTAATTGTATATTAAAATACGACTGTAACGACGTTTTATTTTGTTTTTGGATTTTTTAGGGTGTTAATTACAGAAGCAGACTGCCAATATGACCTTAATATATAGTATTACAGTAATTAATTAATAAATAATCTAACAATGTGTAAAAAAACTTTATCAGATGAAGTCTTTAATTTAAATGCATTATTCAATCTGTATATGATGATATATTCAATGTTATATCTGTTAATGTATTGTTTAATTCTTTAATCAATGTATTTAAAAAAATTTTTTTCATTTACAGAATCGGTGACAATATTACATAAATACATGGTATAATAAATGAATATATAATGAGTAATTATAAAATAATTAGGTAAAACTAATTAGTTACTATTACAATCCATTGATATGACTTTAATTAGTTTTTGGAGTTTCTATTTGATAAAATATGGGTCTTGACGATCTGATTTATATATAAATATTCAAACATTTTTCAGCAATACATTTTTAATAATTTAAAATGTAATAACACTTAATGACCACTTATTTTTGTAGTTTCTATTTGATAAAATACAGGTCTTGATGATCTGATTTATTTATATATATATATATATATATATATATATTCAAACATTTTTCAGAAATACACTTTTAATAATTTAAAATGTAATAACACTTAATGACCACTTATTTTTGTGTTTATTTTCATATTTGCAGCTCAAAATAAATACGTTCTTTTGATTTTACATAAATATGACTGATGGTGGAACATTATTTCAGTACTTTTTAGATATTTGAATATTTCTTTTTAAATATTTGTCTTTTGTTCTCACCAAAGCTATTTCAAAACATTTATTTGAACTGAAGTGCACGCAGCAGACTTTATCAAACAGAACATGGTGCTTTAGTGGACGATGTGACCTTTGAAATGCCTTAAACAAATACCGCTTTATCTTATTTGTCATTCTCAAATGTAAACGTTAAGTCACATTCATAAGGGTGTAGTTTGAAAGTTGCAATAATACTTTATTTTTTTTTTAAATAAATGCCCCATACTTCCCAATATCTACCATTGGTCAGTCAAACAGATTTGCTGATTCACCGTTTGGGCTGGTTTGAATTCAGAAACAGTCAAGCCATTTTAGACAGAGTTTGGTAGATTTACAGTATAAGTGCAATGGCTTTATCATGAAAATGAAGGCGAGATTTAGTGTTGTGTTCTGAAGAAAGGAGGATGTTGAAATGTGGACGAGATAAGAGCGACGCACAAGGACAGGCCATGTGGCTCTGAGCTCTCTGTAAACAGTTAAAGCCACTGTTAAGCTTTTTCAATCTTTTTAAAGCAAACCTTTGAAATCTACAACAGAAACCCGTTTTAAACAAGCAAGATCATGTTTGTGAAGTGGCATTACCTGTGTGTGTTTGAGTAAGGGAGACGTTTACCTTTATCTGCTCTCTCTTCACAGTCCGTGGCTAGCAAACCTGCGTGGGACTGGTTCCATATGTTCCCATACTTGACTATTCTTAAAACAGGGGCAGACTGTGCTCCTCAGGGTTAAAAAACTAAACAAATCTTCCCTACTGAACTCTGGTCATAAATTCACCAATGTTGGTGGAGCTATACTTGATGTGGTGTACTCCTGTGACCTCACATCAATTAAATTCTACATGAGTACTATTTTTGATCAATTATAATTTTTTAAGTTAATTTAAGTTCACAAAATATGGGATTTTATATATATATATATATATATATATATATATATATATATATATATATATATATATATATATATATATATATATATATATATATATATATATATATTTTTTTTTTATTAGGTATTAATTCACAATTAATGTTTAGTATTAATGATTCTTTAGTGTATTTGATTATAATTTCGATTTAGTTCTTTCCTGTTGAACTTTTGTTTAATTCAAAGTTACTGTTAAGTCAAATGTTTCTGCATGTTTTTTTTATTACTATAATTATTTATTTAAAGGTGCAGTAGGTGATTGTATTCAGAAACATTTTTTGTTGTGCTGGTTAAAAATCTCTTCATGTTCCACTAGTACTGATTAAAGTAAATGATCTAAATTTATTTTTATATTCTGGGTAAGGCATTAGACTAAAAAATGTTCGTCCAATTATAATTTGTCGAGCCGATAACCCCCATTATACTGATAAATAGCCCAAACTGATCTGTCAGATTTGTACATGTGCGCATCCCCGTTCACGCAGACTGATCTGCCATTTCAGTGTGCACGTGCACACGAGAGAGTGACAGCAGTAAAAACAAATGCTGAATCAAAACTTTTTCAAATCCTGAATCATTATTGGAGTTACTTTTATACGCTGGAGGAAGGATGACACCATAGCTGAAGTATTTCTTTTAGACAGGTAATGTTCTGTTTTACAACTATTTTAGTCATGCAAGCTGTAGATTTAGTTGTTTTATGAATGGGTTATATGCACAGAAGTTTTGTTCAGCCACTGAAATCTTCTGGCGGAAGATTGATGGGACTATTTTCTAGGGCAACTAATGTTTATTTTAATAATCGATTTATCTGTTGATTATTTTTTCGATTAATCGATGAATCAGATAAAAAAAAAAGCATTCATTTCCAACCCTCTATTCAAAAACAGAACTAACATCTTTAGAAAGTGCACAACCATTTTGTCCTTGAACATCCCTGAGCTGTTATAATAGTAATAATAATAATATTAAAATTAAAAAAACTTTGTGGTTTTGTCCTGTGTTCAATCCAAATATCTAAAAAAATCTTTTATTAAGATAAGTACTTGACACATGAAATAGCATAAGAAATTATGTCTCGTTTTCTGAAGAAAAAAACCCCACCTCGAAATTAAGTGATTGTTTGCTTTAAGGAAATAAAAATAAGCTGTAAGAAAAATAATCTTAAAATGATATCTCAAACAGAAGTTTTAAGCATCACTTCATTCTCATGCCATTTTTCTTGCTTCGTCTTGATTTAAGAGTTTTTTAAATATTTGGACTGGAAGCGAAACAAAATTACGAGTAAGAAAAGCTTTTTTGCAGTGTAGCTAGACATGACAACAGATGTAAAAATGATCCAAAAAAGGCAAATAAAGAAAAACGTGTCTTTAGTCTTGCAGTGCAAAAACGTGTCTTTAGTCTTGCAGTGCAAAGTAACTCCCACCGCTGCTTTTTTTCTATTATTAAACCTTTCACTGATGAGATCTGACCCCAGGAGTGAGTTTTGTTAGGCGATCACTATTTTAGAACCTTCACCCTTAATGTTTTTGTGGCGACGCGTTAACACACTTTTTTGTTTATGTAGTGTGAAATACTCTCACACCTTGGATGACTAGAGTCGCACAGATTTCTCTGCTTTTGCCGTTTTCCTCTAGCGTTATTGTTTGCTCAGTCCTGTCTATGAGGCGCCGAACTCCGCTGGCATCAGTGCGCGAGAGAGTTAAAGTGTGTTTACTCCCCTCAGCCCTCAACTAAAGTTTTTTTTTTGATGGTCAAACGTGCGACATGATTTGTTGTTGCAGCCCTACTATTTTCAGTTTCATAAGGTGCCTTTTACAGCATTGATAATGTCGATTTTTATTTAGTTTTCCAAAAAACATAAGTAAATAGCGATATTCCACCTAGCCTGCTTTATTCAGGTGAAGTTGGTTTTATTTTCACATCAGTGTGGTTCATTTTTGAACAATGACAACCTGTGACGCTCTCCCTACATTGTTTACCATGCTACTCTGGATATTAGGTCTGAAACAGCATGCAAGTATGGCTTAGTAATAAGTGTAAT
Organism: Danio aesculapii; assembly: GCF_903798145.1. Lineage (NCBI taxonomy): Eukaryota > Metazoa > Chordata > Actinopteri > Cypriniformes > Danionidae > Danio > Danio aesculapii. Next base: position 26,021,917 of record NC_079459.1, on the reverse strand, counting down.
TCTTGCACTCCCTGGCCAAGCATTAAGCCTACAGTAGTTGCTTTAGGACAAAGCGCGTGAGACCGGCGATCCTTGCATGCATGAAATATTGCACATTATGACAAGTTTTGCTTGCTACACAACTGAAAACATACTAGATATAATACAGTTTTTCGTTTGGAATTGTAGTATTATAAAGTACCATAAAGTTTTCTAAGTAGCGAATAACATGATCTAGTGAGTTGTCTACTGTCATCTTTGGGCGTACTCACACTATGTACAGTTGCCTTGATCGGGACCAAAGCACACTTGTCCCCCCTCCCGTTTCCCCTGACAGCCCGCACTCACATTACACCCGGGCCTGGGCACGCTTATGTCATCGATGATGTGCTGTTCAGTAAGCACTTTCGCTCAGCATAGTGGAGATTGTTTTAGTTGTTTGGGATGCAGTGACACGCAGTCAAATATTTTGCCGAACAGATCAGCAACTTTTGACGCTCATAAACAATCATAAAGTCCTCGTGCTGCAGGAATTAGGAGGTTTGCTGAATGCGCAGCTGTCGTGCAGTGAGGGGTTTGCGTCTTTAATAAACTACGGCAGTTTGCATTCATTGAACAGTAAGAATCATTAATAAATAATATCAAACAGTCCCTTAAACATCTCGCTTTCAGTTTCGGGCTCAGGCACATTTTGCACTCACACACAAGCCCGATTCAGAGCACTCACACTTCTTAAATGATCCGGGAATTGGGTCTGGGCACGGTTTGGATAGCATAGTGTGAGTACGCTCTTTAATGTGCGCGTTTGTGATTTCAGGAGGCGTGGCTTTGGGCGGCAGGGGAGGGACTGTGTTTTCAAAGCTGTTATGCTAACGGATAGCATTTTGGCAGATCACCTACAGCACCTTTAACTATTTAAATGTAATCTATTAAAATTATAAATACAATCCAGTGGATTTTAAATGGAATAAAACTAAATTTGTGAAAACAAAACCAAATCAGGTAAAAAATAAAATAAAAAAATAAATATATTTCTTGTAGGCAAACTTTGTGGTGCCTTATAGATTTCTACTGTGAGAGACAATTTCAAGGTGGTAAATATGGCATCTACAATTATATATACAATATATATGTCTATATATACACAGAGCCTGGTCAATTGCGGCTCTGTTTTGGTTAACCCATTGAAAAGTGATCACAGACAGAAGAATAGGGAAGAGACAGAGTGAGTGCTAGCATGTGATTCAAGGGTCTGTTAAAGAAGGCCGTTAAGTGCTCTGGTTTAGTGCCTCATTTAAAAGAAGTGTACTGAACCACGAAACACACTTAGAAATGGCCTCAAATCTTTCTATTAAAGCTCATAGTGTTTCATGGGTGGTTTCTCATAGATGCTTTGTGCTTTTGACTAGACTTTCTGCTTAAGTCTCTATCTCTTGTTATGTTTAAATAATATTATGTTACAGTAATTTTGCATCGTTGTTACATTTATATATTAGACTTTTCAGCCATGTTGTGATGCCCAGGCCACATAAAATATTGCTTTTAGGCCCGCAAGACATTAAGAGCTTCTCTTTTTCACTTTGCATTCTTTAGCTTCCTGTGAGTGATGTCACAAGGTTGCTATGGATACCCTTTGGACCTTAGATACAGAGCAGGTGAAAACAGTTCCTGTTGTTAACCTCGTGTCAGGTCCCTGGGAACATTCTGAGCCACTGTCTCAGACACACAAAAAAAGCACAACCAGTTGCAATTTTCTCTTTTCATAGCTCGTCACTTTTTTCTCCTTTTTGATATGAGCCGAACATAGGTGGTTCCACCTTAGTCATTTGTTGTTACTAAGACACAATGTTCAGCTGCAAGCCTGCCTTGAATCTATTTACTGCTAGTCGATGTTGACTCTGCCATCAGGAACTTCAGTTTCACCTTTAATATAACCATGCAGTTTCTCTCTTTATAAAAGAAAGCAGAACAAGATTTTACACTGGTAAGAGGTCATTTGTCTAAAGAAACAATGGAGTTATGTGTGGCATTATAACTGGTGTTGCCTAAATGATTGTTTTTTCACACTTGACATTCTGCTTTGAATGGATCATCACAATGATCATTGTTTCATACGTCACGTCCTCTGTAGGTGTGTTGGGTGTGGCCTTGCTGATTCAGTGCCTTGAGACTGGGCGTTCTCAAAGTTTGCTATGTTTGTGTTGGGCAGGGTTGACAATCTGCCTGAGCTGGAGACGAAAACATCTAAGTGGCGTTACCCAGAAGGCAGAGTCCTGCAACACCACCCCAAGCTAAACACTTACACCCTTACGCTGGAGGATGTGCCCGGGAGCTCCCCACCTAGCCTTCAGTGTGATGTGGAGGAGCTCCAGCGTCTCATTCAGTCACATCAGAAGGTGAGTCATTGATTTCAGAGTCTTCTGCGGCTGTAGGTGTGTCTCATTTTCTTGGTCTGTCACTTTAAGATTACAGCTTTATTTCCAGCTGTGTATGGTCAACATAGTTTGTTTGCATTTGTGCTAGAGCTCTGCAGGAGGTTGCTATCTGTGACTAAAGGAAGTGACTAAATGCAGCTCTCAGACTAGACTTTCTCTGTTGCTGTCTTTGCACACACCCGTGCTCTTTTTTTTCTGGGTAAATGTTTAATGTCAGTTTTAATGAGGGCTGTATAAGACGTGCTGCTTTTTTAATAGCTGTTTTTGAATTTTGTTTATTCAGGAAGATCCTCCAGCACAGCATAAATCAGCACTGCTGATTCTCAACAGAGACCCCAGTAATAGCACAGGGACAGATGACTGCCTTCCGCCCAACTCAGTGGAACCTGAGCATGAGGAACACAACTCAGAACAAGAAGAAACTTGCAAATCGCTTTTAAACAGCCTTACTGTTGAGGATGGAATGTGTCTTCATCAAAACGGCACAGGAGATCATGTCCAGTTGCAGGATGGGGAGGTGGAGCCTGACCTGCCTGCTGTAGGGGATACAGGGAATGCGTTAGATAAAACTGACTGTTCGCAGCAGCGGGTAGAAGGCAATTCTGTGGCTTTCAGTGCCCTTTCCTGTGGAAACCAGCGGCAGGAAGCTGATATAGAGCTCTGCATAATCAGTGCCAAGCAGGGGGTTGCTTCACAGCCTGATAAAGAGAAGCAAGAAGAGCAAGAGGCTTACCAGAAGTGTTCAGAGATTGAAAAGGACTATAACACTGAATCTGGCAACCCTGAGCTTCAAGACATGGGCCACGCACAATCTCAGGGTCTCCTCCCCACGGAAACTGGTCAGCCTTCACAAAGGGAGGTGGAGAGCGAGGGGAGTACAGATGTCAGTTGGCGTAGGGACTTACCAGAGGAAAGGGAAGGGGACACGAGTAGCAACCAGGATATAGACTCATATTCTTCAGCACTTTCTTCCCATAATCTAGAGGAAAACAGCCAGCACGATGATGAGATTGATCCTCAGTTGCGTACGGAATGCTCAGAGGGAACAGATGAAGCTAAATTGACTTTAATTAAGGTAAATTCTGAAGTTACTTTGTCTTTACAAACTGATGATACCATTATTTCTGATGGTGTTGACAAGCCACATGGTCTCTTAGAGACGGAGACAGAAAATCTTAGCGAACACACCAAAGGCAACACTGAGTCAGATTCTGATTTGGTTGCGGATGACGCTAGTATAAAGCAGAACTCTGGATTTAGCGTTTTAGAGGGTGATCTTTTGGAATCATTAAGTCTACGGCCAAACATGGCACCGGGACCAGTGCATAAGGTTCAGCAAGGTTTGTCACCGGTTCCTGAGACTTCCTCTCATGTAGGTCCAGCTGTGGAGCCCATTTCTGAGACTACAGAAAGTTGTCAACAACCAAATCAATCCACACAGCTTTCAGAAACTGCATTAGAATGTCAGGATGTTTCGTTAAATGACTCAACCGGTGACATTAATGCAATAGCAGGGGTTTCCGTTGACATTTCTGCAGAGGTTTCACTTTGCCAGAATGAAGGGTGTCCTACTGATGGAAGCAAAGAGGAGGTAGCCTCTAGTGAGAGGATACAAGACCTTAAAGAGCTTACGGAAGAGCCGGAATCAGTTGTGGACATTATTGTCTCAGATTTAGATGACAAATCTCAACCTTTTGAAGAGTCTTCTTTGCCTATTGACTCTGAATGTTTTATCAAAGGTGATTTACAAAACGATGCGTCTGCAGTACAATCTTCTGAACATACTGGAGGTGACATAAATGTAGGAACACTCTTAGGAGAAGAAGAGGCAACTGAAAAAATAGAACAGTCAGACTCTTCACCTAAACCGGTTAAGCAAATTCCTGAGGAATATACTGGAGATACCGCAAACGAAAATAAAAAAATTGAGCCAGAGGAACAATCTATTTTACTGCCAACTTTGCAAGGGGAATCAGGATTTAAGGATGTTGCTACAGAGAAACCTGTACAGGAAAGGGAAATTGACTCCACTTCAGAGGAAACAATCAGCGATCTCCCTGATCCATCGGAAATCACAAACAATGATTGTGTTGAATCCAATGCACACTGCCAGCTCTCGGAAACCTCCAAGGAGAGCGCAAACACATCCTTAGAACCTGCCGAATGTGTGAATGACCTAGACTTGTCTTGTGCCTTATCCCAAACAGAAATCAAAGGCACCAGACCTTCTGAAACCAACTTCATTGATGGAATAACGATATGTGCTGAAAATCCCATTGAGGACAAAAGTGTTGACATGGCTACCAATATGAGTGAGACGACCATCTCTGAGGAGAGTCTGTTCTCTCTTATTGACACCACCAGTGGTTCAGCTCTGGAGAGCTCCTTCATGTCTGACCCACTCAATGGCTCATCCTCAACAGCTGAGCTCACTTCCCCTTTGGATAATAATAGTGGATTGCATCAGGATTTGGAACACACTTCCCCAGTGGATATAGACAATGGTTTGCCTGAGGAACTGCCGCCTTCAGACACACCTGAGTGCCTGAATGGATTACATCAAGATTCTCCTGATAGTTTGATGGAGCACAGTGGAACTCTTCAGCAATGTGCTGAGGAACTGCGTGTGGATCAAATCACAGGTAATGCAATTTACTTTTATGCATCTGGAGATGATCGTATAGATACAATTATTTTAGTCTGTCTAATAATATTAAATAATATCATGCTTTTGTTAGAATGACGTTTGTTTGTCATGTCAATCCAGTCAAATTGTTCACAGCTGAAGCTGATTTGTCATTAGTTTCATTGTATTCCGACACACTTTTGTGCGCGCTTGAGAATTCAATGGTGTTTGCCTTGCATGCCGTTTTCTATGAACACAACATTGAGTTATTATTATTATTACTATGGTAAATATTTATTCAGATTTTGTCTGTCATGTTATTTTTAGCAACGTTGAGCCTCTGTGTTGTCAGTTAAAAGAAAGCCATTTTGGTTTTGATTGATCAGTGGTTTAGGTTTCCATCCATGAGGGAAATACCTTCCTTGTTATTCAGGTCATAGTGTTAATAGGGAGTGTTTGCAAATGACACCATGTATTTGCAGCACACTGTATCCTGGCAACTTATTGATGTCACCACTGCTTCACATCATAGAAGGAAACAGTTTAAAGATTGTCTGACTTTTTTCATAAGGTTGACGCCCAGCTCACGTAGATGAGAATTCAGTGTTGTTCTACTAATAGCTGCTTGCTTCACTTGTTATTTATATCTCGTTCACAAAGCTGCGCATCTCATTTGGAAAGGAGGAATAAGGCACTTCCTTATTGTCAAAAGTTTTAGCGTTAATAATGCATATGATCTGTCAGCTTAACAGTTTTATCACAATTTGTTCATTTCTAAGTAAACGAATAACCCATAACCCTGTAATGTTCACTCCTCAAACATGAATCAGCAGCTGAGTTAATGAATTATGAATTGATTTTTAGAACTTTCAGTTAAAGGTCACATCATGTGAGTTTTCAGACAGAAAGGTTTTTAAATTACATCTCAAATTACCTGTTCCACTTGTAATCTGATGTTTAAATGTCACTGTTAAAAGATATATACAGTGGGTAATATAAGTACTCAATGCCTCACCATTGTTGTCTGAAAACAAATTTCTGAGGGTGCTGTTAACATGTTTTCATCAGATGTCAGAAACAACTAAAGTAATCCATATATACAAAGAAAACAAATTAATTGGTTCAGAAATTAAGATATGCGTAATAAAAGTAATGACACGGAAAAAGTATCGAACACATGAAGAAACGGAGGTGTAAAAAGGCATGGAAAGCTCAGACAGCAGCGGAAATCTCTTAATAGTTGGATAGCAAAGTCAGAGTAAATGAATATTAGCTGCTTCAGTCCCTAGATTTCCATAATGATAAAGTTGGATGGACATTTCAGCATTTCAGCAAGACAATGATCCCAAACACAGGCAAAAAAAACCTTTTAATTGGTTTCAGAAAAGAAAATAAAGCTGCTGGAATGGCCCAGCCAATTACAGGACCTGAGTCCAATAAAAAAAATAAAGATCAGAGTTTATAAACAACTCACAGAAATGTCAAGATTTTTAGACACTTTTGATGCCTGCGAGGAAAAAAAAAAAATCACACCTGAGCAATGCATGTTACACCATTCTCCATAAAGGTGTTATAAAGCTGTCATCACCAAAAAAGACTTTTATACAGGGTTTTAAACGCATCTTATAACTACAGAACTTTCTCCTTGTGTCATTACATTGTTATTACATGTAACAATTTTTATTTTAATTTAGTTGGCATGTTTGGATTTTTACAAAATCTGGGTCAATTTCATGTCAACAGCTCCTTTGCAAATATGTTTACCAAGAAAAATCATAGCGAGTTCATTACTTATTTTACCCGCTGTATACATGAAAATCATAGCGGCAGTTGAAATTTCAACATAATGAACATAAATGTAGTATAAAAGGACAAGGTTAACCTCTTCAGTAGTGAGGCTTGTTAATAAATTGGGACATGATGACATCAAACAATTAAAATGTATACAAATAAAGGAAGTATGACGTTTAAGTCACATAAAAGAGGTGATATAAACAAAGAATTATTGAAACAAAGCGTTTTCAAGTTACAAACCTAACCTGACCCTATCGTGCATGAATGATGAATTGGATCTTATTGTTTTCCTTTAATAAATTACAATCATTTGAAATCATATTTAACATTGTATATAATAAATCTAGTTAACTTAGTGTTAAAAAAATCAACGATTATGTATGATGATGTTTCTAATGTTTTAAATAACTGAATTTTCTATCATTACGCAATTTAAAGTCGATTAGTGAGGTATTTTTTTGATGGTTGTCTGCCTAAATTGAGGATTTATGCACTGAAGATGTGTATATCCTGGATTATTCTTATAATTATTATGATTATAATTATTATGATAATATTGTGGTGTATTCTATTAGTGGATGTGGTATTTGTGGTACAAAAATTGCATGGAAATTGTCTAGTAAATAGAAATATTTCAATGAGTGAATGATTCTAGTACTTGAATATTGGCTAAGGAATGATGACGTCAATAAAAACCAGTGACTTTAAAAAGTGAGTGGAGGGAATGAGACACAGAGAAAAGCTTTGAGCCTAAACATTTATGTCTTTTCCCAATAACAAATGTAAAATAAAATGAAATAAGATGACCATTTTCATGAGCGTTATCACAATTTCTTATATCAAGTAAAAAATAAACAACCCACACAGTGAAATGTTCACTCCTCGAACATGAATCAGCAGTTGAGTTAATGAATTACATATTGATTTGTGGAGGTTTCAGTTAAAGGTCACGTCATGTGAATTTCCCAGAAACTTTTGAACTTATTCAAATGAAACATTTTGTTTTTTGTACATGCTCAAACAAACCTAACCATCTACACCTAGTTTGACCGTTATTTTTACACCTTTTAAATCTGCTATTCTTGATTCCACCTCGCAGATGACAGCGCTTCAGGAGAGGATGCAGCAGACGGACACCAAGACTCCTCAGTAGACATAGCAAATTCTGAAGCGGTGAGTGTTCCTTGGCTATTATCCTCAACCTGCCATCCAGTAAATAAATCATTAACATTTAGACCCCTTGGTATGATTCACTCAGCATTCGCTTGCAGCCACCCTGAATTCTCAGTAACTAGGAAGGTGGTAGTTTCCCGAAAGGCTCCACTGAGCAAAAAAAAAAAAGAAAAAAATTGGAGGGATGTTAACCTGACCTGCCATAAATCTGATTTCTCTGCCTGGTGCTTCAGCGTTCTGACGCAGGTCTGAGTTGGAACTGCTGAACTGTGTCTTGTAAGGTCAATTGGTAGATATGGGAAAGCTGCCACCCTGTAGCTCATGCTGTTGGTTGATTGTGTGTGTTGTTTTTTGCTCATGGAGGAAAGATGACATCACCCTGAACACCTTTTTTTCCCAGTTGTGTGTCAGAGGGATGATATCAGTGGTGAGAAAACTCAAAGGGAGGGAAGATGTGGTAACTTGGGCGTTTATATGGACCAACAAGAGTGATAAAGTGAGATGTCTATCTTGAGTCGTTGGAAGCTGCTGATTAGATGATTCTTTTGTATGGTTTGCTTGTTTATTTTGTCATCTTCCTGTGGGAATCCATGTTGTTTTTATTGCTTGCTGTGGGGGTTCCTGATGTAATCAAAAGTCATTGTTAAAGGAATAGTTCACTCAAAAATGAAAATTACCCCATGGTGTTCTCCGTATATATGTGACTTTCTGTCATATAAATGAAGTTAGAATAGTTTTAAATTAGGGTTTTATATAGCCATGCTCTATAATGGTGTTGGATAGTGGCTTTTATTTTGAAAAAAAGTGCATAAATCTGTCATCAAACTAACTCATATGCCACCAGAGGGTAAATGCATGTCTTATCCACTTATAGTGGATTGATGGTTTTTGTAACACCAAATATTTCTCAATTTTAAATTGTGAACTACAATCACCAGGCCTGTCACAATAATCCGTATATCGACATATGGACATGACCTCAATCATTTTTGATGATGCAATATATATCGCCCGTACATAAAAAAACATTCTAGCAACATTTTAGCTGAACATCTCTCTCTATTGGAGGTGTCAGTAATGGTTAAAAAACACTATAGTATTTACTATAAAGAGAATGAAATATGATGTGTTCTTTGGAAGAGTGTATTTGCATTGTGTTGCTATTGCCAGATTGTCATTCTGGCATTCTATAGTGAGTGGCATAAAATGACAATAGTATAACAATAATATCGTTTATCACTATATATGTTTTGATGGAATATATCGCACAACCAAAAATAGATATCGTGACAGGCATAACAATCACTGACATCCAACAACATGTTATGCTTACCTGATGTTACATATGTAACAGACACTCCAGGAATAAACGTGTCTCACAGGAACCACTTACCGCATTTACCAAGAATAAGACAACGAACAAGAAAATTAGTTGGTATGGTGTTACTGTATAACGTTATACAGTATATTGCTCTTACGTTGCTGCGTACATACATGCATACATAGTTGAAGCCTGAATTATTAGCCCCCTGTTTATTTTTCCACCAATTTCTGATTACGGAGAGAAGAATTTTCAACACATTTATAAGTTTTAATAACTCATTTCTAATAACTGATTTATTTTATCTTTGCCATGATGACAGTAAATAATATTTTACTACATATTTTTCAAGACACTTCTATACAGCTTAAAGTGACATTTAAAGGCTTAACTAGGTTAATTAGGTTAACTAAGCAGGTTAGGGTAATTAGGAAAGTTATTGTATAACTATGGTTTGTTATCGAACACAATATAGCAATTATCGAAAACAAAATAGCTTTAAGGGGCTAATAATTTTGACCTTAAAATGGTTTTTAAAAAATTAAAAACTGCATTTATTCTAGCTGAAATAAAACAAATAAGACTTTCTCCACAAGAAAAAATAAAAATCAGACATACAGACATGCACAAAATAAGACATACTGTGAAAATTTCCTTGCTCTGTTAAACATCATTTGGCAAATATTTAAAAAAAGAAAAAACAAAACAAAGAGGGGCTAATAATTCTGATTTCAAGTGTATATCTACCCATCTTGCGTCATACGTCATATACATCAGTCACGCATAATATGTTTTCGACCACTTCCATACATCAGTGACTGGATTTCACAAATTGTGTACTAGTAAGTTATGGGTAGAGCTAGACAGAATCTGCAGTCATTTATTTGCTATTTCGGGTTTATACAGAATGGTTTTGGGAGTATAGTAACTAATAACGTAATTTATGAAATAAAAGATATGTCTTTTACTTTTATTTAATGTTTTCGATGCAAATCCAATTAGATCCACTTATTTGGTAAACAAAGAAAGTCTCTCATAATTATCTACTAAAAGACAAAATCTTACTTTACGAACACTATTGTAAATAAATCATATGAACATTTTCATATTAGTCAGTAGCATTACTGAAATGAATTAAACTGAATAAATATAAACAGATTTATACAGGTAAATAAATAGACTCAATGATTGGCTAAAAATCTGCAGAAATCTGTGATTAATAACTGTGCCTTGCTATGGGGTAATTTTCATTTTGGGGAACTGTCTTTAAGGCAGTGAAAGAAAATCAGACATTGTTTCTTAAAAGGCCTTTTTAAAATCAAGGATGATCAAGTTTTAATGATAACTTCCAGCTAACAAATGATAAACATTCTCGGCCAATCAGAATCCATCCAGCATTTAAATTGGCAGACAACAAAACTACAACATGCATTTATAATAAACAGCATGATAAACTCTGATGGTATGGATGCTAATTTAGTTAGCTTTATTGTTATTATTTTGGTGTGAACAGACCTTGTGATGGAAATGCAAACTGATACTTGTCTCTGCTAGCATGTTGTGGCCTATATTGTCTTTGTTTTGATAGTAGTACACTCTAACATGGGCGATGAAATATTTTCTCTCTTAAGTGATCGTACTGAAAGACATAGTGGGTTTTGATTCAGTCTGGGGAAAACTTTCTTTTTTAAGAATTAGCGGGGAATGCTAAGTCTCACCGTTAGCCAGTTTAAGCAGCGCTCTTTAAGTTCTGGCTCTGTCTGAACTAACATAATAACAAAAAAGATCTTGGTTATCAGTTGTCTGTTTATTTTTACATTTGTCATCACCTCTCTTGTCAAGCTAGCTTACTGTGTCTAGTTAGCGTCTAAAAACAGGCTACTTTTTCACTTATCTGCTGTCTGGCATGCAGACTTGGACTGCATTATGAGGCTGTGTAGCTACATTGTCAGCATTTGAAAGAAATTACACTGGAACATTCTATCTTTAAGAGGACTCTCGAGATAAGTGCAGGGGCCACATTTATAGAGCATCTTAACTTTGACTAGCATGCTAATTTCGCTCTTGCTGGATAAGTCCATTTGCAGTATTAAACTCAATGTTTTGAGTCATTTTGTAGCTTTTTGATTCCTGGGTTAACTTTTCCTATCATCATCATAATTTATCAAGGCTGATTGGAAGTTAAATCTGAGTTTGCTTTATTCAAACTGATTTGTTATGCTAACAGATTTCATGACTGATGTGTGTTTTTCCACATCAGAAAGGCTCAATCTTCACATATTTATTTGATTTGGAGTTAGCTGATGAATTAATACATCATTACACTTCCATCCAGAGCACAACGTGATATTAACTATTCTTGAAGATGATTTTTACGTTTAAATAGAATTTACATGCTTAATCATTCTTATTTTAACTGATTTTTAGATGGTGTTAACCTAAAATGTACTGTGATGGATAATAGGATGTTTGCTTGTGTTTAGCTTCTCATTTGGCATCTAGAGAGCTGTGGCTCCCTCTTGTGTTCATAAGTGCTATAACTTCTTCCAGATGTGCTGTCTAGAAGTCTACATGTGTGTTGTAGAAAGAAACAAGGGCAAAAAAGCACAGACTGTGGTCTCAATGCACCACCAGCAGCATATGTTCGGCCTATTCTCTTTTGACACAGCTTTTTTTTTTTTTTTTTTTTAATTCCTTTTATCTGCCCTCATGTGGCAGGCCAGATGCATTGTGGGAACCCCCTTTAAAGGAGTTCCTTTTTCACAAAGCATCTAAACTATTAAACCACACTCACCGCCCCTGGGAAAACAGTTCTTTAAAAACACGCACGCAACTCGAAAAAGGGACAAGGCCGCCTCTCAAGCGCAGGAATGTGAAGTGTAAGAATGGCGTGATGTTGAAGAAAAGCAAAAGGGCTGGTGTTGCTGGAGTGGGAGGGCTGAAGACACCAGTGAGGCTGGTCTTGATATACACACACACACTCCTTCCATTCATGCATCTGTTTGTTGGCTCGGCTGCTGATGGAAATATCCTTTGTATTCTTCTCGACTTCTGTGCTTCTGCTCCCCCCTTTCAAGTCTTTGTTTTTTTCTTTAGCTCAGTTCATTTTCCTTTGTTTTCTCTCATTTTTGTCCTTCCAGAAAGTAATTTAATCACCCTCATGTTGATCCAAACCCGTGTTTTTGTTCCATGGCACACAAAGGGCAGTGAATTCATCAAAATTACACTAAAGTATTTAAACATTTTCTAAAAGTGCATAATCAAGACTAATGTGTGCTATAATTTCAACACAATCTCACAGCAATTTGTAACTTTTTGATGTAGGGGTTATGAATTTGTATGATCTCATTTGTTCAATTTAGTACGATTTGCTTATGCCCAATGACAGTTGGGTTTAGGGTTGGGGTTGAGGTTGGGTGCCATGACTCTTTTTAAAATCGTACGTTTTTGTACCAATTCAAACCAACTTTTTGATTTAGTGGTTAATTCGTATGAATTCATACAATCTTGTTTGTCCAATTTAGTACGATTTGCGTATGCCCTAATGACTGTTGGGTTTAGGGTTGGGGTTGGGAACCATGTCTTCTTTTAAAATCGTGCATTTTTGTACCGATTCATACCAACTTTTTGATTAGTGGTAAATTTGTATGAATTCGTACAATCTCATTCTTCCAATTTAGTACGATTTGCTTATCCTCCAATGACGGTTGGGTTCGGAGCCATGTCTCCTTTTAAAATCTTACGTTTTTGTGCCAATTCATACCAACATTTTGATTTGGTGGTTAAATCGTATGAATTCGTACAATCTCATTTGTCCAATTTAACACGATTTGCATATCCAATGGATGGATATTGCATATCCAATGACGGTTGGGTTAGGGGTGGGGTTGGGTGCCATGACTCCATTTAAAATCGTACATTTTTGTACCAATTCGTACCAAATTTTTGATTTAGTGGTTAATTTGTGCAATCTTATTCGTCCAATTTAGTACAATTTGCTAATCCCCCAATGACGTTTGGTGCCATGACTCCTTTTAAAATCACCTATTTTCGTGCCAATTAGTAAACAAAACGTAAAATATTTCCTCGTGAGATCAGGCTGGAAATTTTATATCTTTTCAAATCATTAGGCTTTTTATATTTGGGTATTTTACCCTGATTTAAGAGAAAGTTAAATCCTAAAAGAGTGGTCTAATGCGACCACTTATATACAACTGAAAATGTTAAAGTGGGATTTAGATCAAAGCAACGTGGGATGTCTAAACTGACATAAATTAAAGTTTTGAAGTAATTTCAGTGGCAACAAATCTTGTTTTTGTGTACGGCGGAGGTTAAATTTTTGCTGATTGTTGATTGGATGGAGCAGGATCAATATATAGAGAAGGGATGTTTATGCTGACAAAATGATTGAATAAGTCTGGCCTGTCACACTGTAAAAAAATATACACCAACAAACTTCACATTATTACAATAACATTTTAAATTAGATTTTTTTGGTTATACAAAGTTAGCTTAATATATTACTGATACAATTAAAAACCTTTAAGCAGAAATTATATTTTTTTTCAGTTGTTAAAATTAAAATAAAGAAAATCCACAAAAAAAAAGTGCAAATACTGACTCCCATTTAACGCTGACTCTTCCAGTAAGCTGTTAATCAGTGAGTTTAAGAATCAAGTAAATCCTATTTGTGGATGAATCGTTCTGACTGGGTTTGTGAATTGAATCCGCTAACTCGAACTAAATGACTCATTCCTGAATCAGTTATGGCTGAATTTTCTCTTGAATATCAGTATTTTCACTCTATTTTTCTCAGAATGCTTGTCATATGGTTTCAGGAGACTCTAAATATTGCACCTAACCCACATGGACCACTATTATGATTCATTAATTGTGTGTTTTTTTCATTTGGTTGTAATTACATTGACATGCGTCCAGGATATTCTAGTATTGCACAGAGCAGCCATGAAGGTCAGTAAAAAACACTTTCTTAAATAACTATTCTTTTAAAGATGAGTTAAGAGTGAAACGCAGCAGTAACATGCGCCGGGATCCCCACAAAGAGCCCTTGTTTCCACTATCCCCTCCTCCACTGGATAATCACACGCACGCATGCAAACACACAGTAAAGATCAAATCGACTGCGTCAGGACAAACCTACGCACTTATCTCAATATCTGTTTCTCCTAAGAACACGTGAGGCACTTCATGCTAAACATGGAATCATGTATGAGGCTGTAATTGAAGGTGTTTTTTGACCTCAAGGTGTGCCCGTATGACACTTTGTGTGTTTTTGTATGAAATTATATATACCCACACTATGTCACCCTGATTATATTGTATGGCAGATGGAAACTCCCAAGCAAATGTGGAAAAACGTTTTCAATTCAGCATGCAAGCATTGAAAGAATGTTGCTGCTCTCCCAATTTTGTAGGGTTTAGCAATACAATGTTTTATTATTACTTTGTGCTTGTAGATTGAACGTTTAATTAATAGGTATTTCCCAGTCAGCCTTATTATTATATATTATATTATAATTTGTAGCATTTACAAAAAAATTAAGCTAGTTTTTGCTACATTTAGTCACCAGGATATTGTTATTGTATGCTTATCTAAACATACAATAGATCAAAAGAAAGAATGGAGTGTTAGCTTAATAAATAAATAAATAAATAAATAAATAAATAAATAAATATATATATATATATACATATATATTATATATATATATATATATATATATATATATATATATATATATATATATATATATGATATATATATATATTATATATATATATATATATATATATTAAACAGGGTAAACTGAAATAAAAATATAAATCTAGCTAACATGCAAAGCTTTTAATGCTATTTATACTTCTGCGTCAAGCGCATGAGTATGGTACGGCGCAGCCTTCGTGTGGTCGCATAGCCCTTGTTGTGGCTGACACCGACGCTGTCGTGCACCTCTTAAAAAATTTAACTACACATCGCAACAACGCGTAGCACAAGCTCTGGGATTGGTCAACTTGGTAGTGGTGACGAGCGTGGGCAATGATGAGAGCCTGATGGAGTGAGTGTTTACAAGTGTCGAGTCCTGTGAAGGAGCTCCATGTGGAAACTTTTATTTTCTGTTTATCTTATGATTTAAGTTGTTGCCCGTCTGCCAGTTCCTGCCTCTGAATGAGCAAGTTTTAGCTACTTGTACATTAAGGTAGGTCACCCACAAAGAAACGCAGAGAAATATAAAACCTACTGCCAGCTAGAGTTTCGGAAGTGTTATTGCAGAGCAACACAAACAGCACGCAGAAGTATAAATTCACGGCTACACGTAAGGCAGGCGACATGGGTCCACACCGATCACTTAACGCTGAAGTGTAAATCAGCCTTTAGTGTGGGAAGGGTTCATACCAAAAAAGTAACATAACACAAAGTTGAGATACAATTGAGTCCATCCGAAGCTTGCAGTGTCATATACATTAGTGTCACATAAGAGTTTCGTCACACTATGTTAATACGCATTTTGAAATATTGCATGAGAAATGAATGATTGAAATTTAATATTTAAAAAGTCCTTAATTCACGTATAAATTTTTATACTTTCTCGGGGTGAATAATGGAAGAATAAACTCCTGACGTAGCAAACATTACTTCCATATGATCAATCAGCGATCTCTGTTATTCTTACCTTTTTTTTTTTACTGTTGGTTGCTAGGTTACCAATACTGCAGCCAGCCACTCTAACTTGATGGAAGCGCACCTAATTCGCATTTGGAATACTTTTTTTTTTTTTTTTTTGTGTGAACTTTGAAAAGATTTGTTTTATGTTATGATGGAAATTCAGCTACTGTGGGTTCGGCTTTCTGTAATGCCAGGTAGTTTGAACTTTTATGCTCTGCCAAAAAAAAAAAATGCTTCAGTTGTGCTGAAAAAAGTTGTGTAATGACAGAAAATATTGACAATTTCATGGATAGAGCTCATGTTTAGTAGATATAAAATTGATATAAACGTAAAGCATAGGTCTCAGCTCGATTCCTGGAGGGCTGCAGCTCTACACAGTTTAGCTCTAACTCGCCAAATAATCGAGTGTTCAAAAGAGTCATGAACACCTTCATTAGTTGGATCAGCTGTGTTTGATCAGGGTTAGAGCTACTGTGCAGAGCTGCGGCCCTCCAGGAATCGAGTTTGAGACCTATGATGTAAAGCTTGAAGTTCGTCACTTCCACCTAAATGAATCAACGATTTTATTCACGTTTCTCATTAAGTCATAATCAATTACAGTACATGCTCCCTAGTATCCGACTTGCCCGCCCCCTTTACGATGCTTTGTTTTTTGCTTTTCATTTGATGCACTTGAGCTCAACCACTCTCACAGGCAAAGCTGTGATAAAATAAAACGCTATTGGCTGTTTTTTAAAAGGGGAGGAGCTACATTATGTCCCACACTCTCTTCGTGTTTCATTGAATAAAGATGCACATTTCAAAGCACTTCATGGCACCTTTTAATGTCTTGAATTAAGATATTTTACAAAATATTTATTTAATTATATTTACTTTAAGCAAGTTTTTCTTGTTTTATACCTCCGTTACGTAATGTTTTTCTTGAAATTATCCTATATAACAGATTTTTTTTCTTCTTGTTTTGCGCAAAAATGAACTCGAGCTAATTCGCTTCCGATTCTCAGTTTCTCTGAAAACTTCAATTCAAGTTCCTCACACCACCTCGACTGCATTAAATCCCAATGATTCCCATTATCCGGTGGCCTTTCATCATCCTCGCCATTTGAAACAGTTGCCATGGCTCCAACTGTTAGTCGCATGACGCTTCAATACAGATAGCGATCTTTTGCTTCCAAATGCAAAACTAAATGCAATTTAACCTGACGTTATCCTGTTGCGACGAATGTAGATCAACAGATGATCACAGCTAAATCTTTCTGATAGATTATCCCCTTGGATCTTGAACACACAAAACATGGTGTGTGATCTCCAAACAGTTTCAAAGATGAAAACGTTCTAATCAGCAAATTTGTGTGACAACCTCTGTTAACTGATCAGAGGTCAACCCTATTGAGAAAGATTGAAGATGGAAACTGTGAGAGGAGGAATGGAAAGGATCAGCTTAAATAAAACAAAAACAAAACAAAACGGTAAAAGCAGAAGAATAGCCAGCGACATAAAAAAAGAGGGAGTGTGCCGAAGAAAAGAGGAGAGTGAGAGAGGGTGGGGAGAATGAAGTGTGTGAAGGAGGGAGGGAGAGTGAGAAACGGGCTGGGTCATGGTGCAGATGTGCCGAGAGTTGCTCATTTTTTCCCAATGCTTGACTGGGAACTCCACAAGTCTCGGGCTTCATGTTGGAATATAACAGAACTTTCTATTCCTACTTGACATTTCACCTTCGGGAAAGATGTACGAGCGACACCGACGAAGATACAGCCTGTGCGCGAAGAGCGAGCGATCTGTGGATGTGGTTTTGATAAAGGTATGAAGCAGAAAACTAGAAGTTGTGTTATCTGTTTGTTAAAATCTGAAAATTTTGCATATTGTGCTGTTGACAATTTCTTTTGTTGTTAGATTGCATTGATTAAGGTTGGAAGGGAATGTTTTTGGGATGCCAGAGGTTTGAATTGAAGGTGTGTGCGTGTGTTTCTGTGTGTGTGTGTGTGTGTTTGAGAGCTTTGGAGCTTTGCTGCTTGGCTTGGGTGGAGTTCAGTTTTGGATGTGGAATGATGAGGCCTGCTTTTCAGTTTTGGCCGTCGTTCTCAGCTGACTCTTGGGTTTGACGTTTTGTACCAGACGTGCCGGAGTTTGATTTTCGTAAACAATACTGCATTGAGTTTTCAGCCTCACTCGCATGTTTGTTGTCAAACAAGAGCTGAAACCCGAGACTTCCAAGTCTGTGTTTTGTATTCGCTAGGATTTAGATTTGTTGTGTAATTTCAAAACAACATGCGAGTTTCATCTCTGTAGCTGAGGGATAAAGGTGACTCCAGAAATTAGCATTTCAGGGACTTTAATATTTAACAAAAAAAAAGATTGAATTATTTACAAATTATTGTCGAGCTATTTGTTTAAATCTGTGATTCTTCTTTCACATCTACAATTTAGTGCCCACATTTGTCCGTCTGTAATTTGCACAATTTATCAAAGTTTCCTGTTTTGGACACTAAATGAGCACAATATGAATTTCAAAAATGCTAACTGCCTGGCAATCTGTGAGTTTCATATTTAAACTTCAGAGAAAAAGGTGTCACAATATAAGCATAATTTGAATTTAATTGTTTGACAATTTGAAACCTGTCAATTCTGTCTTTTATCATGGTCATAAGGGTTTCAATTCGAACACTGAAAACTTTTAATTTAATTTTCATATGAATTTGTATTTAGTTTTTTTTTTTTTTTTTACTTGTAATGGAAATGTTAGTGTCATGTTATCTACAAAGCCGTCCCCAAAATTCAGCAGTTTCATTTTTGACAAATCATTATTTTTGGGGAGATTTTACTTGCAAAAGTTTGACAGTAATTTTCGAACCAAAATTTACACTTGTGACTTCTCTGTCCAAATAGTATTTCATGTTTACAGATTTTAAATGTATTTATTCTTTTAGCTTTGTCTATGATTGACACAACTGTCCCCCAAAATTTGATGAAATCATTTCTTTACAAAGAAACAATGACTTGTAATAATAAATAAATCAATAAATATTAAAGCTTAAAGACGACCCTCATATGTAGAATAGAGTCACATGCATAGCTCATGTGTGATTTTATTATTATTTTTTATAGACTTAAACAGATTGTAAACATCTTGATGGTTCTGTGGGTTGGTTTTTGTCTATTCAAACTGAGCTTTATTTTGTATTCTCTATTGGATTCAAGTCAGGTGATTGGCTGGGCCATTCTACAGCTTGATTTTCTGAATGAATATGTATTCATTAGTTTCAAATAAATGTCTGCGTGTCATATTTATACTTTAGAGACAAAAGTGTCCCCAAAAGTTTTCAAACTTCAAACCAACATTTATTGTGGGACATAACATTTTTCTAAATAAGTACAGCATGATCTACACATAAAACAATTCTTATATCTGCATATTACAGCCAAAACTGCCACACAAAGTGAGGCAAATTTGACAATCACCTTGTGCAGACATCCAATTATTTCTGATATCGACAAAATAACTTGCAAACCAACACTAAAGTGATTTGACATTGCTGTCTGCATTTCATATTTACAATAATTTATATTGAAAGGTTCAAAAACAGTCCATATGCTTCATAATTTTCAGAAACAAAATGTTCCCAGAGGTTATCAAAATGTAACACTGCCACCTTTTAAAAATGCAGGAGCTTTTTACTAAAGCATTATCTAGAAACATGCCCAAGCGTTATGAAAACAATAGTAGTCTGCTGCGTGTCCTAATTTAGATATTGTGTGTGTGGGAACAGAAGAGAGGCTGGAATGCCGTCAGTATGTTGGAGGTTGTATATTTAGTGGCTGTTCTGGTACTGTATCAGCGAAGGTCACATCCAGACACATAAAGGGGCCCTTCTACAGTCTGACCCCTCGATTATAGGCCTCTTGATAAGTGGATTGGTTCAGGCTGCCTGTTATCTCCATTCACTTCTCCTGCTTCCTTCTGCTCTCCATCAGCTGACGTCAGGTCTGAGAGTCAAGTTTAATAAATCATCTCATTATAGTAGGTTTAAAATATTGAAAATGTTTAATGGGGAACTGCCAATGAATTCTATATAGAAGCCACAAGATCAAATATTAAATGCCAATGAATTCTATATAGAAGCCACAAGATCAAATATTAAATCTTAATATTAGATTTTAACGAAGGTTATTTGTTGCTAGCGACGTGCAAAGTGACTAGCTTCATTAATGTTTAATGCTTAATTAATGTCGACTTGTCTAATAACCCCCAGACTGGTCACAAAACCATACAAATCTATAAACCAGACCTGCTGCAAAAAAAAAAAAACTTCTGTAGATGTGTTTGGCTTCAAATAAGATTTTTAGTGCTAGATGGTATAGAAATTTACCCCAATTTTTTTTTTATAATAATATATTTATTTTTATGTATATATTTTTTGAGTTGGTGTTTCTTTTATTTGCAGTAACTGTTTTTTTCCACTGCAAAACACACAACTGAACAGAACAATCACAGTGAAAACAATACAATATACAATAATACATGCCAAGTTTGTATTCGATCTTCCAGAATATTGTGCTTGTTCTAGAGATCTTGTTATAACTTAAGAAGATTTTAAATCTGGAAAATTGCCCCCCCCCCTCCCCCATAAATAAATCTAATAACAAAAAAGTATATTATTATTTTGTTTATTAATAATTAATTAATGCATATTTTTACCAAGTTTTTTTTTATTCCAATGACATGTTTTTTCTTAAAGCACACTTTAACTGCAAATATACAATGAAACGCTTATATAATAATATGTGTCATGTTTGTATTCATTTTAAGAAAACACAATACTAATGTTATAGCTTAAGGAGATTTTAATTCTCACCAATTGTCATTTTCTGGGGAAATAATATAACAAAATAAAATAAAATAATAAAAATTGTATTAGTTGTATTTTATTACTGTTTAATTATTATTATTTTCAATAATTAATTTCCCTTTTTAATGGCAAGGTGCAACCAGCTGATAACAAACCCTCCTTGACTTTCAAGTTTGTGTGTTTCGGCAAAAAAGGGAATTAAAACCAATTATAGTGACCTCATTTGTTGACATGACATCAGTGAACTTGCAGCTATCACCATAAGTATTGAATCACATTCAGTGTATGTTGTTTGCATGCGTACAAGCTTGAGGCGTGCAATAAGTTGCTGGCTGCAGTTCACTTAATGGTCATCGGTGTCACTTACAACAAGACTTTTTGATTTCGATGAACAATATTAACTTTATAAACAATCAGCAGTTAATTTTAAAAGTGTGTTTGGGTGTAGATGGATTAAATTGCTGGTTGCAGTTCGCTTAATCACCACTGGTGTCGCTAACAACAAGACATTTCGTAAATTCGATGACAATAATAACTATAAATGATCAGCAGTTAATTTTAAAAGTGTGTTTGTGTGTAGATGCATTAAATTGCAGGTTGCAGTTCACTTAATCACCACTGGTGTCACTGACAACAAGACATTTTTAAAATTTTGATGTACAATATTAACTTCATAAATGATCAGCAGTTAATTTTAAAAGTGTGTTAGGTGTAGATGCATTAAATTGCAGGTTGCAATTCAGTCAATTGCCACCGGTGTCACTAATAACAAAACTTTTTGAATTCTACGTACAATATTAACTTTATAAATGATCGACAGTTAATTTTAAAAGTGTGTGCAGTTCACTTAATTGCCACCGGTGTCACTAACAACAAGACATTTTTAAATTCAATGTAAAATATTAACTTTATAAATGATCGTCAGTTAATTTTAAAAGTGTGTTAAGGTGTAGATGCAATAAATTGCTGGCTACAGTTCACTTAATTGACACCAGTGTCACTAGCAACAGACATTTTTAATTTGATGAAACAATATTAACTTTATATGCAATAAATTGCTGGTTGCAGTTCACTTAATGGCCACTGGTGTCACTAATAACAAGACTTTTTGAATTCTAAGTACAATATAGCCTCCAAGCTGCTTGTATATATTATTTTTTATGGTCAGTCTTGATTGTCTCAGTGATAAAAGACCCTTAAATCAACATTATTCGTGCTTATATTTGCAAGGTGATATATTATTATACAGTGCACAGTAAGCGTCTATGGTGGAAAATGGAGAGGGGCTGTTAAACTAATCTTAAGATTCAAAAAAAGTGAGCCGCAGGTGCTGGTCAGCGCTAAGTGAGGATTGAGAAAGACAGGTTGTCTACACCGGTTTCAAAAAACACCCAAAGGAGCACTTTCCAATTGACGCAAACCTTTGTTGTAGCATATTCCTTTCAGCCGGGACCTCCTTGATATTGATCGAGAAGCCAAATGGCTACTTAACACCTCACTTAAGTCATTTCACAGATGTTTTGCTCAGGAACTAAATCGGTAGGAGAGCCATACAAAATCTGAGGCAGTATTAAAATCTCTGTAGCTCCTAGCTCGTATTAGTGTCCACTTATGTGTCATAGCTTTTCCTGTCTATATAAGTTGGTCATATCTGTGAATGTGTCCAGAATGTCAAGCTCAGACCACAGTTTGCGGACAGTCTCCTCCTCTCAGCACTCAATGGATTGCAGCTCTGTTTCATAAGCCATTCGGAAGTTCAGTCATCTCTAAATATAGGCCTTCTCAACAGTCTCCTTTTCCATGATTAGACCACGCTTATGCTTGGTTTTCGGCTTTGCTTCAAAATTTAATCTGGCTTTGCTTTGAAAAATTTAATATCTTTGAAAAGTTTGCAATCTGCGTGATTGTTTTTTTGGCTTTTAGGGTGGACTTTCACCTCGGTGGATAGTCACCCTTAAATAAGTTTGCATTAATTTGAGGAAACTTACAGTAAAACTGCAATAATGTGAAATTTGTTTTCTTTTAGAGTGTTTTCACACCCATGCTTTATTTAGTTCAGTTGAATCGCACTAGAGTTCATGTTCCCTCTTGGTGCAGTTCGTTTGGGTGGCTGTGAATGTAGCAATTGTACTCGAGTGTGCACCAAAAGCGGACCAAAAAAAGCGTACTGAAACCTTCATGAAGGGGTGGTCTCGGTACGCTTTCAACAAACCCTGGAGCGGTTCGTTTGTGGTGAGAACATAATCCGAACTAAAACAGACCCAACCGCAAAAAGTACTGCGCCTTTTTGGAGTAATTCAGTTGCCATAGTCCGATGCGCTGCCCCATCTTATGGGGTGTGGAGGGAAAATATTTGTTGACAGCGCTTTACCAACAATTTTAAACGGAGAGAGAGAGAGGTAAAAAGAAAATGACCTGATGTATCGTTGGTATTTCCGGAAGATGACCATGTCGCAGTTTAGCGAAATTAATTCACGCCTCCTCCTGAAGTGACTTGCAATGTGCCTTTGCTGTTTGCAATGCATTAAAACATTGTTTTCCAGCCGCAGCCTCGGTTCATTCTCAAAATGTATAGTTTGTCTAAAGTGATGTATACAAACTATATAGTAAACTATGATTAGCGATACAATCAGCCAGCGCAGTCGCTCCACAGTAAAAAGTGTCTGCCGGTTTGTTTACCTGCGGAAGTACCATTGGCATTTTCCCGCACGTTAATTCTGATCAATCGAAAAGCAGTTTAGGAAATGCATTCAATAACATCTGACCAATGAGTAATGTGAATTTTGTCACATGACTGCATTTTGGATCTTTTCAACTGGTTTGGACCAAAGCGACCAGTGTGGAATGAAAAGCACCCATAAAACGGCCGAAAAATGCTACAATGTATCATTTGTTGCCCTTGGTCCGGACCAAATGAACCAAACCACAGATGTGAAAGCACCCTAAGATGGTTGTTTTTGATGGTTAATATATTTGAAATTATAGTTCATCCTATTTAGTCAAGGCTGATAATTGTCACATGATCCTGAATTCTAATTGATTTGATGCCCAATAAACTTTATTACCATTTATTTCAGGATCCTTTGAGTAGAACATTCACAGTAAGGTAATATGTTTTTAAAAATACAAATATCTTTTCACATATAACTTAAAATGCAACTTAATATAACTTTAATCTAATATAATATGCCTGGAAATGTCCAAGAGTAGTATTTGGGCCACCGAGACTTGGGGTATATTTACTCAACACCATTATAAACTAAAAGCTGAGAACATTTTTATTTTTTTGAACAGTGATGACATGCGCATGTTGTGTTCATCCCACAGACCTGAACTATTGCTTGACAGCCAAATCAGCAGTGACTACTACAGCAATGTATGTGCATGTATGTAGTGCCACCTAATGGCCTGGCATACAAAATACAGCACTTTTTATTTATATTTTGTATTTTTTTTTTGTATTTTTGCCTTTATTTTGATAGGACAGTACATATTGTCAAGAAGCAATGTTGGAGAGTGAGGGAGGGGAATGTGATTTGGACAGGTCCACGAGTTGGGACTCAAATTTGGGACGTCTAGGTTATCGCTGTGCACAAAATACAGCAGTATTGTCTGTTATATTTATTCCTATTTGCAGATCTGTGTGAACCAGGGTATTTTGATAACCTTGTCGTCTGTGTGCAAAAAATTAAAGAAAAGAATGTTTCATCATTGCCATGAAAATATACCCCCCAACCCCCCCAACAACAGCATTAGCACAGTGTTATTGTTCGCACAGGAAACATTCGCTCATAGTGTCTTTGCAAAATCTACTTTTAAATTTTGCTGGCCCACTGCTGTCCTGTTTTAGGTGTCCCAGGGGAAGAAGACCGTTTGGTGAAGGCAATTCTTAGGGTAGTTTCCTGTTCTTGTGACATGAGTTCCCATAGGAAGTCAATACCATGTCAGCATAGGTCACACGAAGTTCACCAGGATCATGTTTTTGTGAGTGCATCTCTTTTTTGCTGTCTTTTTGAGGTGTTTGATTTGCCAGTCAATAAAGTGTTCCACACAGTAACCCGCAGTAGTGCAAGACAATTACTTCTCATGCCTGTGGAAATGCATACAGGGCTTTTACAACCTACATCATGTGATTCCACACAACACCCCTTTGTTGTAATTCCTTTAGTTTTCTGACCAAACAAACACATGGTCTCAAAGACTGTGTTCCCCTCTTATACATTTTCGGATGGTATCTTTCATGCAGTGTGTAATATTGCCATTTGTGAATGTAAAAGGTCAGAATGATCAAACTGTGTGCTATAAATTTTGTTTTTGTCTCTTAAAAAAAAAAAACACAAAAAAAAATGTAAAGGTATTACCTTAAACAACATATTTTGTGACATCACAAAATAAAAGGTTAGAGCATACTCTAAAAATAAAGACTTTTTATTTTGTCCATATGGTATATATTCACAGTCCCATACTCAAGTATATGCAGCATTAAACATAAATAGGTTCTTTAATACAATGCTGTCTGGCATCCATTTCAGTTTTCACCTGGTATTTACTGTACATCCATTTAAATGCATCTCTTGTCAAGACCCTTCATCCCACTTTTGCAGGAATACTTAATGTGATCCATGAGTAATATTACAGGTACTTATTACTATCACAGATCGATCATAATCCATCTGTTTTTGTTCAACGTGACGAAGAATGCACACCTTATTTTAGTTTATTTACTTCCAGAACATCCCATAATGATATCCTGTTTTGTTGTTGAAGAGTAGATGGGTTTTTTTGGGCAATGGACACAATCTGATAAATAATGCATTTTGTACTACGTTGGAACGTGATGAAGTGGACAAGCTCAAAACATTATGACATTAACACCTGTATTAAGCATCGTCTATATGTGATTAGACTTTAATTCAGGCCCTAAAATGCTAATATAAATAGTATGAATAGAAAGGGAAATCCAATACAACTGGAAGTTTTTATTACATGATGATCACGTGACCAGGCAACTTCTTATCACTAGGGATGCACAGAAATTTTGTCCGGTCATAAATTTCAGCCGAAAGAAAATGAGCTGAAAAAACATTATACTGCTGCAGCCATAGTCATTGCACGGAGTGAAGCAGCTTTCACACCGGATGCGGAAATTAATGCGCTATGAAACCTTTTAATTTGATTGTGCCATGCAAAAGCCAGTTTGTTGTCAAGTAGACCAAAACACAAACGCATCGTTCAAAATAGCTCAATATTAGGCTCTGTGGGTATTTCGTACATGAACCCATATACTTATCTGTGCATAAACTGCACACGCTCACCAGAAAAAAAAGTCCTCTAAAATAATGCGCTGACAAGACATTTCTATCTTAGCGTTGTTCCTCCTGTTTGCAATGGTGCTACTGTACTGTCATGAAAAGCTGGCTAAAAAGACGCCTCCTGACTTGTTCACTGTCGATACAATGTGGGGTATTTTATTGACTATATAGTATAATATAATGTAACCCACTTGTCCTACACCACCCAAGCCGATATGAGCTGGGATCGAACCGGTGATTCTTTTTATTGGAGTCTGTTGCTCTAACAAGGATGCTAAAGACCATGGCCTCTAGCGTCAGTCTCTAGAACACCTTTAGAGGTCAGAGGAGTGACGTTTACCTGCAAAGCACTTTGCTAGCTGGCTTCCATTATACTCACCTCCCTAAACCTCACTCCCATCCCGGACGAGCCCCCATGTGTAACCCATTGGTCTAACTGCACCCAACCCTTGCTGAGCTGGGATCGAACCAACGATTTTTTGCATAAGAGTCAGTTGCTGTAACAAGGAGTCTAAAGACCATGGCCTCTAGCGTCTGTCACTAGAGCACTTTTAAGGGTCAGAGGAGTGAGGTTTACCTGCACAGCACTTCACCAGCTGGCCTCCGTTACATTTAAGTTATAGAGTAAAATTTAAAAAGACTTAACTATATTATTGAATAAAATAATATCATTTTTTGGTTCTCGGCCAAGTGCATCCAGAACTTTTGGTTTTAATTTCAGTGCATCCCTACTTATCGCTCATTTCCCACCAATAATTATCATATTGAATTCTTTGGTTTGTGGAATCGATTAAAAATGGCCGACGCAGCAGTATTAAAGTTATATCAACCACTATACAAACCAAACCATCATTGGCTAGCCAATCGGATATGTCGCTCTGTTAACATGTCAGATCTTTCTGTATGCCGAGTTATCCTCAAAACATGTATCCTGAAATCCGATCTAACCAGAAATGATCAAACAGCATCGTTCTGGCTGACCGTTTCCGCCTGTGGCTTGTGTTTACAGTATATGCAAGTGCTCTCAGTAGAGCATTTGGTCAACGTGAGGCATTACATCTTTCCATTACCGCATGTTGGCTCAATATGCTGCATTTGCGGGGTGATTTTTCACGACTCATTCAGTAATTGGTTGAAACGGTGTCTGGTTGGAAGTGTTTAATTATATACAATATATGTCTATATATACACAGAGCCTGGTCAATTGCGGCTCTGTTTGGTTAACCCATTGAAAAGTGATCACAGACAGAAGAATAGGGAAGAGACAGAGTGAGTGCTAGCATGTGATTCAAGGGTCTGTTAAAGAAGGCCGTTAAGTGCTCTGGTTTAGTGCCTCATTTAAAAGAAGTGTACTGAACCACGAACACACTTAGAAATGGCCTCAAATCTTTCTATTAAAGCTCATAGTGTTTCATGGGTGGTTTCTCATAGATGCTTTGTGCTTTTGACTAGACTTTCTGCTTAAGTCTATCTCTTGTTATGTTTAAATAATATATGTTACAGTAATTTTGCATCGTTGTTACATTTATATATTAGACTTTTCAGCCATGTTGTGATGCCCAGGCCACATAAAATATTGCTTTTAGGCCCGCAAGACATTAAGAGCTTCTCTTTTTCACTTTGCATTCTTTAGCTTCCTGTGAGTGATGTCACAAGGTTGCTATGGATACCCTTTGGACCTTAGATACAGAGCAGGTGAAAACAGTTCCTGTTGTTAACCTCGTGTCAGGTCCCTGGGAACATTCTGAGCCACTGTCTCAGACACAAAAAAAGCACAACCAGTTGCAATTTTCTCTTTTCATAGCTCGTCACTTTTTTCTCCTTTTTGATATGAGCCGAACATAGGTGGTTCCACCTTAGTCATTTGTTGTTACTAAGACACAATGTTCAGCTGCAAGCCTGCCTTGAATCTATTTACTGCTAGTCGATGTTGACTCTGCCATCAGGAACTTCAGTTTCACCTTTAATATAACCATGCAGTTTCTCTCTTTATAAAAGAAAGCAGAACAAGATTTTACACTGGAAGAGGTCATTTGTCTAAAGAAACAATGGAGTTATGTGTGGCATATAACTGGTGTTGCCTAAATGATTGTTTTTTCACACTTGACATTCTGCTTTGAATGGATCATCACAATGATCATTGTTTCATACGTCACGTCCTCTGTAGGTGTGTTGGGTGTGGCCTTGCTGATTCAGTGCCTTGAGACTGGGCGTTCTCAAAGTTTGCTATGTTTGTGTTGGGCAGGGTTGACAATCTGCCTGAGCTGGAGACGAAAACATCTAAGTGGCGTTACCCAGAAGGCAGAGTCCTGCAACACCACCCCAAGCTAAACACTTACACCCTTACGCTGGAGGATGTGCCCGGGAGCTCCCCACCTAGCCTTCAGTGTGATGTGGAGGAGCTCCAGCGTCTCATTCAGTCACATCAGAAGGTGAGTCATTGATTTCAGAGTCTTCTGCGGCTGTAGGTGTGTCTCATTTTCTTGGTCTGTCACTTTAAGATACAGCTTTATTTCCAGCTGTGTATGGTCAACATAGTTTGTTGCATTTGTGCTAGAGCTCTGGCAGGAGGTTGCTATCTGTGACTAAAGGAAGTGACTAAATGCAGCTCTCAGACTAGACTTTCTCTGTTGCTGTCTTTGCACACACCCGTGCTCTTTTTTTTCTGGGTCAATGTTTAATGTCAGTTTTAATGAGGGCTGTATAAGACGTGCTTGCTTTTTTAATAGCTGTTTTGAATTTGTTTATTCAGGAAGAGCCTCCAGCACAGCATAAATCAGCACTGCTGATCTCAAAACAGAGACCCCAGTAATAGCACAGGACAGGATGACTGCCTTCCGCCCAACTCAGTGGGAACCTGAGCATGAGGAACACAACTCAGACAAGAAGAAACTTGCAAATCGCTTTTAACAGCCTTACTGTTGAGGATGGAATGTGTTCTTCATCAAAAACGGCACAGGAGATCATGTCCAGTTGCAGGATGGGGAGGTGGAGCCTGACCTGCCTGCTGTAGGGGATACAGGGAATGCGTTAGATAAAACTGACTGTTCGCAGCAGCGGGTAGAAGGCAATTCTGTGGCTTCAGTGCCCTTTCCTGTGGAAACCAGCGGCAGGAAGCTGATATAGAGCTACTGCATAATCAGTGCCAAGCAGGGGGTTGCTTCACAGCCTGATAAAGAGAAGCAAGAAGAGCAAAGAGGCTTACCAGAAGTGTTCAGAGATTGAAAAGGACTATAACACTGAATCTGGCAACCCTGAGCTTCAGACATGGCCACGCACAATCTCAGGTCTCCTCCCCCACGGAAAACTGGTCAGCCTTCCACAAAGGGAGGTGGAGAGCGAGGGGAGTACAGAGTCAGTTGGCGTAGGGACTTACCGAGGAAGGGAAGGGGACACGAGTAGCAACCAGGATATAGACTCATATTCTTCAGACTTTCTTCCCATAATCTAGAGGGGAGGAAAACAGCCAGCACGATGATGAATTGATCCTCAGTTGCGTACGGAATGCTCAGAGGGAACAGATGAAGCTAAATTGACTTTAATTAAGGTAAATTTCTGAAGTTACTTTGTCTTTACAAACTGATGATACCATTATTTCTGATGGTGTTGACAAGCCACATGGTCTCTTAGAGACGGAGACAGAAAATCTTAGCGAACACACCAAAGGCAACACTGAGTCAGATTCTGATTTGGTTGCGGATGACGCTAGTATAAAGCAGAACTCTGGATTTAGCGTTTTTAGAGGGTGATCTTTTGGAATCATTAAGTCTACGGCCAAACATGGCACCGGGACCAGTGCATAAGGTTCAGCAAGGTTTGTCACCGGTTCCTGAGACTTCCTCTCATGTAGGTCCAGCTGTGGAGCCCATTTCTGAGACTACAGAAAGTTGTCAACAACCAAATCAATCCACACAGCTTTCAGAAACTGCATTAGAATGTCAGGATGTTCGTTAAATGACTCAACCGGTGACATTAATGCAATAGCAGGGGTTTCCGTTGACATTTCTGCAGAGGTTTCACTTTGCCAGAATGAAGGGTGTCCTACTGATGGAAGCAAAGAGGAGGTAGCCTCTAGTGAGAGGATACAAGACCTTAAAGAGCTTACGGAAGAGCCGGAATCAGTTGTGGACATTATTGTCTCAGATTTAGATGACAAATCTCAACCTTTGAAGAGTCTTCTTTGCCTATTGACTCTGAATGTTTTATCAAAGGTGATTTACAAAACGATGCGTCTGCAGTACAATCTTCTGAACATACTGGAGGTGACATAATGTAGGAACACTCTTAGGAGAAGAAGAGGCAACTGAAAAAATAGAACAGTCAGACTCTTCACCTAAACCGGTTTTAAGCAAATTCCTGAGGAATATACTGGAGATACCGCAAACGAAAATAAAAAAATTGAGCCAGAGGAAACAATCTATTTTACTGCCAACTTTGCAAGGGGAATCAGGATTTAAGGATGTTGCTACAGAGAAACCTGTACAGGAAAGGGAAATTGACTCCACTTCAGAGGAAACAATCAGCGATCTCCCTGATCCATCGGAAATCACAACAATGATTGTGTTGAATCCAATGCACACTGCCAGCTCTCGGAAACCTCCAAGGAGAGCGCAAACACATCCTTAGAACCTGCCGAATGTGTGAATGACCTAGACTTGTCTTGTGCCTTATCCCAAACAGAAATCAAAGGCACCAGACCTTCTGAAACCAACTTCATTGATGGAATAACGATATGTGCTGAAAATCCCATTGAGGACAAAAGTGTTGACATGGCTACCAATATGAGTGAGACGACCATCTCTGAGGAGAGTCTGTTCTCTCTTATTGACACCACCAGTGGTTCAGCTCTGGAGAGCTCCTTCATGTCTGACCCACTCAAGGCTCATCCTCAACAGCTGAGCTCACTTCCCCTTTGGATAATAATAGTGGATTGCATCAGGATTTGGAACACACTTCCCCAGTGGATATAGACAATGGTTTGCCTGAGGAACTGCCGCCTTCAGACACACCTGAGTGCCTGAATGGATTACATCAAGATTCTCCTGATAGTTTGATGGAGCACAGTGGAACTCTTCAGCAATGTGCTGAGGAAACTGCGTGTGGATCAAATCACAGGTAATGCAATTTACTTTTATGCATCTGGAGATGATCGTATAGATACAATTATTTTAGTCTGTCTAATAATATTAAATAATATCATGCTTTTGTTAGAATGACGTTTGTTTGTCATGTCAATCCAGTCAAATTGTTCACAGCTGAAGCTGATTTGTCATTAGTTTCATTGTATTCCGACACACTTTTTGTGCGCGCTTGAGAATTCAATGGTGTTTGCCTTGCATGCCGTTTTCTATGAACACAACATTGAGTTATTATTATTATTACTATGGTAAATATTTATTCAGATTTTGTCTGTCATGTTATTTTTAGCAACGTTTGAGCCTCTGTGTTGTCAGTTAAAAGAAAGCCATTTTGGTTTTGATTGATCAGTGGTTTAGGTTTCCATCCATGAGGGAAATACCTTCCTTGTTATTCAGGTCATAGTGTTAATAGGGAGTGTTTGCAAATGACACCATGTATTTGCAGCACACTGTATCCTGGCAACTTATTGATGTCACCACTGCTTCACATCATAGAAGGAAACAGTTTAAAGATTGTCTGACTTTTTTCATAAGGTTGACGCCCAGCTCACGTAGATGAGAATTCAGTGTTGTTCTACTAATAGCTGCTTGCTTCACTTGTTATTTTATATCTCGTTCACCAAAGCTGCGCATCTCATTTGGAAAGGAGGAATAAGGCACTTCCTTATTGTCAAAAGTTTTAGCGTTAATAATGCATATGATCTGTCAGCTTAACAGTTTTATCACAATTTGTTCATTTCTAAGTAAACGAATAACCCATAACCCTGTAATGTTCACTCCTTCAAACATGAATCAGCAGCTGAGTTAATGAATTATGAATTGATTTTTAGAACTTTCAGTTAAAGGTCACATCATGTGAGTTTTCAGACAGAAAGGTTTTTAAATTACATCTCAAATTACCTGTTCCACTTGTAATCTGATGTTTAAATGTCACTGTTAAAAGATATATACAGTGGGTAATATAAGTACTCAATGCCTCACCATTGTTGTCTGAAAACAAATTTCTGAGGGTGCTGTTAACATGTTTTCATCAGATGTCAGAAACAACTAAGTAATCCATATATACAAAGAAAACAAATTAATTGGTTCAGAAATTAAGATATGCGTAATAAAAGTAATGACACGGAAAAAGTATCGAACACATGAAGAAACGGAGGTGTAAAAAGGCATGGAAAGCTCAGACAGCAGCGGAAATCTCTTAATAGTTGGATAGCAAAGTCAGAGTAAATGAATATTAGCTGCTTCAGTCCCTAGATTTCCATAATGATAAGTTGGATGGACATTTCAGCATTTCAGCAAGACAATGATCCCAAACACAGGCAAAAAAAACCTTTTAATTGGTTTCAGAAAAGAAAATAAAGCTGCTGGAATGGCCCAGCCAATTACAGGACCTGAGTCCAATAAAAAAATAAGATCAGAGTTTATAAACAACTCACAGAAATGTCAAGATTTTTAGACACTTTTGATGCCTGCGAGGAAAAAAAAAAAAATCACACCTGAGCAATGCATGTTACACCATTCTCCATAAAGGTGTTATAAAGCTGTCATCACCAAAAAAGACTTTTATACAGGGTTTTAAACGCATCTTATAACTACAGAACTTTCTCCTTGTGTCATTACATTGTTATTACATGTAACAATTTTTATTTTAATTTAGTTGGCATGTTTGGATTTTTACAAAAATCTGGGTCAATTTCATGTCAACAGCTCCTTTGCAAATATGTTTACCAAGAAAAATCATAGCGAGTTCATTACTTATTTTACCCGCTGTATACATGAAATCATAGCGGCAGTTGAAATTTCAACATAATGAACATAAATGTAGTATAAAAGGACAAGGTTAACCTCTTCAGTAGTGAGGCTTGTTAATAAATTGGGACATGATGACATCAAACAATTAAAATGTATACAAATAAAGGAAGTATGACGTTTAAGTCACATAAAAGAGGTGATATAAACAAAGAATTATTGAAACAAAGCGTTTTCAAGTTACAAACCTAACCTGACCCTATCGTGCATGAATGATGAATTGGATCTTATTGTTTTCCTTTAATAAATTACAATCATTTGAAATCATATTTAACATTGTATATAATAAATCTAGTTAACTTAGTGTTAAAAAAATCAACGATTATGTATGATGATGTTTCTAATGTTTTAAATAACTGAATTTTCTATCATTACGCAATTTAAAGTCGATTAGTGAGGTATTTTTTTTGATGGTTGTCTGCCTAAATTGAGATTTATGCACTGAAGATGTGTATATCCTGGATTATTCTTATAATTATTATGATTATAATTATTATGATAATATTGTGGTGTATTCTATTAGTGGATGTGGTATTTGTGGTACAAAAATTGCATGGAAATTGTCTAGTAAATAGAAATATTTCAATGAGTGAATGATTCTAGTACTTGAATATTGGCTAAGGAATGATGACGTCAATAAAAACCAGTGACTTTAAAAAGTGAGTGGAGGGAATGAGACACAGAGAAAAGCTTTGAGCCTAAACATTTATGTCTTTTCCCAATAACAAATGTAAAATAAATGAAATAAGATGACCATTTCATGAGCGTTATCACAATTTCTTATATCAAGTAAAAAATAAACAACCCACACAGTGAAATGTTCACTCCTCGAACATGAATCAGCAGTTGAGTTAATGAATTACATATTGATTTGTGGAGGTTTCAGTTAAAGGTCACGTCATGTGAATTTCCCAGAAACTTTTGAACTTATTCAAATGAAACATTTTGTTTTTTGTACATGCTCAAACAAACCTAACCATCTACACCTAGTTTGACCGTTATTTTTACACCTTTTAAATCTGCTATTCTTGATTCCACCTCGCAGATGACAGCGCTTCAGGAGAGGATGCAGCAGACGGACACCAAGACTCCTCAGTAGACATAGCAAATTCTGAAGCGGTGAGTGTTCCTTGGCTATTATCCTCAACCTGCCATCCAGTAAATAAATCATTAACATTTAGACCCCTTGGTATGATTCACTCAGCATTCGCTTGCAGCCACCCTGAATTCTCAGTAACTAGGAGGTGGTAGTTTCCCGAAAGGCTCCACTGAGCAAAAAAAAAAAAGAAAAAAATTGGAGGGATGTTAACCTGACCTGCCATAAATCTGATTTCTCTGCCTGGTGCTTCAGCGTTCTGACGCAGGTCTGAGTTGGAACTGCTGAACTGTGTCTTGTAAGGTCAATTGGTAGATATGGGAAAGCTGCCACCCTGTAGCTCATGCTGTTGGTTGATTGTGTGTGTTGTTTTTTGCTCATGGAGGAAAGATGACATCACCCTGAACACCTTTTTTCCCAGTTGTGTGTCAGAGGGATGATATCAGTGGTGAGAAAACTCAAAGGGAGGGAAGATGTGGTAACTTGGGCGTTTATATGGACCAACAAGAGTGATAAAGTGAGATGTCTATCTTGAGTCGTTGGAAGCTGCTGATTAGATGATTCTTTTGTATGGTTTGCTTGTTTATTTTGTCATCTTCCTGTGGGAATCCATGTTGTTTTTATTGCTTGCTGTGGGGGTTCCTGATGTAATCAAAAGTCATTGTTAAAGGAATAGTTCACTCAAAAATGAAAATTACCCCATGGTGTTCTCCGTATATATGTGACTTTCTGTCATATAAATGAAGTTAGAATAGTTTTAAATTAGGGTTTTATATAGCCATGCTCTATAATGGTGTTGGATAGTGGCTTTTATTTTGAAAAAAAAGTGCATAAATCTGTCATCAAACTAACTCATATGCCACCAGAGGGTAAATGCATGTCTTATCCACTTATAGTGGATTGATGGTTTTTGTAACACCAAATATTTCTCAATTTTAAATTGTGAACTACAATCACCAGGCCTGTCACAATAATCCGTATATCGACATATGGACATGACCTCAATCATTTTTGATGATGCAATATATATCGCCCGTACATAAAAAAACATTCTAGCAACATTTTAGCTGAACATCTCTCTCTATTGGAGGTGTCAGTAATGGTTAAAAACACTATAGTATTTACTATAAAGAGAATGAAATATGATGTGTTCTTTGGAAGAGTGTATTTGCATTGTGTTGCTATTGCCAGATTGTCATTCTGGCATTCTATAGTGAGTGGCATAAAATGACAATAGTATAACAATAATATCGTTTATCACTATATATGTTTTGATGGAATATATCGCACAACCAAAATAGATATCGTGACAGGCATAAACAATCACTGACATCCAACAACATGTTATGCTTACCTGATGTTACATATGTAACAGACACTCCAGGAATAAACGTGTCTCACAGGAACCACTTACCGCATTACCAAGAATAAGACAACGAACAAGAAAATTAGTTGGTATGGTGTTACTGTATAACGTTATACAGTATATTGCTCTTACGTTGCTGCGTACATACATGCATACATAGTTGAAGCCTGAATTATTAGCCCCCTGTTTATTTTTCCACCAATTTCTGATTACGGAGAGAAGAATTTTCAACACATTTATAAGTTTTAATAACTCATTTCTAATAACTGATTTATTTTATCTTTGCCATGATGACAGTAAATAATATTTTACTACATATTTTTCAAGACACTTCTATACAGCTTAAAGTGACATTTAAAGGCTTAACTAGGTTAATTAGGTTAACTAAGCAGGTTAGGGTAATTAGGAAAGTTATTGTATAACTATGGTTTGTTATCGAACACAATATAGCAATTATCGAAAACAAAATA
Organism: Danio aesculapii; assembly: GCF_903798145.1. Classification (NCBI taxonomy): domain Eukaryota; kingdom Metazoa; phylum Chordata; class Actinopteri; order Cypriniformes; family Danionidae; genus Danio; species Danio aesculapii. Next base: position 25,985,866 of record NC_079459.1, on the reverse strand, counting down.
GCTTTAAGGGGCTAATAATTTTGACCTTAAAATGGTTTTTAAAAAATTAAAAACTGCATTTATTCTAGCTGAAATAAAACAAATAAGACTTTCTCCACAAGAAAAAATAAAAATCAGACATACAGACATGCACAAAATAAGACATACTGTGAAAATTTCCTTGCTCTGTTAAACATCATTTGGCAAATATTTAAAAAAAGAAAAAACAAAACAAAGAGGGGCTAATAATTCTGATTTCAAGTGTATATCTACCCATCTTGCGTCATACGTCATATACATCAGTCACGCATAATATGTTTTCGACCACTTCCATACATCAGTGACTGGATTTCACAAATTGTGTACTAGTAAGTTATGGGTAGAGCTAGACAGAATCTGCAGTCATTTATTTGCTATTTCGGGTTTATACAGAATGGTTTTGGGAGTATAGTAACTAATAACGTAATTTATGAAATAAAAGATATGTCTTTTACTTTTATTTAATGTTTTCGATGCAAATCCAATTAGATCCACTTATTTGGTAAACAAAGAAAGTCTCTCATAATTTATCTACTAAAAGACAAAATCTTACTTTACGAACACTATTGTAAATAAATCATATGAACATTTTCATATTAGTCAGTAGCATTACTGAAATGAATTAAACTGAATAAATATAAACAGATTTATACAGGTAAATAAATAGACTCAATGATTGGCTAAAAATCTGCAGAAATCTGTGATTAATAACTGTGCCTTGCTATGGGGTAATTTTCATTTTGGGGAACTGTCTTTAAGGCAGTGAAAGAAAATCAGACATTGTTTCTTAAAAGGCCTTTTAAAATCAAGGATGATCAAGTTTTAATGATAACTTCCAGCTAACAAATGATAAACATTCTCGGCCAATCAGAATCCATCCAGCATTTAAATTGGCAGACAACAAAACTACAACATGCATTTATAATAAACAGCATGATAAACTCTGATGGTATGGATGCTAATTTAGTTAGCTTTATTGTTATTATTTTTGGTGTGAACAGACCTTGTGATGGAAATGCAAACTGATACTTGTCTCTGCTAGCATGTTGTGGCCTATATTGTCTTTGTTTTGATAGTAGTACACTCTAACATGGGCGATGAAATATTTTCTCTCTTAAGTGATCGTACTGAAAGACATAGTGGGTTTTGATTCAGTCTGGGGAAACTTTCTTTTTTAAGAATTAGCGGGGAATGCTAAGTCTCACCGTTAGCCAGTTTAAGCAGCGCTCTTTAAGTTCTGGCTCTGTCTGAACTAACATAATAACAAAAAAGATCTTGGTTATCAGTTGTCTGTTTATTTTTACATTTGTCATCACCTCTCTTGTCAAGCTAGCTTACTGTGTCTAGTTAGCGTCTAAAAACAGGCTACTTTTTCACTTATCTGCTGTCTGGCATGCAGACTTGGACTGCATTATGAGGCTGTGTAGCTACATTGTCAGCATTTGAAAGAAATTACACTGGAACATTCTATCTTTAAGAGACTCTCGAGATAAGTGCAGGGGCCACATTTATAGAGCATCTTAACTTTGACTAGCATGCTAATTTCGCTCTTGCTGGATAAGTCCATTTGCAGTATTAAACTCAATGTTTTGAGTCATTTTGTAGCTTTTTTGATTCCTGGGTTAACTTTTCCTATCATCATCATAATTTATCAAGGCTGATTGGAAGTTAAATCTGAGTTTGCTTTATTCAAACTGATTTGTTATGCTAACAGATTTCATGACTGATGTGTGTTTTTCCACATCAGAAAGGCTCAATCTTCACATATTTATTTGATTTGGAGTTAGCTGATGAATTAATACATCATTACACTTCCATCCAGAGCACAACGTGATATTAACTATTCTTGAAGATGATTTTTACGTTTAAATAGAATTTACATGCTTAATCATTCTTATTTTAACTGATTTTTAGATGGTGTTAACCTAAAATGTACTGTGATGGATAATAGGATGTTTGCTTGTGTTTAGCTTCTCATTTGGCATCTAGAGAGCTGTGGCTCCCTCTTGTGTTCATAAGTGCTATAACTTCTTCCAGATGTGCTGTCTAGAAGTCTACATGTGTGTTGTAGAAAGAAACAAGGGCAAAAAAGCACAGACTGTGGTCTCAATGCACCACCAGCAGCATATGTTCGGCCTATTCTCTTTTGACACAGCTTTTTTTTTTTTTTTTTTTTAATTCCTTTTATCTGCCCTCATGTGGCAGGCCAGATGCATTGTGGGAACCCCCTTTAAAGGAGTTCCTTTTTCACAAAGCATCTAAACTATTAAACCACACTCACCGCCCCTGGGAAAACAGTTCTTTAAAAACACGCACGCAAACTCGAAAAAGGGACAAGGCCGCCTCTCAAGCGCAGGAATGTGAAGTGTAAGAATGGCGTGATGTTGAAGAAAAGCAAAAGGGCTGGTGTTGCTGGAGTGGGAGGGCTGAAGACACCAGTGAGGCTGGTCTTGATATACACACACACACTCCTTCCATTCATGCATCTGTTTGTTGGCTCGGCTGCTGATGGAAATATCCTTTGTATTCTTCTCGACTTCTGTGCTTCTGCTCCCCCCTTTCAAGTCTTTGTTTTTTTCTTTAGCTCAGTTCATTTCCTTTGTTTTCTCTCATTTTTGTCCTTCCAGAAAGTAATTTAATCACCCTCATGTTGATCCAAACCCGTGTTTTTGTTCCATGGCACACAAAGGGCAGTGAATTCATCAAAATTACACTAAAGTATTTAAACATTTTCTAAAAGTGCATAATCAAGACTAATGTGTGCTATAATTTCAACACAATCTCACAGCAATTTGTAACTTTTTGATGTAGGGGTTATGAATTTGTATGATCTCATTTGTTCAATTTAGTACGATTTGCTTATGCCCAATGACAGTTGGGTTTAGGGTTGGGGTTGAGGTTGGGTGCCATGACTCTTTTTAAAATCGTACGTTTTTGTACCAATTCAAACCAACTTTTTGATTTAGTGGTTAATTCGTATGAATTCATACAATCTTGTTTGTCCAATTTAGTACGATTTGCGTATGCCCTAATGACTGTTGGGTTTAGGGTTGGGGTTGGGAACCATGTCTTCTTTTAAAATCGTGCATTTTTGTACCGATTCATACCAACTTTTTGATTTAGTGGTAAATTTGTATGAATTCGTACAATCTCATTCTTCCAATTTAGTACGATTTGCTTATCCTCCAATGACGGTTGGGTTTCGGAGCCATGTCTCCTTTTAAAATCTTACGTTTTTGTGCCAATTCATACCAACATTTTGATTTGGTGGTTAAATCGTATGAATTCGTACAATCTCATTTGTCCAATTTAACACGATTTGCATATCCAATGGATGGATATTGCATATCCAATGACGGTTGGGTTTAGGGGTGGGGTTGGGTGCCATGACTCCATTTAAAATCGTACATTTTTGTACCAATTCGTACCAAATTTTTGATTTAGTGGTTAATTTGTGCAATCTTATTCGTCCAATTTAGTACAATTTGCTAATCCCCCAATGACGTTTGGTGCCATGACTCCTTTTAAAATCACCTATTTTCGTGCCAATTAGTAAACAAAACGTAAAATATTTCCTCGTGAGATCAGGCTGGAAATTTTATATCTTTTCAAATCATTAGGCTTTTTATATTTGGGTATTTTACCCTGATTTAAGAGAAAGTTAAATCCTAAAAGAGTGGTCTAATGCGACCACTTATATACAACTGAAAATGTTAAAGTGGGATTTAGATCAAAGCAACGTGGGATGTCTAAACTGACATAAATTTAAAGTTTTGAAGTAATTTCAGTGGCAACAAATCTTGTTTTTGTGTACGGCGGAGGTTAAATTTTGCTGATTGTTGATTGGATGGAGCAGGATCAATATATAGAGAAGGGATGTTTATGCTGACAAAATGATTGAATAAGTCTGGCCTGTCACACTGTAAAAAAATATACACCAACAAACTTCACATTATTACAATAACATTTTAAATTAGATTTTTTTTGGTTATACAAAGTTAGCTTAATATATTACTGATACAATTAAAAACCTTTAAGCAGAAATTATTATTTTTTTTCAGTTGTTAAAATTAAAATAAAGAAAATCCACAAAAAAAAAAGTGCAAATACTGACTCCCATTTAACGCTGACTCTTCCAGTAAGCTGTTAATCAGTGAGTTTAAGAATCAAGTAAATCCTATTTGTGGATGAATCGTTCTGACTGGGTTTGTGAATTGAATCCGCTAACTCGAACTAAATGACTCATTCCTGAATCAGTTATGGCTGAATTTTCTCTTGAATATCAGTATTTTCACTCTATTTTTCTCAGAATGCTTGTCATATGGTTTCAGGAGACTCTAAATATTGCACCTAACCCACATGGACCACTATTATGATTCATTAATTGTGTGTTTTTTTCATTTGGTTGTAATTACATTGACATGCGTCCAGGATATTCTAGTATTGCACAGAGCAGCCATGAAGGTCAGTAAAAAACACTTTCTTAAATAACTATTCTTTTAAAGATGAGTTTAAGAGTGAAACGCAGCAGTAACATGCGCCGGGATCCCCACAAAGAGCCCTTGTTTCCACTATCCCCTCCTCCACTGGATAATCACACGCACGCATGCAAACACACAGTAAAGATCAAATCGACTGCGTCAGGACAAACCTACGCACTTATCTCAATATCTGTTTCTCCTAAAGAACACGTGAGGCACTTCATGCTAAACATGGAATCATGTATGAGGCTGTAATTGAAGGTGTTTTTGACCTCAAGGTGTGCCCGTATGACACTTTTGTGTGTTTTTGTATGAAATTATATATACCCACACTATGTCACCCTGATTATATTGTATGGCAGATGGAAACTCCCAAGCAAATGTGGAAAAACGTTTTCAATTCAGCATGCAAGCATTGAAAGAATGTTGCTGCTCTCCAATTTTGTAGGGTTTAGCAATACAATGTTTTATTATTACTTTGTGCTTGTAGATTGAACGTTTAATTAATATAGGTATTTCCCAGTCAGCCTTATTATTATATATTATATTATAATTTGTAGCATTTTACAAAAAAATTAAGCTAGTTTTTGCTACATTTAGTCACCAGGATATTGTTATTGTATGCTTATCTAAACATACAATAGATCAAAAGAAAGAATGGAGTGTTAGCTTTAAATAAATAAATAAATAAATAAATAAATAAATAAATAAATATATATATATATATACATATATATATATATATATATATATATATATATATATATATATATATATATATATATATATATATATATATATATATATATATATATATATATATATATATATATATATTAAACAGGGTAAACTGAAATAAAAATATAAATCTAGCTAACATGCAAAGCTTTTAATGCTAATTTATACTTCTGCGTCAAGCGCATGAGTATGGTACGGCGCAGCCTTCGTGTGGTCGCATAGCCCTTGTTGTGGCTGACACCGACGCTGTCGTGCACCTCTTAAAAAATGTAACTACACATCGCAACAACGCGTAGCACAAGCTCTGGGATTGGTCAACTTGGTAGTGGTGACGAGCGTGGGCAATGATGAGAGCCTGATGGAGTGAGTGTTTACAAGTGTCGAGTCCTGTGAAGGAGCTCCATGTGGAAACTTTTATTTTCTGTTTATCTTATGATTTAAGTTGTTGCCCGTCTGCCAGTTCCTGCCTCTGAATGAGCAAGTTTTAGCTACTTGTACATTAAGGTAGGTCACCCACAAAGAAACGCAGAGAAATATAAAAACCTACTGCCAGCTAGAGTTTCGGAAGTGTTATTGCAGAGCAACACAAACAGCACGCAGAAGTATAAATTCACGGCTACACGTAAGGCAGGCGACATGGGTCACACCGATCACTTAACGCTGAAGTGTAAATCAGCCTTTAGTGTGGGAAGGGTTCATACCAAAAAAAGTAACATAACACAAAGTTGAGATACAATTGAGTCCATCCGAAGCTTGCATTGTCATATACATTAGTGTCACATAAGAGTTTTCGTCACACTATGTTAATACGCATTTTGAAATATTGCATGAGAAATGAATGATTGAAATTTAATATTTAAAAAGTCCTTAATTCACGTATAAAATTTTTATACTTTCTCGGGGTGAATAATGGAAGAATAAACTCCTGACGTAGCAAACATTACTTCCATATGATCAATCAGCGATCTCTGTTATTCTTACCTTTTTTTTTTTACTGTTGGTTGCTAGGTTACCAATACTGCAGCCAGCCACTCTAACTTGATGGAAGCGCACCTAATTCGCATTTGGAATACTTTTTTTTTTTTTTTTTGTGTGAACTTTGAAAAGATTTGTTTTATGTTATGATGGAAATTCAGCTACTGTGGGTTCGGCTTTCTGTAATGCCAGGTAGTTTGAACTTTTATGCTCTGCCAAAAAAAAAAATGCTTCAGTTGTGCTGAAAAAAGTTGTGTAATGACAGAAAATATTGACAATTTCATGGATAGAGCTCATGTTTAGTAGATATAAAATTGATATAAACGTAAAGCATAGGTCTCAAGCTCGATTCCTGGAGGGCTGCAGCTCTACACAGTTTAGCTCTAACTCGCCAAATAATCGAGTGTTCAAAAGAGTCATGAACACCTTCATTAGTTGGATCAGCTGTGTTTGATCAGGGTTAGAGCTACTGTGCAGAGCTGCGGCCCTCCAGGAATCGAGTTTGAGACCTATGATGTAAAGCTTGAAGTTCGTCACTTCCACCTAAATGAATCAACGATTTTATTCACGTTTCTCATTAAGTCATAATCAATTACAGTACATGCTCCCTAGTATCCGACTTGCCCCGCCCCCTTTACGATGCTTTTTTTTTTGCTTTTCATTTGATGCACTTGAGCTCAACCACTCTCACAGGCAAAGCTGTGATAAAATAAAACGCTATTGGCTGTTTTTTAAAAGGGGAGGAGCTACATTATGTCCCACACTCTCTTCGTGTTTCATTGAATAAAGATGCACATTTCAAAGCACTTCATGGCACCTTTTAATGTCTTGAATTAAGATATTTTACAAAATATTTATTTAATTATATTTTACTTTAAGCAAGTTTTTCTTGTTTTTACCTCCGTTACGTAATGTTTTTCTTGAAATTATCCTATATAACAGATTTTTTTTCTTCTTGTTTTGCGCAAAATGAACTCGAGCTAATTCGCTTCCGATTCTCAGTTTCTCTGAAAACTTCAATTCAAGTTCCTCACACCACCTCGACTGCATTAAATCCCAATGATTCCCATTATCCGGTGGCCTTTCATCATCCTCGCCATTTGAAACAGTTGCCATGGCTCCAACTGTTAGTCGCATGACGCTTCAATACAGATAGCGATCTTTTGCTTCCAAATGCAAAACTAAATGCAATTTAACCTGACGTTATCCTGTTGCGACGAATGTAGATCAACAGATGATCACAGCTAAATCTTTCTGATAGATTATCCCCTTGGATCTTGAACACACAAAACATGGTGTGTGATCTCCAAACAGTTTCAAAGATGAAAACGTTCTAATCAGCAAATTTGTGTGACAACCTCTGTTAACTGATCAGAGGTCAACCCTATTGAGAAAGATTGAAGATGGAAACTGTGAGAGGAGGAATGGAAAGGATCAGCTTAAATAAAACAAAAACAAAACAAAACGGTAAAAGCAGAAGAATAGCCAGCGACATAAAAAAAGAGGGAGTGTGCCGAAGAAAAGAGGAGAGTGAGAGAGGGTGGGGAGAATGAAGTGTGTGAAGGAGGGAGGGAGAGTGAGAAACGGGGCTGGTTCATGGTGCAGATGTGCCGAGAGTTGCTCATTTTTTCCCAATGCTTGACTGGGAACTCCACAAGTCTCGGGCTTCATGTTGGAATATAACAGAACTTTCTATTCCTACTTGACATTTCACCTTCGGGAAAGATGTACGAGCGACACCGACGAAGATACAGCCTGTGCGCGAAGAGCGAGCGATCTGTGGATGTGGTTTTGATAAAGGTATGAAGCAGAAAACTAGAAGTTGTGTTATCTGTTTGTTAAAATCTGAAAATTTTGCATATTGTGCTGTTGACAATTTCTTTTGTTGTTAGATTGCATTGATTAAGGTTGGAAGGGAATGTTTTTGGGATGCCAGAGGTTTGAATTGAAGGTGTGTGCGTGTGTTTCTGTGTGTGTGTGTGTGTGTTTGAGAGCTTTGGAGCTTTGCTGCTTGGCTTGGGTGGAGTTCAGTTTTGGATGTGGAATGATGAGGCCTGCTTTTCAGTTTTTGGCCGTCGTTCTCAGCTGACTCTTGGGTTTGACGTTTTGTACCAGACGTGCCGGAGTTTGATTTTCGTAACAATACTGCATTGAGTTTTCAGCCTCACTCGCATGTTTGTTGTCAAACAAGAGCTGAAACCCGAGACTTCCAAGTCTGTGTTTTGTATTCGCTAGGATTTAGATTTGTTGTGTAATTTCAAAACAACATGCGAGTTTCATCTCTGTAGCTGAGGGATAAAGGTGACTCCAGAAATTAGCATTTCAGGGACTTTAATATTTAACAAAAAAAAAGATTGAATTATTTACAAATTATTGTCGAGCTATTTGTTTAAATCTGTGATTCTTCTTTCACATCTACAATTTAGTGCCACATTTGTCCGTCTGTAATTTGCACAATTTATCAAAGTTTCCTGTTTTGGACACTAAATGAGCACAATATGAATTTCAAAAATGCTAACTGCCTGGCAATCTGTGAGTTTCATATTTAAACTTCAGAGAAAAAGTGTCACAATATAAGCATAATTTGAAATTTAATTGTTTGACAATTTGAAACCTGTCAATTCTGTCTTTTATCATGGTCATAAGGGTTTCAATTCGAACACTGAAAACTTTTAATTTAATTTTCATATGAATTTGTATTTAGTTTTTTTTTTTTTTTTTACTTGTAATGGAAATGTTAGTGTCATGTTATCTACAAAGCCGTCCCCAAAATTCAGCAGTTTCATTTTTGACAAATCATTATTTTGGGGAGATTTTACTTGCAAAAGTTTGACAGTAATTTTCGAACCAAAATTTACACTTGTGACTTCTCTGTCCAAATAGTATTTCATGTTTACAGATTTTAAATGTATTTATTCTTTTAGCTTTGTCTATGATTGACACAACTGTCCCCCAAAATTTGATGAAATCATTTCTTTACAAAGAAACAATGACTTGTAATAAATAAATAAATCAATAAATATTAAAGCTTAAAGACGACCCTCATATGTAGAATAGAGTCACATGCATAGCTCATGTGTGATTTTATTATTATTTTTTATAGACTTAAACAGATTGTAAACATCTTGATGGTTCTGTGGGTTGGTTTTTGTCTATTCAAACTGAGCTTTATTTTGTATTCTCTATTGGATTCAAGTCAGGTGATTGGCTGGGCCATTCTACAGCTTGATTTTCTGAATGAATATGTATTCATTAGTTTCAAATAAATGTCTGCGTGTCATATTTATACTTTAGAGACAAAAGTGTCCCCAAAAGTTTTCAAACTTCAAACCAACATTTATTGTGGGACATAACATTTTTCTAAATAAGTACAGCATGATCTACACATAAAACAATTCTTATATCTGCATATTACAGCCAAAACTGCCACACAAAGTGAGGCAAATTTGACAATCACCTTGTGCAGACATCCAATTATTTCCTGATATCGACAAAATAACTTGCAAACCAACACTAAAGTGATTTGACATTGCTGTCTGCATTTCATATTTACAATAATTTATATTGAAAGGTTCAAAACAGTCCATATGCTTCATAATTTCAGAAACAAAATGTTCCCAGAGGTTATCAAAATGTAACACTGCCACCTTTTAAAAATGCAGGAGCTTTTTATAAAGCATTATCTAGAAACATGCCCAAGCGTTATGAAAACAATAGTAGTCTGCTGCGTGTCCTAATTTAGATATTGTGTGTGTGGGAACAGAAGAGAGGCTGGAATGCCGTCAGTATGTTGGAGGTTGTATATTTAGTGGCTGTTCTGGTACTGTATCAGCGAAGGTCACATCCAGACACATAAAGGGCCCTTCTACAGTCTGACCCCTCGATTATAGGCTCTTGATAAGTGGATTGGTTCAGGCTGCCTGTTTATCTCCATTCACTTCTCCTGCTTCCTTCTGCTCTCCATCAGCTGACGTCAGGTCTGAGAGTCAAGTTTAATAAATCATCTCATTATAGTAGGTTTAAAATATTGAAAATGTTTAATGGGGAACTGCCAATGAATTCTATATAGAAGCCACAAGATCAAATATTAAATGCCAATGAATTCTATATAGAAGCCACAAGATCAAATATTAAATCTTAATATTAGATTTTAACGAAGGTTATTTGTTGCTAGCGACGTGCAAAGTGACTAGCTTCATTAATGTTTAATGCTTAATTAATGTCGACTTGTCTAATAACCCCCAGACTGGTCACAAAACCATACAAAATCTATAAACCAGACCTGCTGCAAAAAAAAAAAACTTCTGTAGATGTGTTTGGCTTCAAATAAGATTTTTAGTGCTAGATGGTATAGAAATTTACCCCAATTTTTTTTTTATAATAATATATTTTATTTTTATGTATATATTTTTTGAGTTGGTGTTTCTTTTATTTGCAGTAACTGTTTTTTTCCACTGCAAAACACACAACTGAACAGAACAATCACAGTGAAACAATACAATATACAATAATACATGCCAAGTTTGTATTCGATCTTCCAGAATATTGTGCTTGTTCTAGAGATCTTGTTATAACTTAAGAAGATTTTAAATCTGGAAAATTGCCCCCCCCCCTCCCCCATAAATAAATCTAATAACAAAAAAGTATATTATTATTTTGTTTATTAATAATTAATTAATGCATATTTTTACCAAGTTTTTTTTTTATTCCAATGACATGTTTTTTTCTTAAAGCACACTTTAACTGCAAATATACAATGAAACGCTTATATAATAATATGTGTCATGTTTGTATTCATTTTAAGAAAACACAATACTAATGTTATAGCTTAAGGAGATTTTAATTCTCACCAATTGTCATTTTCTGGGGAAATAATATAACAAAATAAAATAAAATAATAAAAATTGTATTAGTTGTATTTTTATTACTGTTTAATTATTATTATTTTCAATAATTAATTTCCCTTTTTAATGGCAAGGTGCAACCAGCTGATAACAAACCCTCCTTGACTTTCAAGTTTGTGTGTTCGGCAAAAAAAGGGAATTAAAACCAATTATAGTGACCTCATTTGTTGACATGACATCAGTGAATTGCAGCTTCACCATAAGTATTGAATCACATTCAGTGTATGTTGTTTGCATGCGTACAAGCTTGAGGCGTGCAATAAGTTGCTGGCTGCAGTTCACTTAATGGTCATCGGTGTCACTTACAACAAGACTTTTTGATTTCGATGAACAATATTAACTTTATAAACAATCAGCAGTTAATTTTAAAAGTGTGTTTGGGTGTAGATGGATTAAATTGCTGGTTGCAGTTCGCTTAATCACCACTGGTGTCGCTAACAACAAGACATTTCGTAAATTCGATGAACAATAATAACTATAAATGATCAGCAGTTAATTTTAAAAGTGTGTTTGTGTGTAGATGCATTAAATTGCAGGTTGCAGTTCACTTAATCACCACTGGTGTCACTGACAACAAGACATTTTTAAATTTGATGTACAATATTAACTTCATAAATGATCAGCAGTTAATTTTAAAAGTGTGTTTAGGTGTAGATGCATTAAATTGCAGGTTGCAATTCAGTCAATTGCCACCGGTGTCACTAATAACAAAACTTTTTGAATTCTACGTACAATATTAACTTTATAAATGATCGACAGTTAATTTTAAAAGTGTGTGCAGTTCACTTAATTGCCACCGGTGTCACTAACAACAAGACATTTTTAAATTCAATGTAAAATATTAACTTTATAAATGATCGTCAGTTAATTTTAAAAGTGTGTTTAGGTGTAGATGCAATAAATTGCTGGCTACAGTTCACTTAATTGCCACCAGTGTCACTAGCAACAAGACATTTTTAATTTGATGAACAATATTAACTTTATATGCAATAAATTGCTGGTTGTAGTTCACTTAATGGCCACTGGTGTCACTAATAACAAGACTTTTTGAATTCTAAGTACAATATAGCCTCCAAGCTGCTTGTATATATTTATTTTTTATGGTCAGTCTTGATTGTCTCAGTGATAAAAGACCCTTAAATCAACATTATTCGTGCTTATATTTGCAAGGTGATATATTATTATACAGTGCACAGTAAGCGTCTATGGTGGAAAATGGAGAGGGGCTGTTAAACTAATCTTAAGATTCAAAAAAAGTGAGCCGCAGGTGCTGGTCAGCGCTAAGTGAGGATTGAGAAAGACAGGTTGTCTACACCGGTTTCAAAAAACACCCAAAGGAGCACTTTCCAATTGACGCAAACCTTTGTTGTAGCATATTCCTTTCAGCCGGGACCTCCTTGATATTGATCGAGAAGCCAAATGGCTACTTAACACCTCACTTAAGTCATTTCACAGATGTTTTGCTCAGGAACAGAATCGGTAGGAGAGCCATACAAAATCTGAGGCAGTATTAAAATCTCTGTAGCTCCTAGCTCGTATTAGTGTCCACTTATGTGTCATAGCTTTTCCTGTCTATATAAGTTGGTCATATCTGTGGAATGTGTCCAGAATGTCAAGCTCAGACCACAGTTTGCGGACAGTCTCTCTCTCAGCACTCAATGGATTGCAGCTCTGTTTCATAAGCCATTCGGAAGTTCAGTCATCTCTAAATATAGGCCTTCTCAACAGTCTCCTTTTCCATGATTAGACCACGCTTATGCTTGGTTTTCGGCTTTGCTTCAAAATTTAATCTGGCTTTGCTTTGAAAAATGTAATATCTTTGAAAAGTTTGCAATCTGCGTGATTGTTTTTTGGCTTTTAGGGTGGACTTTCACTTCGGTGGATAGTCACCCTTAAATAAGTTTGCATTAATTTGAGGAAACTTACAGTAAAACTGCAATAATGTGAAATTTTGTTTTCTTTTAAGAGTGTTTTCACACCCATGCTTTATTTAGTTCAGTTGAATCGCACTAGAGTTCATGTTCCCTCTTGGTGCAGTTCGTTTGGGTGGCTGTGAATGTAGCAATTGTACTCGAGTGTGCACCAAAAGCGGACCAAAAAAAGCGTACTGAAACCTTCATGAAGGGGTGGTCTCGGTACGCTTTCAAACGAACACTGGAGCGGTTCGTTTGTGGTGAGAACATAATCCGAACTAAAACAGACCCAACCGCAAAAAGTACTGCGCCTTTTTGGAGTAATTCAGTTGCCATAGTCCGATGCGCTGCCCCATCTTATGGGGTGTGGAGGGAAAATATTTGTTGACAGCGCTTGACCAACAATTTTAAACGGAGATAGAGAAAGAGAGGGTAAAAGAAAATGACCTGATGTATCGTTGGTAATATTTCCGGAAGATGACCATGTCGCAGTTTAGCGAAATTAATTCACGCCTCCTCCTGAAGTGACTTGCAATGTGCCTTTGCTGTTTGCAATGCATTAAAACATTGTTTTCCAGCCGCAGCCTCGGTTCATTCTCAAAATGTATAGTTTGTCTAAAGTGATGTATACAAACTATATAGTAAACTATGATTAGCGATACAATCAGCCAGCGCAGTCGCTCCACAGTAAAAAGTGTCTGCCGGTTTGTTTACCTGCGGAAGTACCATTGGCATTTTCCCGCACGTTAATTCTGATCAATCGAAAAGCAGTTTAGGAAATGCATTCAATAACATCTGACCAATGAGTAATGTGAATTTTGTCACATGACTGCATTTTGGATCTTTTCAACTGGTTTGGACCAAAGCGACCAGTGTGGAATGAAAAGCACCCATAAAACGGCCGAAAAATGCTACAATGTATCATTTGTTGCCCTTGGTCCGGACCAAATGAACCAAACCACAGATGTGAAAGCACCCTAAGATGGATGTTTTTGATGGTTAATATATTTGAAATTATAGTTCATCCTATTAAGTCAAGGCTGATAATTGTCACATGATCCTGAATTCTAATTGATTTGATGCCCAATAAACTTTATTACCATTTATTTCAGGATCCTTTGAGTAGAACACTCACAGTAAGGTAATATGTTTTTAAAAATACAAATATCTTTTCACATATAACTTAAAATGCAACTTAATATAACTTTAATCTAATATAATATGCCTGGAAATGTCCAAGAGTAGTATTTGGGCCACCGAGACTTGGGGTATATTTACTCAACACCATTATAAACTAAAAGCTGAGAACATTTTTTCTTTTTGAAAACAGTGATGACATGCGCATGTTGTGTTCATCCCACAGACCTGAACTAGTGCTTGACAGCCAAATCAGCAGTGACTACTACAGGAATGTATGTGCATGTATGTAGTGCCACCTAATGGCCTGGCATACAAAATACAGCACTTTTTATTTATATTTTGTATTTTATTTGTATTTTTGCCTTTATTATAGGACAGTACATATTGTCAAGAAGCAATGTTGGAGAGTGAGGGAGGGGAATGTGATTTGGACAGGTCCACGAGTTGGGACTCAAATTTGGGACGTCTAGGTTATCGCTGTGCACAAAATACAGCAGTATTGTCTGTTATATTTATTCCTATTTGCAGATCTGTGTGAACCAGGGTATTTTGATAACCTTGTCGTCTGTGTGCAAAAAATTAAAGAAAAGAATGTTTCATCATTGCCATGAAAATATACCCCCCAACCCCCCCAACAACAGCATTAGCACAGTGTTATTGTTTGCACAGGAAACATTCGCTCATAGTGTCTTTGCAAAATCTACTTTTAAATTTTGCTGGCCCACTGCTGTCCTGTTTTAGGTGTCCCAGGGGAAGAAGACCGTTTGGTGAAGGCAATTCTTAGGGTAGTTTCCTGTTCTTGTGACATGAGTTCCCATAGGAAGTCAATACCATGTCAGCATAGGTCACACGAAGTTCACCAGGATCATGTTTTTGTGAGTGCATCTCTTTTTTTGCTGTCTTTTTGAGGTGTTTGATTTGCCAGTCAATAAAGTGTTACACACAGTAACCCGCAGTAGTGCATAGACAATTACTTCTCATGCCTGTGGAAATGCATACAGGGCTTTTACAACCTACATCATGTGATTCCACACAACACCCCTTTGTTGTAATTCCTTTAGTTTTCTGACCAAACAAACACATGGTCTCAAAGACTGTGTTCCCCTCTTATACATTTTCGGATGGTATCTTTCATGCAGTGTGTAATATTGCCATTTGTGAATGTAAAAGGTCAGAATGATCAAACTGTGTGCTATAAATTTTGTTTTTGTCTCTTAACATAAAAAAAAAACACAAAAAAAAATGTAAAGGTATTACCTTAAACAACATATTTTGTGACATCACAAAATAAAAGGTTAGAGCATACTCTAAAAATAAAGACTTTTTATTTTGTCCATATGGTATATATTCACAGTCCTATACTCAAGTTTATGCAGCATTAAACATAAACAGGTTCTTTAATACAATGCTGTCTGGCATCCATTTCAGTTTTCACCTGGTATTTACTGTACATCCATTTAAATGCATCTCTTGTCAAGACCCTTCATCCCACTTTTGCAGGAATACTTAATGTGATCCATGAGTATTGTTACAGGTACTTATTACTATCACAGATCGATCATAATCCATCTGTTTTTGTTCAACGTGGCGAAGAATGCACACCTTATTTTAGTTTATTAACTCGCAGCACATCCCATAATGATATCCTGTTTTGTTGTTGAAGAGTAGATGTTTTTTTTTTGGCAATGGACACAATCTGATCAATAATGCATTTTGTACTACGTTTGTAAAATGATGAACTGGACAAGATCAAAACATTATGACATTAACACCTGTATTAAGCATCGTCTATATGTGATTAGACTTTAATTCAGGTCCTAAAAGGCAAATATAAATAGTACTAATAGAAAGGGAAATCCCATACAACTAGAAGTTTTTATTACATGATGATCATGTGACCAGACAACTTCTTATCACTAGGGATGCACAGAAATTTTGTCCGGTCATAAATTTCAGCCGAAAGAAAATGAGCTGAAAAAACATTATACTGCTGCAGCCATAGTCATTGCACGGAGTGAAGCAGCTTTCACACCGGATGCGGAAATTAATGCGCTATGAAACCTTTTAATTTGATTGTGCCATGCAAAAGCCAGTTTGTTGTCGAGTAGACCAAAACACAAACACATCGTTCAAAATAGCTCAATATTAGGCTCTGTGGATATTTCGTACATGAACCCATATACTTATCTGTGCATAAACTGCACACGCTCACCAGAAAAACAAAGTCCTCTAAAATAATGCGCTGACAAGACATTTCTATCTTAGCGTTGTTCCTCCTGTTTGCAATGGTGCTACTGTACTGTCATGAAAACGCTGGCTAAAAGACGCCTCCTGACTTGTTCACTGTCGATACAATGTGGGTATTTTATTGACTATATAGTTTAATATAATGTAACCCACTTGTCCTACACCACCCAAGCCGATATGAGCTGGGATCGAACCGGTGATTCTTTTCATTGGAGTCTGTTGCTCTAACAAGGAGGCTAAAGACCATGGCCTCTAGCGTCAGCGTCAGAACACCTTTAGAGGTCAGAGGAGTGACGTTTACCTGCAAAGCACTTTGCTAGCTGGCTTCCATTATACTCACCTCCCTAAACCTCACTCCCATCCCGGACGAGCCCCCATGTGTAACCTATTGGTCTAACTGCACCCAACCCTTGCTGAGCTGGGATCGAACCAACGATTCTTTGCATAAGAGTCAGTTGCTAAAGACCATGGCCTCTAGCGTCTGTCACTAGAGCACCTTTAAGGGTCAGAGGAGTGAGGTTTACCTGCACAGCACTTCACTAGCTGGCCTCCGTTACATTTAAGTTATAGAGTGAAATTTAAAAAGACTTAACTATATTATTGAATAAAATAATATCATTTTTTGGTTCTCGGCCAAGTGCATCCAGAACTTTTGGTTTTAATTTCAGTGCATCCCTACTTATCACTCATTTCCCACCAATAATTATTATATTGAATTCTTTGGTTTGTGGAATCGATTTAAAATGGCTGACGCAGAAGTATTAAAGTTATATCAACCACTTTGTGTCTGAGATTTTGGCTGGAGCACTAAAACCAAACCAACATTGGCTAGCCAATCGGGTATGTCGCTCTGTTAACATGTCAGATCTTTCTTTATGCCGAGTTATCCTCAAAACATGTATCCTGAAATCCGATCTAACCAGAAATGATCAAACAGCATCGTTCTGGCTGACCGTTTCCGCCTGTGGCTTGTGTTTACAGTATATGCAAGTGCTCTCAGTAGAGCATTTGGTCAGCGTGAGGCATTACATCTTTCCATTACCGCATGTTGGCTCAATATGCCGCATTTGCGGGGTGATTTTTCACGACTCATTCAGTAATTGGTTGAAACGGTGTCTGGTTGGAAGTGTTTCTGTGTGCGCCTGCTACATCCATTACCATTATTACCAAACCGTGAAACTGACATAAAATATCCAAAGTCTTTTGCTTCTCTGCGAATTTGTTCATTTTAAAGCATTGAATAATATACACATGCACACTAGTGTTTGATTATCTGAATGCTCCGGACTTAACTTTTCCTATTTTTGCTTTCAAGTTTATTCATAGGGAAGATTGAGGGATTGGAAATGGCGTGCATCTGTGTGTTTGTAGGATTTTGTTTGAGTTTCGTTGTCAGATTGAGGTTGATGTCTGTTCTGGGATCAGTAAACATTACACGCTCGCATATCGAAGTTCCAGCTGGTGTGAGTCTCATGCTGCTGTCTGGATGCTGTCAGAACCTACTGTGGTTGGGAATGACATGTTGTCACGAACAGCAGTGAAACTGTACAGCGCTGAATCCATCTCATGATGCTGTAATG